>NC_136962.1:5672729-5697729 GCF_032717465.1 Coenobita brevimanus | reverse complement strand
TATGCCACGATAATTCTTGCACTCACTTCGTTCATCTTTATTTTTGTACAGGGGTACAATCACAGCCTTTTTCCACTCTGCGGGCATAATTTCACTCGTCCATATCTTCTTACATATCTCCAACAAGCACTTCATTCTACTCTCTCCACTACACTTAATCATCTCTGCATACACCTCATCAGCCCCAGCTGCTTTCCCTTTTTTAAGCCGTTTCACAGCACACTTCACCTGCGCAAGTGTCACGTCTCCTGGCACTGCATGCCTTCTCTGCGCCAAAATTAATCATGTTTACAGCCGCTCAGCTCTCTCTACCCCCATTAATCAGGCTTTCAAAATATTCTTTCCATCTGGTCCTTACTTCATCCCCATGGGTTAATAATCTACCACCTACATCCTTCACACCATCCCATTTCTTTCCACTTTCACTTCTACATTTCCTCACCTCTTTCTAGAATAACTTCCTTTTTTCAGAGTAGTTTTCATTCATTTTTCTTTCTAGATCATCATTTACCTTTTTTTTCCTCTTCACTAGTCTCTTTATGTGCTTCCATCTCTCAACATATTCATTTCTTATTTCAGTTGAACCCCTATCCTGTAACCACTCTAGCCACTTCTTCCTCTTTTCCTCCACTGCTCTCTTACCCTCCTCATCTCACCATGCCGCACCTTTCTTCTTTGTTGTTACTCTTGCCACACCACACACCGCTTTAGCATTCCTAACTAAGCAATCCCTTTATGCATTCCACAGGCTGTCCAGATCCATTTCATTCCAATTCACTGATTTTAACTCCTCCTCTACTTTGGTCCTGTATTCATCTGCCATTTCTTTGATCCTCAGCTTCTCAACTTTCAGTCTTTCTCGCTGACTGCTCCTCTCTCTCTCCTGGTCCACCTCACTCCTCTCAGCTTGATCTTGCATACCACAACCATATGATCTGACAGACCTTCACATCATCCTCTCACGGCCATCGTATCAGCAACCATTCCCATCATCGACCTCTCTACGAGCACGTAATCAGGCTTCTTTCAACACGATCCCCGTTCCCTCTATACCATGTATATTTATGTGCATCTCTGTGTTTGAAATACGAGTTACAAATGCACAACCTCCTTTCCTGACATAATAATAATAATAATAATAATAATAATAATAATAATAATGTGTTAACACAATAATATTATAAAAGAAAAGCATACGGAAGCCGAATGCTAATCGCCCGCCGGAATATGTTGCTGGCCAAGTTACAAGTTACAAACCAAATGTAAAGAAAATTTGCAAAACTCTACGGCATTCAGTCACCGCATTTCACCAAAAGCCAATCCATATTAAAGAAACTAGACACAATACTCGGTTCCAGGGAGTCTGACGCACTGATTTTGCCAGCCGAGGACAGGTGGATTTGGTAACACTGCGCGATGCACTCGGGCGGTGCTTGGTGGATTTCCGTTGTGTTTGAACGTGCACCAAATTGACTTTGTATTCCAACCAAGGCACCTCATTGACTTGTTAGATACCGGAATATACAGATACAAATTAAAGCAATGATATCTTTAATGATAAATGTGTGCCTTTTAAATTACTAGAGATAAACCTGAACGACACTGACAACAAAGCTAAGTAAAGTAGCGACTGGATGCATACGAACAACAGTCAGCAACTGTGGCGGGAATTCAGACGTTGATAGCGAGGTGGTTCCGAGGTTCTGTGAAGGCTGGAATGTTTTTCCCACCACTACTACAGTGTCACAGTCTACAGTGTACACCATGCCCTTCATTACCTCATCTACTAATATACAACCTGACCCTAGATACGCTTAGCTTGTCTTCTAATATGATTTGTGTGAGCACACACACACACACACACACACACACACACACTGGGGTCAATACATGCTATTCTCAATATATATAATGTACATACACATTTTCATTACCTTCATAGGTAACAGTAGCTTTAAAAATCTGCAGTTGTTTGTATTCCCAGTCAGATTCAGTCAAATTATTTCTTACATGATTAAGTTTAATGTTTGATTTTCCCAAACATTTGTGTATCATAAGAGACAGACATACAGACAGACAGACGGACAACCTATCCCTGGCCACCATGCACCCTCTCCTCAAGCATGTATCTTTGTCCCCTCGACAGAGCCGGGAAAGTAATGGATTGCATCATTACAGTATGAACAGAATTTTTGTTAATGGTGGAAGAAAGGAAAGTAAGATAAAAGCAAAACCCATGAGAAAATAACAGCTGAACTCTGCTGCTGTAACAAAACCGCGTACAGTGTGAACGAAATCAAACCTAATGAAATCAATTTAAATCAGTGGCTGACTGTTGTTCGTATGCATCCAGTCGCCACTTTACTTAGTTTTGTTGTCAGTGTCGTTCAGGTTTATCTCTAGTAATTTAAAAGGCACATATTTATCATTAAAGATATCATTGCTTTAATTTGTATCTGTATATTCCGGTATCTAACAAATCAATGAGGTGCCTTGGTTGGAATACAAAGTCAATTTGGTGCACGTTCAAACACAACGGAAATCCACCAAGCACCGGCCGAGTGCATCGCGCAGTGTTACCAAATCCACCTGTCCTCGGCTGGCAAAATCAGTGCGTCAGACTCCCTGGAACCGTTTATAGTTGACCTTTGGCAGTCATTATGGTGACTTTGACCTTGACCCCGAGTGCCCATTTTCTCAAACTCGTCGAAGATTTTGGCCACATCTTGATACCCTGAAGGTTTCATGTTGATAGCTCAAGCCGTTCATGAGATGTAATGGTAACACACACACACACACACACACACACACACACACACACACACACACACACACACCGCTCGCTGGTGCAGTGGTAACGTTCTCGCATCCCAACTGGTGGATGGGAGTTCGCGCCTCGCTCAGGTTGCAAAAAGTTTCACTGACGAAGTGGGTGGTTACTGTCCCCCTGG
Organism: Coenobita brevimanus; assembly: GCF_032717465.1. Classification (NCBI taxonomy): domain Eukaryota; kingdom Metazoa; phylum Arthropoda; class Malacostraca; order Decapoda; family Coenobitidae; genus Coenobita; species Coenobita brevimanus. The sequence continues at coordinate 5,694,778 of NC_136962.1, read as the reverse complement.
AGCAAGGGGACGGGTGTGTGCGTGTGTGAAGGTCACAGCCTTGCCCTTAGATCGGACTATATGAGCTCTCAGCTCCCTTCCGGGAGGGTAAAAAGCTGACGATCACGACCATCAAGTGATCCTGACCGACCCGGTGAATTACACACACACACACACACACACACAGACGCTGGCAAAAACAGTAGTGTTATTCAGTAAGGTAAACACAGTAGTGGCATTAACAGTAGTGGTGTTAACATAGCTGGAGTGAGAACTGTGGTGGTATTGGTAACATTTTTGGTATTAACACCATTTGTGTCAACCAAGTAGTGGTGTTAGTGGCAGTGGTGTCAGCTGAGTCGTGGTGTTGGTAATATTGTTGCCAACAGTGTTATGCTAACAGTACTGGTGTTGACATAGTACCTTTGTCAGTAGTACTGGTGTTAACAAAATAAGGGTGTTAATAGTAGTGGGGTTAGCAATGTAGTGGTAACCTGTGTTGTTTTACCCCAGGCTGCCAGATGACCCATGTGCCAAAGCAACCCAAGTATATATCCCTGACACTCCAGTCTGGCCAGGAGGGCGGGCACACCACACACCAGGCCCAGCTGGTACACTACCCACCTTCACACAATGTATCCTGGTACCTTAGCATTGATTTCCATGACCAAGAGGGTAACTACACCGGAGCCAAATTTGTCATATACCACACACCTGCCATTAATGCTACTCTTGATGGCGTGTATATCGTGTGTGAGAAACGCGGCCAGACGACGACCCATGTAGCTGACCCCTGGACCACCCTCCACCCCTCACTCACTCACTCCCTCACGATCCAGGTCAGTAGGGGTTGGGGTATGTGGTGGAGGGAAGGAGGATCAGGTACAACAGGATGGTGGGGATACAGCCAGGGTGGGGAAAGGGGTTGAGGAGAATGTTTAGGTGGTGGTGGTGTAGGATGGAAGGTTGGGAGTTGGTGGTGAAGATTGGATGGGGGAGGGGGAGGGGGTGGTTGTGTAGGGGGTAAATTACTGGCTGGGAGAGGGTAAGCACTGGGGAGGAGGAAGAGCGGTGGTGGGGATAGGGTGGGGGTGCAGGTTTATGCTGGTGAAGAGGGTGAGGAATAAATGGTGGTTGGGGTGAGGGCAAGGTGGTGGTGGGGTAGGGGTAATGGTTGGGGAGGGGGTAAGGTAGTGGTGAGGTAGGGGTAATGGTTGGGGAGGGGGTAAGGTAGTGGTGGGGTAGGGGTAATGGTTGGGGTGAGAGTAAGGTAGTGGTGGGGTAGGGGTAATGGTTGGGGAGGGGGTAAGGTAGTGGTGGGGTAGGGGTAATGGTTGGGGTGAGAGTAAGGTGGTGGTGGGGTAGGGGTAATGGTTGGGGAGGGGGTAAGGTAGTGGTGGGGTAGGGGTAATGGTTGGGGAGGGGTAAGGTAGTGGTGGGGTAGGGGTAATGGTTGGGGAGGGGGTAAGGTAGTGGTGGGGTTGGGGTAATGGTTGGGGTGGGGTAAGGTAGTGGTGGGGCAGGGGTAATGGTTGAGGAGGGGGTAAGGTGGTGGGGGGGTAGGGGTAATGGTTGGGGAGGGGGTAAGGTAGTGGTGGGGCAGGGGTAATGGTTGGGGAGGGGGTAAGGTAGTGGTGGGGTAGGGGTAATGGTTGGGGAGGGGGAAAGGTAGTGGTGGGGTAGTGGTAATGGTTGGGGAGGGGGTAAGGTAGTGGTGGGGTAGGGGTAATGGTTGGGGAGGGGGTAAGGTAGTGGTGGGGTAGGGGTAATGGTTTGGGAGGGGGTAAGGTAGTGGTGGGGTAGGGGTAATGGTTGGGGAGGGGGTAAGGTAGTGGTGGGGTAGGGGTAATGGTTGGGGAGGGGGTAAGGTAGTGGTGGGGTAGGGGTAATGGTTGGGGAGGGGGTAAGGTAGTGGTGGGGTAGGGGTAATGGTTGGGGAGGGGGTAAGGTAGTGGTGGGGTAGGGGTAATGGTTGGGGAGGGGGTAAGGTAGTGGTGGGGTAGGGGTAATGGTTGGGGAGGGGGTAAGGTAGTGGTGGGGTAGCAGTAATTTAGAGGTGGGGTAGGGGTAAGGTAGTGGTGGGGTAGGGGTAATGGTTGGGGAGGGGGTAAGGTAGTGGTGGGGTAGGGGTAATGGTTGGGGAGGGGGTAAGGTCGTGGTGGGGTAGGGGTAATGGGGGGTGAGTGGGTAAGGTGGTGGTGGGGTAGGGGTAATGGTTGGGGAGGGGGTAAGGTAGTGGTGGGGTAGGGGTAATGGTTGGGGAGGGGGTAAGGTAGTGGTGGGGTAGGGGTAATGGTTGGGGAGGGGGTAAGGTAGTGGTGGGGTAGGGGTAATGGTTGGGGAGGGGGTAAGGTAGTGGTGGGGTAGGGGTAATGGTTGGGGAGGGGGTAAGGTAGTGGTGGGGTAGGGGTAATGGTTGGGGAGGGGGTAAGGTAGTGGTGGGGTAGGGGTAATGGTTGGGGAGGGGGTAAGGTAGTGGTGGGGTAGGGGTAATGGTTGGGGAGGGGGTAAGGTAGTGGTGGGGTAGGGGTAATGGTTGGGGAGGGGGTAAGGTAGTGGTGGGGTAGGGGTAATGGTTGGGGAGGGGGTAAGGTAGTGGTGGGGTAGGGGTAATGGTTGGGGAGGGGGTAAGGTAGTGGTGGGGTAGGGGTAATGGTTGGGGAGGGGGTAAGGTAATAAAAGGTATGTTTGTAAAGGCATAAGTGTACAACTGCTAAACATTTGTTCCATTTATTCATGAACTTGTCCTATTTTATCTGTGGTAAAGGCTAAGTTAATGGCAGTGGTTAGGTACAGTGGAAAGCAATGTGGCATCAGTGCTGGCAAGTAATATAATCCATGGCACTTTTTGGCCTAGAAACACTGTAGAGTCCCTCCTTTGTTTTATTTTATTATTATTTTTTTTATGTATGAGTGGCTTTGTAGTTCTCTGTTTCGTTGCATGCCATTGTTTGGTCGTCTGCTTACGGTGTTCTACAGTAATTTAGTGCCTCTCTAGTTATTTTTTTTTTCTAATGTACTTTAGTTTTTCTTGCATTCATTTTTCTCTCGTCTGATACTCTTACAACACCTTATACCCTATATTAATACACCATAGCTGACGTATTGTACTGTATTGTATTCTCACTGTTAGTATCATTGTATTCGTCAGTAATCAGCCTAATTCACCCTTCGGTGTGCAATTTGGACATTTTGAAAGCTCCTGGAAGCTGACAATATTACGGGAAGCTGGTGATGCACTGCTTAGCACATTATTTTAACTGGCAAATGTAAGAGCCTGAGTCTGATTTTTGTGCCAGACACTTGTACAGTGTTTGTTTACCCAGCAGTACAGCTGAGGCCTCCATGTCAAACTGAGTGTTGTGGGTGGTACTGCTGAAGCAGACTGGCACTCGGCAAAACTTTGGTGGTCCCTCTGCATGACTGTCATTTACTCGATAAGCATTAACTTAACCACACTTCTTCGTTGATAGAGCACCACTTTAAAGTGTCTGCCATTTATCCATGATCATGAGTGCTTTGATGTTGCAGGTGAGCCCAAAATGGATTGCTCTGTATGAAAAAACCTATGGACAGACGAATGTCGTACACCGGCATAACTGCAGTCAAGATCTGGAAGACTTCCCAGAACTGTGGCTGGGTGCAAGATGTCTAGGTGAACAAGACTGTGGGTCCTTCAGTTCCTTCTGCAAGGAAGGTTAGACTCAGCAGTCTGTTGAAGACATACACAAAAAATGTGTTCTATTATTTTCTTGTCATTCTTTATACCCACCATTACTGTATTGTGTTTATGTAATGTTAAAGATTTATCTGACTTTTTTGTGCTAAGTTCCATCCTGTGCTGTGTTACTCAGGTATTCAGTAGTTACCAGGTACTATTACTGAATTACCTTGACTATCCATTCATCTGTCCAGCAGTCTATCTCCCCCTCTATATATCACCTTATCTTTTTGTAAACACACACCGGTAAAGAGATACTGTATATAGATACTGTACAGAGAGAAAGAGATGGATGGATGGATGGATGGATAGACAGAAAAATAGATGGACAGACAGGTAATCAGATAGACAGAAGGTTAGACAGACAGACAGAAGCCTAGAATGATAGATGGATAGACAGACAGAAGGCTAGACAGAGAGATAGATAAACAGAAGGCTATAAAGATATATAGCCAGAAGGCTTGAAAGATAGATAGATAGAATGCGAGAAAGATAGATAGGGAGACAGACCAGCAAGATAAATAGACAGAAGGCTAGAAAGATAGATGGACAGACAGAGGGTGAAACAAACAGACAGGAGTCTCTAAAGATAGATAGATAGGCATACCGAAGGTTAGATAAATAGATAGACAGACAGAATGAAGGCTAGAAAGAGAGAGAAACAGAGAGAAGGACAGAAAGATAAACAGACAGAAGGCTAGAAAGACAGATAGACAGAAGGCTAGAAAGACAGATAGACAGAAGGCTAGAAAGACAGATAGACAGAAGGCTAGAAAGACAGATAGACAGAAGGCTAGAAGGATAGACAGACGGACAGACAGAAGGCTAGAAAGATAGATAAATAGACAGAAGGCTAGAAAGATAGATAAATAGCCAGAAGGCTAGAAAGACAGATAGACAGAAGGCTAGAAGGATAGACAGACGGACAGACAGAAGGCTAGAAAGATAGATAAATAGACAGAAGGCTAGAAAGATATATAAATAGACAGAAGGCTAGAGAGATAAATAAATAGACAGAAGGCTAGAAAGATAGATAAATAGACAGAAGGCTAGAAAGATAGATAAATAGACAGAAGGCTAGAAAGATAGATAAATAGACAGAAGGCTAGAAAGATAGATAAATAGACAGAAGGCTAGAAAGATAGATAAATAGACAGAAGGCTAGAAAGATAGATAAATAGACAGAAGGCTAGAAAGATAGATAAATAGACAGAAGGATAGAAAGATAGATAAATAGACAGAAGGCTAGAAAGATAGATAAATAGACAGAAGGCTAGAAAGATAGATAAATAGACAGAAGGCCACAAAGATAGACAGGTAAACAGACAGAAAGAAGACTAGAAAGATAGGTAAATAGACAGAAGGATAGAAAGGTAGATAAATAGACAGAAGAATAGAAAGATAGATAGATAGACAGACAGACGGCTTGAAAGGTAGATAGATGGACAGACAGAAGGCTAGAAAGATAAACAGACAGATGGCCAGGTATACAGACAGACAGAAGGCCAGAAAGATAGACAGATAGAAAGACAGAAAGGTAGATGGATAGAAGGACAGAAAGGTAGATAGATAGAAAGACAGATAGACAGATAGAAAGACAGAAGGCTACAAAGCTAGATAGATAAGTAGGTAGATAGACAGAGTGGCCTGTGACTGGAGACTCATGGTGACAGCAGTGTGTGGGTCAGTGGTGTGTGCAATAGTGGTGTGTGCAATAGTGGTGTGTGCAATAGTGGTGTGTGCAATAGTGGTGTGTGCAATAGTGGTGTGTGCAATAGTGGTGTGAGCAATAGTGGTGTGTGCAATAGTGCTGTGTGCAATAGTGCTGTGTGCAATAGTGCTGTGTGCAATAGTGGTGTGTGCAATAGTGCTGTGTGCAATAGTGGTGTGTGCAATAGTACTGTGTGCAATAGTGGTGTGTGCAATAGTGGTGTGTGCAATAGTGGTGTGTGCAATAGTGCTGTGTGCATTAGTGGTGTGTGCAATAGTGGTGTGTGCAATAGTGGTGTGTGCAATAGTGGTGTGTGCAATAGTGCTGTGTGCAATAGTGCTGTGTGCAATAGTGCTGTGTGCAATAGTGGTGTGTGCAATAGTGGTGTGTGCAATAGTGCTGTGTGCGATAGTGGTGTGTGCAATAGTGGTGTGTGCAATAGTGGTGTGTGCAATAGTGGTGTGTGCAATAGTGGTGTGTGCTATAGTGGTGTGTCAAATAGTGGTGTGTGCAATAGTGGTGTGTGCAATAGTGGTGTGTGCAATAGTGGTGTGTGCAATAGTGGTGTGTGCAATAGTAGTGTGTGTAATAGTTCTGTGTGCAATAGTGCTGTGTGCAAGAGTGCTGTGTGCAATAGTGCTGTGTGCAATAGTGCTGTTTGCAATAGTGCTGTGTGCAATAGTGCTGTGTGCAATAGTGCTGTGTGCAATTGTGGTGTGTGCAATAGTGCTGTGTGCAATAGTGCTGTGTGCAATAGTGGTGTGTGCAATAGTGGTGTGTGCAATAGTGCTCCACCACTGTCACATCTTACCTCTGATATTCTATGCCATCAAATCGTCCAAACAAGCCGTGAACAACGCGGTGTGTTCAGTTCCCTGTGATATTTGGCCATACTTACCTAGAGTTACAGGTACCAGCATACCCACATTGTACAGCCCCAGGCAGGGTACAAAGCCCTGCCTGTGTGTTCACGTGTGGTACTGCTGGTTTGTTCCATGTGCCGCTTCCTGAACACTTAGCCTGAATAATTTAATATACATTGTTATCCCTTTATTCATGACACATGCAAATGTTTATAGCACTTTCTACGCAGTGGCTGTCAACTGCCAATGCCCACCCTTCCTATACCCACTACCTTAATACCCCTCCCCTACCATCCCCCTTATGCCCTCTACCCCCACCAGTCCCTCCACTGTACCCCATACCCATCCCTCCCTCCCCCCTCCCCTACCATCCCCCTTATGCCCTCTGCCCCCACCAGTCCCTCCACTGTACCCCATACCCCTCCCTCCCTCCCCCCTCCCCTACCATCCCCCTTATGCCCTCTGCCCCCACCAGTCCCTCCACTGTACCCCATACCCCTCCCTCCCTCCCCTATCATCCCCCTTATGCCCTCTGCCCCCACCAGTCCCTCCACTGTACCCCATACCCCCCTCCTTCCCTCCCTCCCCTACTGTCTCCCTTATGCCCTCTACCCCCACCAGTCCCTCCACTGTACCCCATACACCTCCTCCCTCCCTCCCCATTTCCCGGCTACAACAATCTCCTGAGTCATCTCCCCTACCCCCTCCCGGTCACCACTACCCCCTCCCCACAGTTCAACCCGTCAGGTGGAAATGAGCCAGTGCCTCTGTGTGTGTGTGTGTGTGTGTGTGTGTGTGTGTGTGTGTGTGTGTGTGTGTGTTTTGTCAGGAGGTGTACCTTCAGAGTATAATAGGAGCCGTGCTGCAAGAATGACCAAACAATGGTACTAGAATTTATTTATAAATCTATTAATATTACAGAACCATGGGTGCTGATATGGAACGCCACCAGAAGGTATTTTTATATCTATTAATATTACAGAACCATGGGTGCTGATATGGAACGCCACCAGAAGGTATTTATAAATCTATTAATATTACAGAACCATGGGTGCTGATATGGAACGCCACCAGAAGGTATTTATAAATCTATTAATATTACAGAACCATGGGTGCTGATATGGAACGCCACCAGAAGGTATTTATAAATCTATTAATATTACAGAACCATGGGTGCTGATATGGAACGCCACCAGAAGGTATTTATAAATCTATTAATATTACAGAACCATCGGTGCTGATATGGAACGCCACCGCTGTTGCCATCAACTCTGACAAGATATTGCCACAGCTGGTGGCCAGGATGGTAATAAGCCAGATTGGCCTGGCAGCCGTCTTGGGCTACCTTATCTACCGGCTGTGGCTGAACACCTTCAACATTAACCTGTTTTACTACCTGACCCCACCACACCGGCACCACCCACACCAGCCCTAACACCACCTGACCCACCACACCAGCCCTAACACCACCTGACCCCACCACACCAGCCCTAACACCACCTGACCCCACCACACCAGCCCTAACACCACCTGACCCCACCACACCAGCCCTAACACCACCTGACCCCACCACACCAGCCCTAACACCACCTGACCCCACCACACAAGCCCTAACACCACCTGACCCCACCACACCAGCCCTAACACCACCTGACCCCACCACACCAGCCCTAACACCACCTGACCCCACCACACCAGCCCTAACACCACCTGACCCACCACACCAGCCCTAACACCACCTGACCCCACCACACCAGCCCTAACACCAGCTCATGATATAAAGACACACTAGAACAGTACATTTTATAATAGAGTAATGGACAGACAAAACAGGAAGAAATGTTGAGCATAAATAATGGAAGGTGAGGTGCTTGAAGAGACGGCTGGAGTAAGATTTAAATATATGGGAATATTGTTATGACCGTGGCAGAGTGACACGTGGAATTAATGAAGGATTACACAAGAAGCATAACTGTTGTGTTGTCAAAGGTGGCATGCTTGGTTTGTATAGGTCCAAGCATACACAAAAAAAAAAGGTTTTGAAGGTGACGTGTTTTGGTGAAGTGACCCTTTTATTGAGCATGATGGCGGCGGCAGGCATAAGGAATGGTTGACTTAATTTTTTTAACGCAAGGAAGAAGAAACAAAAGGCCAGGAGCTCGCATATTGTTCCCTCCAAGAAAGAAAATAACAGAGCCAAATGTAAGATTCATTCATTTCGAGATGCCCGGACACACTGCATTTGAAAGGCTGGAGATCGTAGGCAGTAGGAAATACAGACAGAGGGAGACAGTTCCAGAGTTGACAGTATTGGCAAGAAATTAAGAGCATGTCAAAGCAGCCTAAGTAACTTGACTCTCTGCATGGTGTGTTGTATGACAGATGGAAGGACAGTAAATAATGACATTTTATTATATAACTTTTGTCAGTCAAGAAAGATTAGTCAGGTACATTGACTGCAGCATTGCATGGAACAAAGTATATCCAGTTAGTAACAATTACAATATCAGCCTTGTATACTGACAACGACTGCTGCCCCAACACCTACACTACCTTAATAGGCTACACCTGTCATTGTTTACTAATTTACAGAGAACAACACTGATTCTACCATCACATCAGCCTTCATTGATAACTATTAACATCTATAACAACATACAAATAATGGAGTCAACTAGGCCTCCACTTCAAACATATGAGTGGTGCCAGAACTGTAGCTTTTGCCGTGGCTAACCCTCCAAGCCAGTGGTTGTCACCAAGCTGGGATAGGCGATAGGAATATTTGGGGTGGGCGACAGGAAGACATGAGAGTAGCCCTTTCAGACACTGTGCTGAGCAATGACTCACTGGTGGCAAAGAAACAAGCTCAGCCATCTCATTAACTTTACACACTTAACAGTAGTATTTACACAGCAACTTCCCTAGGTTAGTAAGCGATAGTGGCACAGTGAGGAGTCAAATGGTTAATTTAATAGGCAGTTTAAATTACAGTCAGCAAGCCATCCATTTTTGTCCTCATGCTAAGTGAGGGGTACGTCACCACTGCAGAAAATGTTTATGCGGTACACAGGATGAAAATGTTTGAAAACCACTAAACTAAGCGTATTGAGAGAGTACATGGCTTAGTCTACTATGTAGTCTGATGACAGAAAATGTAGAGCTGTACAAACAGAAGTAGAGACTGACATAAGGCAATGTGTTTGTAAGTACAGTATTAGTATTAGTATGTAGTAGTAAGAACTGTAGTGTGGCCATAGACGTAAGAGTGCAGTTAGTGCCTTAGTGGCTGGATTATTACAAGTTGTGTTAAGTAGCAGTATAACAAAGGACACGGGCAAAACCTTGATGCATGTCCACATACAGTAACACCATTTTGTTTAGTATGTCACTGCTGGTGTGTGCCATTTGTTAGACATGGCCTCAGCAATAATTGTGTTTAGTATGTCACTGCTGATGTGTGCCATTTGTTAGACATGGCCTCAGCAATAATTGTGTTTAGTATGTCACTGCTGCTGTGTGCCATTTGTTAGACATGGCCTCAGCAATAATTGTGTTTAGTATGTCACTGCTGATGTGTGCCATTTGTTAGACATGGCCTCAGCAATAATTGTGTTTAGTATGTCACTGCTGCTGTGTGCCATTTGTTAGACATGGCCTCAGCAATAATGTCATACAGCCAACTTGAGTGTGTCAGGCACTGCTTTGCTGTGTATAATGTTGGTATTCTTGTGACCCATGGCACTGATAGGTAGTATGCATTTTAATGCACTAACAGCTTAGTTCAATACAAAAGCTATGCCTGGCATCAACTTAGTCGGGTCACTGGCATTATAGGTTTTAACTCTCAGACTGGTGCATTATTTGACTGGTCTTATAGGTTAGCTGTGGAGCACACAAAGTATTCACGGTGTACTACACCCAACAGCACAAGTTACACCTCTTGTAATATTACAGCCATCATCAATGTAATGCGTCCTGACACAAGCACTAGTCTCCACAAATATATAGGATTAAAAATAATTAGGATTAAAAATAAATATGATTATGTATGATTAAAAATAAATATGATTAAACAAAAACTTTTCACTGACCTTTGATGCATGTTAGTAATAGAGAAGGAAGTCATGAAAGGAATACAATACAACAGTGATTGCCTTAGACGTGGGATTTTATAATAATTGGAGAGAGAGAGAGAGAGAGAGAGAGAGAGAGAGAGAGAGAGAGAGAGAGAGAGAGAGAGAGCAGGGAGTGGCTTGAAGGGCTACGAGTGGCAAGGGATAAGAATGTAGAGGGATAAGACTGGCTGACACTGAAGGCTAATAACATGTATACAAAGACTAGAACAAGACACAGGTGAGAGTCAACAGTACACACCTGGCGACTGATGCACGATTTGCCACACCTGTCCTGACCACATTACTACTACTACTACTACTACTGCTACTACTGCTACTACTACTACTACTGCTGCTACTGCTACTACTACTACTACTGCTACTACTACTACTACCACTGATACTACTACCCCTGCTGCTGCTACTACTACTACTACTACTACTATCCTGTTACGTATTGTACTAGTGTATTCTTTCTACTAACAGGCTATTTTAACAACCAAAGGCGTCAGACGGAACTCCAGCTGACTCCTTGATTACCAGCTGACTCCTTGATTACCAGCTGACTCTTTGATTACCAGCTGACTCCTTGATTACCAGCTGACTCCTTGATTACCAGCTGACTCCTTGATTACCAGCTGACTCCTTGATTACCAGCTGACTCCTTGATTATCAAAGCTTTCCTCAAGATCAATAATAATCGTCTGGAGATGGAAGGAATAAACTAAAAAGGTAAGTCAGTCAAGGGAAAGACAGAGGAAAAAGGGACGACCAGAAAACAAGGAAAGGAAGGCAGGGAAAAATATAAGGAAGGGAAAATACTAATGAGAGGGAAAAAGGGAAGGGTAAAGGTTGTAGAGAAACCCAGAATAGGACAAAGAAATAAAGGAATAACAAAGAGGAAGACAAAGAGATATATAGAAAGGAGAGGAAAGAAGGGACGAAGGAGACATGCAGTGATGACAGGAAGACAGACTGACCCAAACCAGACTGAAGGAAGGAAGAAGGAAGGAAGGAAACAAAAAATAAAAAAGGAAGGAAGGAAAAAATGAAGAGAGGAAGGCAGGAAGAAAAAAAATGAATGAATGAAGGGAGGAAGGACAGGAAAATGAAGGAAGGAAGGAAAGAAAAAATGAAGGAAGGAGGGAAAGAAAATGGAGGAAGGAAGGAAGGAAAAACTGGAGGGAGGAAGGAAGGAAAAGAGCCAGAAGAGGGCCACAAGGAGGACATATGTACTCCATCAAATAAACATAACAAAGGGGGTGAGAGAGCCAGCCATTTTATCCTGCCCTCCTTTTCTGCCTTCTCCTCCTCTTCCTCCTCCTACTTTTCTTTTTAATCTTTCTCCTTCTCTCTACTCTCCTTTCTTCTCCTCCTCTCCCTCCCCTCTATTCTCCCTCCTCCTCCTCTCCCTCCTCTCTACTTTCTCTCCTCCTCCTCTTCCTTCACCTATTCTTTTACACTCCTCTTCCTTGTCTTCTCTTAATTCTCTCCTTTACTCTGCCTCCTCTTCCTCTTTTATTCCTTTTCTCTTCTCTTCTTTTTCCCTTTCCTTCTGTCTTCTACCTCCTCTCTCTCTTCCTCCTCCTCCTGTTATGCTTCTCGACTCTTCCTCATCGTCATCTTTTACTCTTCTTTCTTTCCAAGTTATTTCTCTCCCTCTTTACCATCTTCCTCCTCTTTTTCCTCCCCCTCTCTTGTTCTCTCCTTACCCCTTCTCTCCTCTTCCTTCTTCTCTTTTACTCCTCTTCCTCTCTTTCTTCCTCTTCTTCTCTTTTTTCTGTCTACTTCCTCCATTGCCTTCTCATCCTTCTTGTGTTTTTTTCCTCCTCCACCTCCTCCTTCCTTCACTTCTTCCTCCTCATCCTTTTCTCCCTCTTCTCTTCTCCTCCTCCTCCTCTCCTCCTTTACTTCTCTCCTCCTCCTCCTCCTCTTCTCTTCTCTTCTCCTCCTCCTCCTCTCCTCTTTTACTTCTCTCCTCCTCCTCCTCCTCCTCCTCCTCCACCACCTCTTCCTCTAGAAAACCAGGCATCATTTTGTTATAAAGTTACCACCCAGCGTAGTAAATGGTTTCATGGGGTACAAGAAACCATTAGGCTTGTCACTCAGTGTAGAGTTAACTGGGGGTGACATCCATTAATAAAATATATATGTAAATAAATAAATAAACAAATAAATAAATAATGCAGCATCGAAATTCAAAAAATAAGCTGCAGTTACCCAGCACGTTACTATAACAGATAGAGAAAATGGGAAATGAGAGAGAGAGAGAGAGAGAGAGAGAGAGAGAGAGAGAGAGAGAGAGAGAGAGAGGAGGTGAAAAAATAATAGTTATCGACTAAGTATAAAAAATAAATAAAATAGGAAAGAAAAGAAGAGAAAACGAAACGACGAAGAACATAGAGAAAGAGAGGAATGAGAAAGAGAGAAGGAGAGGAATGAGAAAGAGAGAAAGAGAGGAATAAGAAAGAAAGGAGGAGAGGAATAAGAGAGAGAGGAATGAGAAAGAGAGGAATAAGAAAGAGAGAAAGCTGAGCCCAGGGAAGGAGAGGAAAGGCAATGGCAGTAAACAAATGCTGAGGGAGAAAGATGAGCCTAGGGAAGGAGAGCAATGAGAGAGAAAGAGAGGAATGAGAAAGAGAGGAGGAGAGGAATGAGAAAAGGGAATGGCAGTAAACAAATGCTGAGGGAGAAAGATGAGCCTAGGGAAGGAGAGGAAAGGGAATGGCAGTAAACAAATGCTGAGGGAGAAAGATGAGCCTAGGGAAGGAGAGGAAAGGGAGTGGCAGTAAACAAATGCTGAGGGAGAAAGATGAGCCTAGGGAAGGAGAGGAAAGGGAATGGCAGTAAACAAATGCTGAGGGAGAAAGATGAGCCTAGGGAAGGAGAGGAAAGGGAATGGCAGTAAACAAATGCTGAGGGAGAAAGATGAGCCTAGGGAAGGAGAGGAAAGGGAATGGCAGTAAACAAATGCTGAGGGAGAAAGATGAGCCTAGGGAAGGAGAGGAAAGGGAATGGCAGTAAACAAATGCTGAGGGAGAAAGATGAGCCTAGGGAAGGAGAGGAAAGGGAATGGCAGTAAACAAATGCTGAGGGAGAAAGATGAGCCTAGGGAAGGAGAGGAAAGGGAATGGCAGTAAACAAATGCTGAGGGAGAAAGATGAGCCTAGGGAAGGAGAGGAAAGGGAATGGCAGTAAACAAATGCTGAGGGAGAAAGATGAGCCTAGGGAAGGAGAGGAAAGGGAATGGCAGTAAACAAATGCTGAGGGAGAAAGATGAGCCTAGGGAAGGAGAGGAAAGGGAATGGCAGTAAACAAATGCTGAGGGAGAAAGATGAGCCTAGGGAAGGAGAGGAAAGGGAATGGCAGTAAACAAATGCTGAGGGAGAAAGATGAGCCTAGGGAAGGAGAGGAAAGGGAATGGCAGTAAACAAATGCTGAGGGAGAAAGATGAGCCTAGGGAAGGAGAGGAAAGGGAATGGCAGTAAACAAATGCTGAGGGAGAAAGATGAGCCTAGGGAAGGAGAGGAAAGGGAATGGCAGTAAACAAATGCTGAGGGAGAAAGATGAGAGAATTAAGACAAAGAGCAAAAGACCAAAGGTGAAGAAAATGAGGAAAGTAGGAAGGAAAAACTACATGACATACAATACACAAAATACAGAAATACAGAGAATACAGAAAATACAAGTACAGGAAATACAAACAGAAAATACAGAAATACAAAAAATACAGAAATACAGGAATACAGAAATACATAAGATAGAGAAATACTGTAAACAGAGAAATACAGAAAACACAGAAATACGGAAATGCAGAAATATGGAAAATACAGAAGTATAGACAATACAGACCGCAGAAAACAGAGGTACAGAAAATACGGAAAAAAGAAATACCATACAGAAAATACATATAGGCCTATACAGAAAATACAAAAAGACAGAAATACAGAAAATGAAGAAATACAGAAAATACAGAAATACAGAAAATACAATAAGACAGAAATACAGATTAAACAAAAAGAAATACAGAATATGCAGAACTACAGAACTACAGAAAATACAGAAATACAAAAAATACTATAAATACAGAAATACAGAAAATACAAAAATGCAAATACAGAACTATGGAACTGCAGAAATACCGAAAATACAGAAAATTCAGAAACACAGGAAATACAGAAATACAGAAAACACAGAAACACGGAAATGGAGATATACAAAAAAAAAAAAAAATACAGAAATACAGAAAATACAGAAATAGAGAACATATAGAAATATGGCAATACAGAATTACAGGAAATACAGAAGAAGCTAAATACAGTAAACAGAGAAATACAGAAAATTCGGAATACAGGAGTAGAGAAAATACAGCTGCAGAGAAATGCAACCAATCCAACAAATCTGGGCGAGAGAAACACTAGGGCAGAGGGCGGTAGTGGTAGGGAAGAAAGATGATGGCAAAAGACGCAGCCAAGATACATCACTGCTGCCAATGTCAAGGCTCTGTCCTGAACGGTGTTGCAATGCCAGCCTTCTAGATCAGCGGTGTTGCAATGCCAGCCTTCTAGATCAGCGGTGTTGCAATGCCAGCCTTCTAGATCAGCGGTGTTGCAATGCCAGCCTTCTAGATCAGCGGTGTTGCAATGCCAGCCTTCTAGATCAGCGCTGTTGCAATGCCAGCCTTCTAGATCAGCGGTGTTGCAATGCCAGCCTTCTAGATCAGCGGTGTTGCAATGCCAGCCTTCTAGATCAGCGCTGTTGCAATGCCAGCCTTCTAGATCAGCGCTGTTGCAATGCCAGCCTTCTAGATCAGCGGTGTTGCAATGCCAGCCTTCTAGATCAGCGGTGTTGCAATGCCAGCCTTCTAGATCAGCGCTGTTGCAATGCCAGCCTTCTAGATCAGCGCTGTTGCAATGCCAGCCTTCTAGATCAGCGCTGTTGCAATGCCAGCCTTCTAGATCAGCGGTGTTGCAATGCCAGCCTTCTAGATCAGCGGTGTTGCAATGCCAGCCTTCTAGATCAGCGGTGTTGCAATGCCAGCCTTCTAGATCAGCGGTGTTGCAATGCCAGCCTTCTAGATCAGCGGTGTTGCAATGCCAGCCTTCTAGATCAGCGGTGTTGCAATGCCAGCCTTCTAGATCAGTGGTGTTGCAATGCCAGCCTTCTAGATCAGCGGTGTTGCAATGCCAGCCTTCTAGATCAGTGGTGTTGCAATGCCAGCCTTCTAGATCAGCGGTGTTGCAATGCCAGCCTTCTAGATCAGCGGTGTTGCAATGCCAGCCTTCTAGATCAGCGGTTGCCACACTTTATAGTGCGTGACCCAATCTGGAATATTTGAAGACTTCGCCACCCATGGCGTAAAAATATCAGTGAGAGAGAGAGAGAGAGAGAGAGAGAGAGAGAGAGAGAGAGAGAGAGAGAGAGATAGTAACCGGTATATACAGTAGACTATCGTAGTTATTGTCAATACGCTAATAGTGTAATAAGGATAATTACAGTTTCAATTACGTCAATAAAATACAGTGAAAGCATCAGGCCTATTCTATGTCCCTGCCACCCATCAAAATTCCTCTCGCGACCCACCTTTGGCTCACCAGCCATAGTTGACAACCACTGACCTACATCTTACCCCCCCACCCAAAAAAATAGTAACAGTATCTACAATATTAGCAAGAACTCCACAGAATGTGGAGTTAATAATAATAATAATAATAATAATAATAATAATAATAGACATCTGATGCACTTACGGTGAAACTGTAAAATCTATCAGTCTGTGTATGGATGTATTTGTTTATCTACCCAGACATCTATCAATAGCGAAAAGTAGTATATCATAATAATAATAATTATTATTATTATTATTATTATTATTATTATTACCGATATTATTATAGTTGTACGTGGGGGCGCTCACCATCCGCTCACTCGATGTAGTGCTGCTCTCAGATGACTGCCCTTTGCTTTCTTTCTTTCCCTCTTTCCTCTTCTTTGTTTCTTTCCTTCTTTCCTTCCTTCTGCCTGTGGGTGACTCTACATTGAGTGACAAGCCAAATGGTTTCCTGTACACCAGGAAACCATTTACTACGCTGGGTGGTAACCATATAAACAAATTATGGCGCCTGGTGGTTTAGTGGGTAATTACGGCGCTCCAATCGGATTGAGCCGGTGAAGGTTTATATCCAAGGAGTGGTTGGGGTTTATTGCTCACGTAATGCAACTCAGGGATGAAACAGGGTCAGATGATGATGATGATGATTACTATTACCATTACCAGCCGCGATGGCCAAGCTGGTATTGTTTTCATTTTGTCTGTCTGTGTGTGTGTGTGTGTGTGTGTGTGTCTGTGTGTGTGTCAGTGTCTGTTAGCACAATAAGTTCGCAACCGCTCAAGATATCAACACAAAATTTGTCACGTGTGTAGTAGGGATGAAATCTACAAGTTCGAAACTGGTGAAGGTAGGTCAAGGTCAAGGTCATATTCCGAGCCGCGCTAGATATGTATCGGCTGGTGTGATTCCCCCCTTGGGAAGGCCTCTGGTTATTATTATTATTATTATTATTATTATTATTATTAGTCTATCTAGCCTGGTCTATCTGTCTTTATCTACCTATCTATCTATCTATCTATCTGCTCTGTCTTTCTGTCAATCAAATACGGATATCACTACATAAGGTGAGTGGATGGTACGTACTAGACAGACTGATAGATACACGGATAGACGGAGAGATCGAGAGAAGCAGAGAGAGAGAATCAGTGTCAAAACATTCACGTTATCGAGTTGACCTATTTATGTATGTATGTGTCTGTCCATCTATCCAATATATCTACCACTACATCAGGTGAGTGGATGGTATGTACCAGAGAGAGAGAATCAGTGTCAAAACATTCACGTTATCGAGTTGACCTATTTATGTATGTATGTGTCTGTCCATCTATCCAATACATCTGGTGAGTTGATGGTATGTACCAGAGAGAGAGAATCAGTGTCAAAACATTCACGTTATCGAGTTGACCTATTTATGTATGTATGTGTCTGTCCATCTATCCAATATATCTACCACTACATCAGGTGAGTGGATGGTATGTACCAGAGAGAGAGAATCAGTGTCAAAACATTCACGTTATCGAGTTGACCTATTTATGTATGTATGTGTCTGTCCATCTATCCAATATATCTACCACTACATCAGGTGAGTGGATGGTATGTACCAGAGAGAGAGAATCAGTGTCAAAACATTCACGTTATCGAGTTGACCTATTTATGTATGTATGTGTCTGTCCATCTATCCAATATATCTACCACTACATCAGGTGAGTGGATGGTATGTACCAGAGAGAGAGAATCAGTGTCAAAACATTCACGTTATCGAGTTGACCTATTTATGTATGTATGTGTCTGTCCATCTATCCAATATATCTACCACTACATCAGGTGAGTGGATGGTATGTACCAGAGAGAGAGAATCAGTGTCAAAACATTCACGTTATCGAGTTGACCTATTTATGTATGTATGTGTCTGTCCATCTATCCAATATATCTACCACTACATCAGGTGAGTGGATGGTATGTACCAGAGAGAGAGAATCAGTGTCAAAACATTCACGTTATCGAGTTGACCTATTTATGTATGTATGTGTCTGTCCATCTATCCAATATATCTACCACTACATCAGGTGAGTGGATGGTATGTACCAGAGAGAGAGAATCAGTGTCAAAACATTCACGTTATCGAGTTGACCTATTTATGTATGTATGTGTCTGTCCATCTATCCAATATATCTACCACTACATCAGGTGAGTGGATGGTATGTACCAGAGAGAGAGAGAGAGAGAGAGAGAGAGAGAGAGAGAGAGAGAGAGAGAGAGACTGATGTCTTTTAATATATTATTGCATCTATCTATCTATCCGCTAAAGCTATAGCAACATCAGGTGAGTGGATGGTATATACTAGATGGACAAACAGAGAAAGATAAACTTTGATGTTTTTAATATACTTTTGCATCTATGTATCTACCCAATAAATCTATCACTACAGCAAGTAAGTGGATGGTATGTACTAGATAGACAGACATGCTTATAGATAGACTGATACAGAAAAAATGTTGAGGCCTTTTATCTATTTTGCATCTATCTATCTATATAATAAATTTATCACTACATCCGGTGAGTGGATAGCACGTACTAAACAGAGAAATATACTGATAGCTTTAATCCATTTTGCATCTATTTATATATCTATCAATCCAATAAATCTATCACTGCACCAGGTGAGTGGATGGTACGTACTGGTGTTGGTGGATATCTATATATCCATCAAGTGCACCCGTCTATCTATTTACCTGTCTATCTACATACTACATCTATTTACCTATCTATCCAATAAATCTATAACTTTATCAGGTGAGTGGATGGTATGTACTAGATAGACAGACGTAGATAGTGAAAAAATCAACATCAGTGATTCAACAAATTCAAAAGTAATCTATCTATTTTTGCATCTACCTATCTATCTATCCCAAAAAATCACTACATCAGGTGAGTGGATGGTACGTACTAGAGATGGATGGACAGACAGGCAGACAGCCAGAGATCCATTTTTATCGATAATTTATTGAAAAAGTGTATTTATGTATTTATCTGTCTGTATATTTATCTATCCAATAAATCTATCACTACATTAAGTGAGTGGATAGTACGTACTAGATAGATAGATAGATACAGAATTGCTATTTATCATGTTTTAATCTATTTTTGCATCTATTGATCCCTCCGATTCATATATCGCTACATCGGGTGTGTGGATGGTATGTACTAAATAGACAGACAGACAGACATAGAGAAAAAATATTGATGTCTTTTAATATATTTTTACATATCTGTCTATCCAATAAATCTATCATTACATCAGATAGATAGACAGATAGATAGACAGATAGACATGGATGGACAAAGAAAACTCAAATCATTCTTACTCATCAGATTGAAGGTTGATCTATTTTTGCGTCTATCTATCCGATAAATCTATCACTACATCAGGTGAGTGGATGGTAGCTACGACAGACTGAAAGGAAAAAATATATTTTTTAACAATTTCAAAGTTAATCTATCTAGCCTTCTCTTCCACCTGTCTATCTGTCCAATAAATCTATCACTACATCGGGTGAGTGGATGGTACGTAGTGGGCAAAATGCGTGTCCACATTCGTCTTGGTTGGTAGGCTGAAAAATGACTTAGGCGTATGTATCTATCTTTGATTATCGATAGATTAAAGGTGAACTGATGACCTGTTTGTAGGTCATGTGGAAAGATTAGATAATAATAATAATAATAATAATAATAATAATAATAATAATAATAACAATAATAATAATAGTGGTAGTAGTAGTAGTAGTAGTAGAAGTAGTAGTAGCAGCAGCAACAGTTGTAGCAAATAATAATAAAAAATAACAATAATAATAATAATAATAATAATAATAATAATAATAATAATAATGATAATAATAACAATAGTAGCAGTAGTAGTACTAGTAGCAGCAGTTGTAGCAAATAATAATAATAATAATAATAATAATAATAATAATAATAATAATACATTTCAACTCACCCTGTGTCCATACCAGGCATAGTTTCCTTTTTCCGGCACTTGTGCCACTTGCCTCGCCTCCACAGTAATCCAGTCTGTCCATTCATCACGGCAAACACAATCGCTAACGTCCAATAAAAGGGATTTAATCCCCGAGCTAGGCAACTATGGCCATATAGCCCCGCTAGGTTACAGGAGCGCGCTACCACTCCCGGCACGGCAGTCCCGGGCGAGGCTCGAACTCGCAATCCCCCGATCACGACTCCGATGCTCTACCACTGAGCCACCGTGCCCCCAACGTCCAATAAAAGGAAAACGCAAAGTTAGTACGAGCTGTGCACACCAACATCCTCCCACTTCCTGACCCGCGGGGTGACTGACTGCCCGATGGTCTGCAACGCTGCGTCTCAAGGGTCACGTGACCAAGGCAACATTGTGCCTGAGATTCCTCCAGTTAAATTTATGACGATTAAAACCAATATTACACGAATTTTTTACCCATGTTTTAAATCAGTAAATGATACAACAGATTTTACTTGATAGGATCATAATGGAAAGAAAAAATAAAGTAGAAAATATCACCATCGTAGTGTACGTTGGTCGTTTCTTTTAAAAGACTGCATCTCCGGCAGCTGCCTTCAGGTGTACCATCACTCAACATTGGCAACGCTGATTTACTTTTTAAATCTTTGAATGTTTACAGGTAATGTCTTGATTATTTCTGACCTGCTTGTAATAAACAAGTAATGGTAGAGTTTATTTATCTTTAAGGAGATTATTGGTTCTGTGAACCTTATTTACCGTAGTTCAGAGGCTAAATAAGACGATGCTACGGCCCTGCATCCTCACCACAGCATTCCCTCGAGACTGGCGCCATTTCTGCGTCAACATCTTGTTACTGTTTAACAAACAAGATGTAGATATGGCAAAATAATCCAAATGATGAGAATTCTGAGGTTATACTTAACAGAAATGCAAGAAAATGCTTACGGGACACCCAGATTAAACAAATACGTCCAACAAATGACTACTAAAAGCAAAACACATCTCAGGAAGTTGCCGTTAACGGTCAGCGCCTGCAACTTGGCGCCGCTGTCCTTGCAATGTGTCCTTGAAATGTTTGGACGGTTAAAGGCAGTTGTGGCAGTGTTGGCGCGTCCTTTGCAATAGGTCAGTGATAATAGAGGTTGCACTTTAACCCTTTCCCTGCTGCTGCACAAGGCGTCTGTTGTCATCTGATGCAACTGGCCAATTTGACATCTGCAATACTGAGTCCTGCTGCCATAACATTCAACCAGCTTTAGTTATCAGGTAGCAATGAGTCTCCTTGGTTACTAGTCAAACCGCACCTCAAATATAACTTACTTGGCTATCCACTGCAACTACTACCAAATATTATCAAGACTACTACTACTACTACTACTACTACTACTACCACCACCAACGCTACTACTACTACTACTACCACTATTACCACCACCACCACCACTACATTAGACTCATCGTGTATAAATCTCACCAGGATGTTGTTGTTGCTGCTGCTTACCCCTACCTAGTGCGTGTGGCTGAGCAGACCCGTCGACCACAGGTAAGTGCTTCTGTGGGGCCGCTGCAGGTACAGTACAACGTGTGGGCAACCGGAGCCTCCTTGTGGTAGACACCGCCTCACCAGGGTCCTTCCCACGGCGAGGTGCAGGTAAATACTGTAGAAGAGGTTTGTCGCCTGGGTGGACGCCGCAGATGTTTGCCTGCGCCGGTGAGGTAAGCCAGTGTAAAGGCAAGTAAAGCCAGACTAGCGGTAAGCCATTTAAGGCCAGGGAAATGAGCCACAACCAATGTATAGCCAAGTATAGCCACAGCAACCCATAGAAGGCCAGGGAACCTATGTGTTTTGTGTGGGTTAGTCTGCCCTCAGCATATTGCCCACACTGACTGATAGATTACAAGATAGACAGATAGACAGAGAGATTGATACAGATAGATAGATAGATAGACATAGGTAGATAGACAGATAGATTGATACAGATAGATAGATAGATAGATTGACTGATAGGCAGGTAGACAGATAGAT
>NC_136962.1:5562729-5667729 GCF_032717465.1 Coenobita brevimanus | reverse complement strand
CTAACACCCACCGTCCATACTGAATACATGCTAGGGCTGTCTCATACAGGACTGGTGTATTGGTATTAGCGGGGGTATTTTTATGGCACTAACACCCACCGTCCATACTGAATACATGCTAGGGCTGTCTCATACAGGACTGGTGTATTGGTATTAGCGGGGGTATTTTTATGGCACTAACACCCACCGTCCATACTGAATACATGCTAGGGCTGTCTCATACAGGACTGGTGTATTGGTATTAGCGGGGGTATTTTTATGGCACTAACACCCACCGTCCATACTGAATACATGCTAGGGCTGTCTCATACAGGACTGGTGTAGTGGTATTAGCGGGGGTATTTTTATGGCACTAACACCCACCGTCCATACTGAATACATGCTAGGGCTGTCTCATACAGGACTGGTGTAGTGGTATTAGCGGGGGTATTTTTATGGCACTAACACCCACCGTCCATACTGAATACATGCTAGGGCTGTCTCATACAGGACTGGTGTATTGGTATTAGCGGGGGTATTTTTACAACATGTCGGCGGGTCTTCTGGTAGATCAGTAAAGTCATGTTTTTAGGAAATTTGTTACATACATATAGTTGCAAAAATATATTAAAAGTTAATTAAAAATCATCAGTAATTATTTTCTCTACTTGTCTGTTGACCTACTGTCTATCTACCAAGTAGGTACCGTCCACTCACCCGACGTAGTGATATATTTATTGGATAGGTACATACTGTATAGTTGAAAAAACAGATTAAAAGTTGATTAAAAGGCGTCAGTATTTATTTTCTATGTACCTGTTCTGTGCCTTCTATTTATCTATCTAGGAGTTACCATCCACTCACACAATGTAGTGATACATATATTGGACAGATACATATAGTTGCAAGAATAGATTAAAAGTTTATCAAAAAGCGTTAATGTTGATTTTTTCTCTCTCTGTCTACTATCCTATCCATCTATCTACTAGGTACCATCCATTCATCCGATGTAGTTAATTATTAATTTATCAGATAGATACACATACCGGTAGTTAGTTGTACAAATAGATTAAATGTTAATTAAAAGACATCAATATATATTTTATGTACATGTCTGACTACCTACCTATTTATTACGTACCATCCACTCACCCGATGTAGTGATAGACTTGTTAGATAGATACATGTAGATACATGCAACAATAGATTAAGAGTTGAATAAAAGGCATCAGTATTTTCTCTATCTGTCTGTCTGCCTGTCTATCTTTCTATCTAGTAGGTACCATCCTCTCGCCCGATGTAGTGATAGATATATTAGATACATAAATATAGATGGTTGCAAAAATAATTCTGGAGTTGCTTAAAAGGCATCAATATTTATTTTGTATACCTGCCTGTACTGAATATCTACCCAGTAGGTACCATCCACTCATCCGATGAAGTAGTAGTTTAATTAGATAAAAATCATCTCGAATATACTGTAGATTCAAAAGTTTTTAAAAGTAATGGAAAGTCCTTTTCTCTACCTGTCTGTCTACAGACCTGTCTTTCTATCTAGCAGGTACCATCCACTCACCGATGTAGTAATAGACATTAGCATATAGCTAGTTGCAAAAATAGATTAAAAGGTGATTAATAAACATCGATATTTATGTTCTCTATCTGTCTCTATACCTTCTATCTATCTATCTAGGAGGTACCATCCACTCACCGATGTAGTAATAGACATTAGCATATAGCCAGTTGCAAAAATAGATTAAAAGTTGATTAATAAACATCGGTATTTATGTTATCTATCTGTCTCTATACCTTCTATCTATCTATCTATCTATCTAGGAGGTACCATCCACTCACCCAGTGTAGTGATACATTTATTAGATTGATTCATATGGTTAGTTGCAGAAATAGATAAGAAGATGATCAAAAGGCATCACTATTTATTTTCTCTACCATCTTTATCTGTGAGGTAGGCACCATCCACTCACCCGATAAAGTGACAGATTTATTAGACAGATACATATAGATAGTTGCAAAAATAGATTAAAAGTTGATTAAAAGGCATCAGCATTTATTTGATCTACCTGTCTGTCTGCCTTTCTATCTATCATGTAGGTACCATTCACTCACCCGATGTAGTGATAGATTTATTTGATACGGTAGATACGTAATGTTATAGCTGGCTGGAAAAATAGATTAAAAGCTGAGTAAAAGGCATCAGTATTTATTTTATCAACCTGTCTTTCTACCTTCCTATCTATCTATCCGGTAGGTACCATCCACTCATCCGATGTAGTGACAGATTTATTAGATACCGATATTTAGTTTCAAAAAAGATTAAAAGATAATTAAAATACATTACAGTGTTCTCTACCTCTGTCGACATACCTATCTCTCTATCTAGTTCGTATCATCCACTCATCCGATGTAGTGACAATTATTCTATAGACATGTATGCACAGTCGCAAAAATAGACTAAAAGATTATTAAAAGGATCAGTATTTATTTCCTCTACCCTATGTATCTATCAAATAGGTGCCATCCACTCCCCTGATGTAGTGACAGATTTACTTGAGAGAGAGAGAGAGAGAGAGAGAGAGAGAGAGAGAGAGAGAGAGAGAGAGAGAGAGAGAGAGAGAGAGAGAGAGAGAGAGAGTTGCAAAATAAAATCAAAGTTTAGTAAAAGGCATCAGTATTTATTTTCGCTACCTGTCTCTCCACCTACCTGTGTGCCAAATTAGTAGGTACCATCCAGACACCCGATGTAGTGATATATTTATTATGTACACTACATGTGCATGGAAAAGTTTGGAAGGAATGAGAGAGTGTTTTTGATAGGTGATATGAATGGTAAAGTTGGGAATGTGAAGGTGGATGGAATAGTTGGTGAGTGGGGTGTGCCTGCTGAGATAGATGAGAATGGGAGTGCGTTAGTGGACATTTGTGCTGGGAGGGGGTTGGTGATAGCCAATACCCTCTTCAGGCATAAAATGATCCACAGGTATACATGGCGAGTGATGAGAAGGGTGGGTGGTGAACTGAATGAAAGGAAGGCAATGATTGATTATGTGTGTGTGGATGAAAGGATGCGAAGATGTGTAATGGATGCAAGAGTTTATAGAGGTTGGGGGAGTGGACTTTCTGACCACTACTTGGTGGTGGCCAGAATTAAAATTCAAGTAAGATGGAGGAATAGAAGAAGGGAAAGACGAGAGGAAGGAGTAGTTGCAAGGAGAGTGGAAAGGTTACAAGAGGATGAGAAAAAGGCAGAGTATAAGAGAGAAGTGGAGGAACGATTGGACAAATATGAATTGGAGCAGATGGGAGACGTGGAAGGTGTGTGTAGGATATTTACAGAAGAAATATGTGCAGCATGTGATGTGGTGTGTGGAAGGAAAAGAAGACGGAGGGGGGTGCAAGTAACAGCTTGGTGGACTGAAGAGGTGAGTCAGGCTGTGGCACAAAAGAAGAAAGCATACAATGAATGGATGAGAAATAGGG
The DNA here is from genome assembly GCF_032717465.1 of Coenobita brevimanus. Classification (NCBI taxonomy): domain Eukaryota; kingdom Metazoa; phylum Arthropoda; class Malacostraca; order Decapoda; family Coenobitidae; genus Coenobita; species Coenobita brevimanus. Next base: position 5,664,252 of record NC_136962.1, on the reverse strand, counting down.
GCGTGGAAGAAGTTGAGAGGCGGAAGAAAGAGTTATATGTAGAAAGAAAGAGAGAGGTGAAAAGATTAGTAAGAGAGAGTAAGAAGAGAGTGGATGAGGAATTTGGAAGGAATTTGAGTGTAAAGTGGAGGGACTGTAAGAAAATGTTCTGGAAAGAGGTGAAAAGAGTAAGACAGGGTGGAAGTGAAGTTAGCAGGGGAGTGAAAGATAAAAATGGTAGATTACTAGTGGAGAAGGGAGAAAAAGTGAGCAGATGGAGAGAACACTTTAAGGAATTGTTGAACATAGAGGATGGAAGGAATGCGAGTATAAGTGGCTGGAGAATGGCTGGGAGAAGGAGGGAGGTGAGAAGACAGGAAGAAATCAGTAGGATAGAAGTTGTGGAAGCAATGAAGAAAGTTAAATCGGGGAAAGCCCCAGGAATTGATGGAGTGTGTGGTGAAATGCTGAAGCATGGGGGAGAGATAGTAGTAGAATGGATGTGGAAGATGTGCAGATTGGCCTGGGAGGAAGGTAGAGTCCCGGAGGATTGGAAGTCAGGTATAAATATTCCCTTGTACAAAGGAAAAGGGGAAAAAGAAGTGTGTGGTAATCATAGGGGCATTTGTCTTCTTAGTATAATAGGAAAAGTGTATGGTAGGATACTTATTGACAGAGTTAGAGAAAGAACAGAGGAATTAGTTGGAGAAGAACAGGGAGGCTATACGAAGGGAAGAGGTTGTGTAGATCAGATATTCATTCTTAGATCTTTAGTGGAAAAGTTTCTAGAGAAGGGAAAGAAGTTGTATGCGGCTTTCAAGGATTTGGAGAAAGCATGTGACAGGGTGGATAGACAAGGATTGTGGAAAGTATTAAGAATATGTGGAGTAGATGGGAAGATGTTGAATGCCATGAAGAGTATGTATGAGGGTGTTAAGGCTGCAGTGCATGTGGATAGTGAACTGAGTGAACTTTTCTGTTTGAAGGTTGGATTGAAACAGGGATGTGTCTTGTCTCCATGATTATTCAGTCTATATGTGGATGGGGTTATTAAAGAGATACAAGGTAGGGCAGTGGATGTTGGAGTGGCCCTAATGAGAGAGGGCAGTGTTTGGAAACTCCCTGTACTGTTGTTTGCAGATGATACTGTGTTGTTAAATGAAGACGAAGGGGAGCTGCAAGGCTTAGTGGATGAGTTTGGGAGAGTATGTAAGAAATGGACTTTTAAGGTGAATGTAGGGAAGAATAAAGGTATGGTCTTCGAGAGAGGTGAAGTCAGTGAATGTACAGTGAGGTTGGATGAGGAGGAAATGGAAAATGTGAGTGCATTTAAGTACTTGCCTAGTGTGATGAGTTAGGATGGAAGTTTGGAGGGTGAAGTGCTTGAAAGGGTACAACAGGGATGGTTTGTTGCTGATTCCTTGAAAGCAGTGATAAGAAACAGGGAAGTGAGCATGGAAGTGAAATTGGTACTACATGACAGTATTGTGATACCAGCTCTAACATTATGGAAGTGAAGCTTGGACCTTTTTGGAGGGACAGAAGTCAAGAGTGAGAGCTGTGGAAATGAGTTATTTGAGAGGAGCATGTGTAGTCACATGGAGAGACAAATTGACAAATGAGGAAGTGAAGGATTGTTGTGGTGTGGATGTGGATGTGATAGGATGTGTCAGGAAAACCACATTGATGTGGTTTGGCCATGTGGAGAGGATGGAGAGTGAGAGACTAATGAGGAGAGTGTATGTGAGTGAGGTGGAGGGGGAAAGAGGGAGGGGGAGGCCAAGGATGAGATGGAGGGATGGAGTGGAGAAGTATGTGAGAGAGGAGGGTGTGAGCTGGGAGCAAGGCAGTGAAATGGAGGGGGATAGGGCGACATGGAAGCGATTTGTTTGTGTCAACTCCTTACGGGATTAGGGCATCTGGCAATAGATAGATAGATAGATAGTTATGAGGACTTTCGGGAGGTTTAGTGGCAATCCTTGGTGATTAAAATTTTTATGGGGATTATTAGGGGGCAAAATTAATTGACTAGGTTAGGTTAGAAGGTGACTTTACATTGAGTGACAAGCCAAATGGTTTCCTGTAAGCCAAAAAACCATTTACAATGCCGGGTGGTAACCATATAACCAAACCATATGTGCTCCCTACGTGTCAACTAGTGGGTTGGTGGAGGGTTAGTGGCCCTTCCTGTAAAACAAATAACTCATAGTCAAATGGCCACCCCTTACGGGATTATGGCGTCTGGCAATAGATAGATAGATAGATAGGTTAGAATGCAGTATGCACTGATGTTTCCAGTCAGTGAGATCATATGTAAACACACTATCTTGGGTCTCTTAAGGCAGACATATTTGTAATAATCTATGTTTAAATATATTTTTAACGAAAAATATGAGGCTTCTAGACCCTAACCCCCTATTTTACTGTACATGTAAGTATATATCACGTTTTAGCGCAAAATTGATTTTGCACGAGGTTCTGCATAACCTACTGTATCTTGTGTTGTATGAAGACTCTACTGTAACAATGGCAGTCTGGTGGCAGACAGGCAAGGCATTATGGGACTGCGTCACGGGCATGGCGTGACATCACGCCTCACATTGCCAAATGTGTAAGACAGTCGCTAAATGTGCAGGATTAGTACCTTTTCTAACCTATTGCTAAGGGCGAATATGGCTAACTTGAAACATGTAAACGCGAGGGACCACTTTACGAATAATGGTTTCAGACAGCCAGCTCACAGTGTCCAGGTAATGGGTTATTTGCATAAGATCGTACTAGCAGAGTGAGAGAAGAGTTCTGGACAAATGTCGAAGTGTGCATGGAAAAGTTTAAAAGGAATGAGGGAGTGTTTTTGATTGTTGATATGAATGGTAAAGTTGGGAATGTGATGGTGGATGGAATAGTTGGTGAGTGGGGTGTGCCTGCTGAGATAGATGAGAATGGGAGTGCGTTAGTGGACATTTGTGGTGGGAGGGGGTTGGTGATAGCCAATACCCTCTTCAGGCATAAAATGATCCACAGGTATACATGGCGAGTGATGAGAAGGGTGGGTGGTGAACTGAATGAAAGGAAGGCAATGATTGATTATGTGTGTGTGGATGAAAGGATGCGAAGATGTGTAATGAATGCAAGAGCTTATAGAGGTTGGGGGAGTGGACTTTTTGACCATTACTTGATGGTGGCCAGAATTAGGATACAAGTAAGATGGAAGAATAAAAGAAGGGAAAGACGAGAGGAAGGAGTAGTTGCAAGGAGAGTGGAAAGGTTACAAGAGGATGAGAAAAAGGCAGAGTATAAGAGAGAAGTGGAGGAACGATTGGGCAATTATGAATTGGAGCAGATGGGGGACGTGGAAGGTGTGTGCAGGATATTTACAGAAGAAATATGTGCAGCGTGTGATGTGGTGTGTGGGAGGAAGAGAAGACGGAGGGGGTGCAAGGAACAGCATGGTGGACTGAAGAGGTGAAACAGGCTGTGGCACAAAAGAAGAAAGCATACAGTGAATGGATGAGAAATAGGGGCGTGGAAGAAGTTGAGAGGCGGAAGAGAGAGTTATATGTAGAAAGAAAGAGAGGTGAAAAGATTAGTAAGAGAGAGTAAGAAGAGAGTGGATGAGGAATTTGGAAGGAATTTGAGTGTAAAATGGAGGGACTGTAAGAAGATGTTCTGGAAAGAGGTGAAGAGACTAAGACAGGGTGGAAGTGAGGTTAGCAGGGGAGTGAAAGATAAAAATGGTAGATTACTAGTGGAGAAGGGAGAAAAATTGAGCAGATGGAGAGAACACTTTAAGGAATTGTTGAACATACAGGATGGAAGTAATGCGAGTATAAGTGGCTGGGGAATGGCTGGGAGAATGAGGGAGGTGAGAAGACAGGAAGAAATCAGTAGGATAGAAGTTGTGGAAGCAATGAAGAAAGTTAAATTGGGGAAAGCCCCAGGAATTGACGGAGTGTGTGGTGAAATGCTGAAACATGGGGGAGAGATAGTAGTAGAATGGATGTGGAAGATGTGCAGATAGGCCTGGGAGGAAGGTAAAGTCCCGGAGGATTGGAAGTCAGGTATAATTATTCCCTTGTACAAAGGAAAAGGGGAAAAAGAAGTGTGTGGTGATCATAGGGGCATTTGTCTTCTTAGTATAATAAGAAAAGTGTATGGTAGGATGCTTATTGACAGAGTTAGAGAAAGAACAGAGGAATTAGTTGGAGAAGAACAGGGAGGCTTTAGGAACTGAAGAGGTTGTGTAGATCAGATATTCATTCTTAAATCTTTATTGGAAAAGTTTCTAGAGAAGAGAAAGAAGTTGTATGCGGCTTTCATGGATTTGGAGAAAGCATATGACAGGGTGGATAGACAAGGATTGCGGAAAGTATTAAGAATATATGGAGTAGATGGAAAGTTGTTGAATGCTGTGAAGACTATGTATGATGGTGCTAAGGCTGCAGTGCGTGTGGATGGTGAACTAAGTGAATTTTTCTCTTTGGAGGTTGGGTTGAAACAGGGAAGTGTCATGTCTCCATGGTTGTTCAATCTGTTCATGGATGGGGTAATAAAAGAGGCACAAGGTAGGGTAGTGGATGTTGGAGTGGCCCTGGTGAGAGAGGATGTGTTTGGAAACTCCCTGTACTGTTGTTTGCAGATGATACTGTGTTGTTGAGTGAAGACGAAGGGGAGCTGCAATTCTTGGTGGATGAGTCTGGGAGAGTGTGCAAGACACGGAATCTAAAGGTGAATGTAGGGAAGAGTAAAGTGATGGTCTTTGAGAGAGGTGAAGTCAGTGAATGTACAGCGATGTTGGATGGTGAGGAATTGGAAAATGTGAGTACGTTTAAGTACTTGGGTAGCATGATGAGTAAGGATGGAGGTTTGGAGGGTGAAGTGCTTGAAAGGGTACAGCAGGGAAGAAAGATTGCTGGTTCTTTGAAAGCTGTGATAAGAAGCAGGGAATTGAGCATGGAAGTAAAAGTTACGACATGACAGTATTGTGATACCAACTCTAACGTATGGAAGTGAAGCTTGGACATTGTTGGAAGGACACAAGTCAAGAGTGAGAGCAGTGGAAATGAGTTATTTAAGAGGAGCGTGTGGAGTCACATGGAGAGACAGGCTGACAAATGAGGATATAAAGGAGCGTTGTGGTGTGGATGTGGATGTGATAGGAAGTGTTATGAGGAACACACTGCGGTGGTTTGGCCATGTGGAGAGGATGGAGGGTGAAAGACTGATGAAGAGAGTGTATGTGAGTGAGGTTGAGGGGGGAAGAGGGAGGGGGAGGCCGAGGATGAGATGGAGGGATGGTGTGGAGAGGTATATGAGAAAGGGGGGTGCGAGTTGGGAGCAGGGCAGTGAAATGGCGGGGGATAGGACGACATGGAGGCAATTTTTTTGTGGCCACCCCAAACGGGATTTAGGCGTCTGGCAATGGATGGATGGATGTCTGGATAATTGAGGGATTACTGTACTCAATTGTATCAATGCTGTATTGTACTGTAGAGTATTTGGTTTAATATTCATCTTTTACTCATGGGAAAGTTTTTAGGATAGAGGGTCGAGAAAAGCAAGATCTATCTATCTATCTATCTATTGCCAGATGCCTCAATCCCGTTTGGGGTGGCCACAAACAAATCGCCTCCAAGTCGCCCTGTCCCCCGCCATTTCACTGCACTGCTCGCAACTCACACCCCCCTCTCTCATATACCTCTCCACCCCATCCCTCCATCTCATCCTCGGCCTCCCCCTCCCTCTTCCCCCCTCCACCTCACTCACATACACTCTCTTCGTCAGTCTTTCACCCTCCATCCTCTCCACATGGCCAAACCACTCTCCACATGGCCAAACCACCTCAGTGTGTTCCTCATAACGCTTCCTATCACATCCACATCAACACCACAACGCTCCTTTATATCCTCATTCGTCAGCCTCTCTCCATGTGACTCCACAGGCTCCTCTTAAATAATACAGTAAATCCATTGAAAAAAAGGCATGCTCTTCATTGTCAGAGTGTGTGGCACCTGTACAGTTTTCTACCTAACGAACCAACTCTAACTACCAGTGAGCTTGGAACATCTTACAGTATCTCGGCAAATCCATTCAGTTAAGTGTTACTTATAGAAACATGGAAAAATAGTGTAAAGAAACAAATCTTGAGTATTTATTGGTGAACTAGTGGTTTGGAAAGTAGTGTTGTACAGTAGAATTATCATGACTCCCTTGCTCACAATTATGCAGATGACCGCGGTCCACCAATTTATTCCTTACCTGACTGCCGTCATTCTGCCCCTCACGCGCCACTCAGCTGTTTTGCAGATACAGTAATCCCTCATTTATCCAGACATAATAGAGCCAAAGGCATGTCTGGGTAGTGGCTACATCCAGATAATGAACACTACTCCCCTACCATACCCAGACCCTACCTATACCCACCTCCAACCTATACCTAATCTATTTATGCAGTACCTGTGCTTCATTTGGCAGTGTTTTCTGGTCATTCAGGCATATTTAGACATCAAAACACACAAAGGAATATCTAAAGTAATGCTAAACACCAAGAACCAATAAAAAAAAAAAAACACTGAAAACCAAAAACCACCCGACCTATACACGACTGCATGTACAGTACCCCTCCTACTTTTGGCACTGTTTTCTGGTCAGTCTGCCATAGTTAGACATCAAAACACACATAGGAATATCCAAAGTAATGCTAAACACCAAGAAAACCATGAAAAAAAAAACACTGAAAAACAAAAAACATTCTACCTATACACTATTGTATGTGCAGTACCCCTCCTAATTTTGGGACTGTTTTCAGGTCAACCTGTCATATTTAGACATCAAAACATGTATAGGAATATCCAAAGTAATGCTAAACACCAAGAAAACCATGAAAGAAAAAAATGAAGACCAAAAAACACCTGACCCATATACTATTGTATGTACAGTACCCCTTCCAATTTTGGCACTGTTTTGGGGTCATTCAGCCATATTGAGACATGAATACACACATAGGATTATTCATATTAATGCAAAACATCAAGAAAACAATGCATAAAGAACAAAAAATCAACAAAAAATCTGAATACTGGTTGAAAATGAGTTATCAGTGACGAGTGATTGCTCCTGGGGCTCAAAAACAATTCCACGGCCAAATATGCCACTGGAAATTGGTTATATTGGTATAAATGTATACCATCATCTTCATTGGTGTTTATACTATATGATAAGCTAATAAAAACACATAAAACTCATAAGTAAAAGTACAGAAATGCAGCAATAATAAAGTGTTCAGGAATAAACCATACCTTCATACAACTTTCCACCTTCCTAGTTCAAAATTTTGCCAGCACCTTCCAAGAGTTAAGCATATCTCTAGATGCAGAATTTCATGAGCTTTCTCGTGATCACTTCAGAATTTCGATACAACAAATAGTAGTTAATAAATCCCAAAAAATTCTTTGAAAACTCACGAGTCAGTGTTATCACTACGGAGAAGGGTAGGGACTGAGGGAGTAAGGGGGGAGCTGGGAGGGTATGGAGGAGGGGTGGGAGTGGGGGGGAAAGCGAGGCTGTGGGCAGGATTCTCCCCCTTCTGTCAAAAGGCGAATGGGTGCTTTTACCGTACATTTACTCGTGGCTTGCGGTCTGTTACACACTGAGTGGCCATGCGGAAACAACTCACTGTGACCGGGGGCTTCCGATGTTCGGTAGAGAGGCGGACTGCTGCTAACGCCGAACATGTACTCGTGGCTTGTGGCCTGTGTTCGATGGTGGTGGCGGTCAGGAAAGTCTTAGTCCGATGACCGCGCAACATTGAACTGGTCAGGATGCGTATGGACGTTTTGACACCGTTTTTTTTTTTTTTTATACGAGGAAGAAGGAACCAGAGGCTGAGCCCACTAAACAGTTCTTTCCAAGAAAAGAACAAAAACGATACAAAAGAGAGCCAAATTCAAGATCTGTTCATTTTGAGATGCCTCGACACACTGCATTGGAAAGACTGGAGATCATAGGAAGTAGGAAATACTGTACAGACAGAGGGAGACAGTTCCAGAGTTGACCTGTTGCATAAATGAAGGACTGGGAGTAATGGTTAACTCTTGCATTAGAGAGTTGGACAGAAAAGGCATGAGGGTTTGTTGCTAGATGGGTGCTTCCACTCATCGTAGAGGTGGAGGGATGCAAGCAGACAGTTCAGAGGAGCAGTGACCATTGAAGTAACAATAGAAAAGAGATAAAGAGGCTACAGTGTGGTGAAGAGATAGAGGTTGAAAGGAGCCAGTAAGAGGAGGAGAGTTGATGATACTCCACCCTAATGAGAAGAGTTGTATGTGGGGAGCCTTCTCCTACATGAGAGTTGTACTCTAAACAAGGGTGAATAAAACCCATGCATAAAGTCAACAACTGTGCGGGGGTAAAGAAGGCACGGAGTCGGCTTAGCACACCTAATCTCTTAGAAGCAGATTTTACAAGAGTTGCGATATGATATTTACAAGATAAGTCCCGAGTGAATGAAACCCCAAGCATGTTCAAGGATGATGCAGGATTGAGCTGGATATTATTAAACATTAGTGGGTACTCCTATGGAAGATTTTGATGGGTTGAAAGGTGTAAAAACTGAGTCTTTGATGCATTAAAAACAACAAGATTATTTTTACCCCAGTCAGAGATACGAACCAAGTCAGACATTAGGTGTGCCATATCCTCATCCCTCGTTTTTAGAAGTAACTGCTGAGATGGACATTGTGGAAACTGAATGGAAAAGTGAAGGGTGGAATCATCAGCATATGAATGGATAGGGTTAGATGTACACCTTAGAGGATCATTGATGAATAAAAGAAAGAGTTGGTGATAGGACAGAGCCCTGAGGAACACCACTGTTGATAGATCTAGGAGAAGAATGATGGCCGTCTACAACAGCAGCGGTAGAATGACCAGAACGGAAGCTATAGCTGAAGGCACAGATAGAAGGATAGAAACCATAAGAGGGCAGTTTGGAAATTAAAGCTTTATATCAGACTCAATCAAAAGCCTTTGAGATGTCAAGTGCAATGGCAAAGCTTTTGCCAAAGTCCCGAAAGGAGGATGACCAGGAGTCTGAAAGGTAGGTGAGAAGATCACCAGTGGAGCATCCCTGATGGAACCCATGCTAACAATCAGAAAGAAGGTTGTGATAGGAAAGATGCTTTAAAATTTTTCTGTTAAAAATAGACTCAAAAGCTTTTGAGACACAGGATGTTAAAGCAATTGGATGGTAGTTAGAGGGTTGGGAATGGTCACCCTTCTTTGGACTGGCTGAATGAGAGCAAACTTCCAGGAAGAAGGAAAGGTACAAGTTGAAAGACAAAGGCATAAGAGTTTACCTAGGCAGGGTGTAAGCACAGAAGCACAATTCTAGAGGACAACAGGAGGGACTCCATCAGGCCCATATGACTTGTTAGTACTGAGGCCAGTGATGGCAGAAAGTACATCAGCTGAAGAAATTTTAATATCAGCCATGAGGAAGTCAGAGGGGGGAAGTGATGGAGGAAAAGCACTGGAATCGTTTAAGGTGGAATTGGAGGAGAATGTCTGAGTGAAGAGATCTGCTTTGTCATTAGAAGAAATAGCTACAGAGCCATCAGAGTAGAACAGAGGAGGGAAGGATGATGAGGTAAAGTTGTTAGGAAGGTTTTTGGCAAGGTGCTAGAGGAGCAGGGAGAATTCGTGTTGGAGATTTGAGAGCATTTACACCCACCACAAATTGACTTAGGACCTACTTTCAAAATTGCTATGGTAGAGTTGTCTGTCTTTGCTTAGTGTTTCCACCTCTACCAAGTGAATTTTTTGGGCAGGAAGTAACTGGCTACTCCTCTGGTGTTGGTGGGAGGTGGTGAAACACTCAGCACGTCAGTGCTTGCCCAGAAGCGAGAGTGGGAGTGTATGTTCCCGTCGCTCCGAGCTTGCACCTCCTTCTTTTTTTCGTATGCATTACTGTTTGCCCTGTTATTTTCCTAGAGTCGAGTTGTCATGCCTGGAAAGTATTGCTCAAAGGATGAGAGGGTCCGTATTATTGCATGGAGGCAGGATAATGTTCCTATCAACATGATTTGTGAACGTACTGGACGCGCAAATTCGACTGTCATGAAGATTCTTGCAGCAGTGCACAGCCTGCCACCTGATGTCCTACCAGAGTACAAGCATGGCGGTGGAAGAAGAGGACGACTTCCGGAGGTTCAGATACGCTTCTGAAGAGGGAAGTAATCAAGAATCCTTGACTGACAGCAGCAAAATTGAAGAGAATGCATCCCCAGTTGTTACAAGATGTCTTAATTTGAACTATCCAGCTCTGCTTGCAGAAGGAGCTGGGTTTGCCAAGCCACACCGCAGCCAAGAAACCACTCCTCACTGACCACATGAAGACACAACGGATTCAGTTTGTCAAGAAGTATGCACACTGGACATCAAATGAGTGGAGAAAAGTTATGTTTTCTGATGAAAGCTCATTTCAAGTGTTCCAGATGCATTCTGCCAAGGTTCATCGCCCTGCCTCCTGTAGTCGATATGACCTTGCTTACATGATGCTGACTGTTAACCCGCCCCGTCCCGGCCACTTTTCGACCACTGGTACCCCCCAATCCCGGGCAATTTTCGACCTTTTTTTTTTTGCTAAAACTTTCGCTTTTGGTGAGAAACATCGAAAATTCATAGAGAAATCGCTCACCTGAGGTTTAAAATACTCATTACAGGTAGGAGAGCCTCCTTACTTTACTGGGTTTTCTATCAGGCTGGCACCAAAGAAAACGAGTTCTATGGGAGGATAACTATTTCACACCACTCATAAACGGAATTTATTTATTTACTGTTACCAATTTATATGTAGTACAAAAGTATATTGGTTTTCAAGCAGTAATATAGGCATTATAAGCATTGTTTCACTCACTAATACCTGACCTTTTTTTGCCACATTACCTGATCATCATTTCTAACTGTTTCTTCCTCTAATGCTATGTAAAGTTTGTCCTCCACATTGTCATTGATTGGGGAATCACTCTGGCCCTGAATTTCGTACCGTGGCATGACATGGCTATACTGGCCAGGTCACTGATAACAGGTGAATTGCTGAGAAAAGGGCATGCAGGGGGGGGAGGAGGTCATGCTGGGTAAGGCATTGTCTCTGCTTGGCATCTTGTTGAGGCAGGTGTCCCGTGTATACGTATCAAAAATGACTCGCGAAAATTGAAAATTGTGGAAATTATGAACCTTGCAATTGCAGGACGTTGAAGTACGTCCTCGGGATTAGCTGTGACAAAACGTGAGGACGTGGAAGTACGTCCTCGGGACGGCGCGGGTTAAACACCCACAATCAGTAATGGTATGGGGGTGTTTTTCTCAGGTGAAATGGGAAGGGAAGTTCTCTACTTTCTTCCTAAGAACTTGATGAGGAAAGGTGGCCGGTACATTCAAGTTCTGAAAGTTCATTTGTTAAACTTTTTTGCTATTCATGGGTGCGACTTTTTCATGCACGATTCAGCTACATGTCACAAGTCAAGAAAGGTGACAAAAATGGCTTCAGAATAATCGGATTGAGGTCCTCAACTGGCCTGGCAACAGGCCGGATCTAAATCCGATAGAAAACTGCTGGGCAAAGATGAAGAAAATCATGGCAGAGAAGGAGACACCCAATCTGGACAACCCCAAGACTGACCTGACAAGTGTTTCGTGCAAAGAAATGTCATTAGATTACTTTAGAGATCTAAGTGATTCCATGCCAAAATGCATCCAACTGGTCCTGAAAAACAGGGGAAACATTATTTCATATTAATGAATGGCATTTCATGAACAAACATTGTGATATACTATGATTTCTGTGTTTTTTAATACCTTGTGGGGGGAGGTCCTAAGTCAATTTGCTGTACCTGTAATACGGATGAAATTATTTTTAGCAGAGCGAAGAACAGACTTAGCATGATTCTGGGCAGAAACATAAAAAAAGATGTGATTCAAGGGTGGGTTGTCTCTGGTACCTTTTATAGGCCCTGTCCTTGTTGCGGACAGCATTAGAACAAGCGTGATTAAACCAAGGCTTTCTTGCATTAGTCAAAGGATATGAGAAAGAAATGTATGCTTCCATGCCTAAGAGAATAGCCTCCTTAATGCACAAGGCACAGTCAGATGGCTCTCGGCCATGGAAGCAATAATCATTCCAGAGAAAAGCAAAGAAGTACTGCCTGAGGACCTCCCAATCTGCAGCTCCAAAGTGCCACAGATGACATTTTTTTGGAGGGTCCACAGGCCGTACCAGGGCGATAGGACAGGTTAAGGTAATAAGGTTATGATTGTAGGAGCCCAACAGAGAGAAAAGATTAACAGTGTAAGCAGAAGGATTAGTTGTAAGGAAGAGGTTACAGTCGTATTACTCGGGTACTGGAGGTTCGTTGGGAGTGATAGAACGAGCACGCGACTCTGACCGTCTAGTACAGGGGAGGACAGACATTTTAGCTTTAGCTCTGGTTGTGGGTTAAGGACTACTTCCCACTCACGGCTTGAGCCCAGCGGCCACGATACTGAAGTTTGAACGTGTTGGCTGGCCGACTTAAGTTCTCGGTGACTTTTATATCTGGATAATAGCAAGTAAATTCGGATAATGGTTTAATAGAGCCAAGGTCCAGCATCCGGATAATGATACATGTCTGGATACTGAGCATCCAGATAAATGAGGGACTGCTGCAGTACAGTACTGAAAATACATATGAATTACATGGAAAAGTAAACTAAAGAAATAAATCTTGAGCATCTACTGGTGAACTGATGATTAGGAAAGAAGTGTTGTACAGTAGAATTATCATTACTCCTTTGCTCACAGTTATGTATTGGGCCACAGCCTGCCACTTTGTTCCTTGCCTGACTGTTGTAGTCCACCCCTCGCTCACCACTCAGCTGGTTTGCAGATAATACAGTAAATACGTACAGATTGCAAGCACAGTAATTTTATCCAACAAAGCAAACCTTCATTTCTGTCAGCTACATTTGATCATCTAAGCAAATGCATTCTAAGATGATGTATAAATTCATCTCAGAAAGGGTTTGAGGAACAAGTTGGTGGGCTGTGGCCATACACAATTGAGGAAGGGATTCTTGATAATTCTACTGTACAACACTTCTTTCGTAATCATTAGTTCACCAATAAATACTGAAGATTTATTGCTTTAGTTTTTTTTTCCCATGTTTCATTAATAAAATAGCAAATAATGTTTAACAAAATGAACTTATTGTGTGCATTGTGCACACTGCAGTCATGTGTGTTACGTCTATGGGGTTTGTTTAAAAGGTTATGTTTCAAATGGAATTATTTTTGTGGTCCTGGATACAAGTGGTATTGTACAGTAAAAGACCTCCCATCCAACCACCAATAATCTGAAAATCCCAATACTGTACTCCAAATTTGCCAAGGCAATATTTTTTGAATTTTTATGGTCTTTTTTTTTTTTTTTTTCTGGGCTTTATCTAAGGATTTATCTGGCTTGGACTTGCCCTTGGTCTTGGATGTACCTGACTGAAACTATTCATCTATACTTCTTTGCATTTCCGGTGAGTAAAACAATAACCCATATCATTTTAAGTGTTTATGTAATGATCATGTACATACAGTATTTTTAATGTTTTCAAAGGGCCCTCCCAATAGTCCGAAAGACCCTTGGTCCCCTGCGATTCGGATTACAGGACTTTTACTGTATATACCACTGTGTATCAGATGTCTGGGAAAAATAAATAACTGGAATATTCCCAGGCTTCCCGGTTAACTGGGATTGCACAGTACAGTATTACAATACTGTATTAATGCTGTTTTGTATTTTATGTTTAGCTTTCATCTTTTACTAATGGGAAAGCAATTAGGATAGAGAGTTGAGACAGACAGTAACACAATATCCAGCACATTGCTGATTGTTGAGCCAGTGAAGGGGGTACTGTGCAATAGCTGACATTTTGCTTTAACTGACTTAAGGCTTGGCTGAATTACAATGGATAATTGAGAGTTTATAGTACGTTAAATGCAAAAAAGTGTCTGGTGGCCTAGGAGTTGCCTGGTAGGTCCAAGTGGTTTTTTCCATTTACCAGTGTGTATCCAGTATGTATGACAGTTTGACCGTGGGCCCTCAAAGTGATCAATATATCCAGTATCTGGTCTAGTGGGGTATGGTAGACCAAGATGGCACATCATCACATCTCATTCTTGTGTTTTCATTTAAGTTCTGTACCAGTAAGTTATCTGTTAATAGTTCATGTAATTTATAACTCCATATGTTTGTATTATTACCTGAATCATTCTTCTCCCAGTTTACCTCTTTGCAGTTAAACTCTCTTGTAAAGTCTAGTCCATTTCTTCTTAGTGCAAGTTTTTCCAGATACATCAACATATCTCTAGTGATATCCTCATAGCTTTCATCATTCCATGTTCTTGTTTTGGGAGGCATATAAGCCAATCCTTTATCCATCTTTCTCTCTTTGTCAGTTTGTATTCCTACTGTTAAGGCGTCTGCCTTGTTGCTGCCATTTCCACATTTCTTGACTTTGATGTCTGGAATTATTAAAACCTCACCAGACCTACCTGCCTTTGTCTTTTTTCTGTGTACTTTATCCACTCCAGTTCAGCACCACTGGTTTTATCTTTAATTATCTTTGTTTCACTTAAACATATATGCCAGTTTTTCCCTGGTCATATACTGTAATATGTTAACTCAAATTTTTTTAGATTAATCCATCTGCATAACACCACATAAGCTGCTCTCTGTTACTTTTGCTGTGCGTCTGCCTCCTCTACTTTCTCCTTTGTGATTCCTGTTTACTTTCTGTTTTCTCCCTAGTATACTATTTTACTATTTTCATTTTTATCACTAAAAAAAGAAGTACTTCTTTGTTTTCTCATCATTTTCTTCATTACATCTGCTTTTAATCCTTGTATTATCTCTCCTTCTCTCTCTTCCTGGTTTACGTCCTTTCTTACGCTGGTCTCACTGAACTATCTTTCAGTCTTTATATGGATCTCAATATCTCTTTGGCAGCACTGGTTCAGTTGAACTGTATCTTAAGTGGCCCCTTCTCACTCTTTCGATACCATCCTAATTTCCATACTCCCTCGATCTCTTTCTCCCAACCAATATTACTTGTATCTGTTTCCTGGATCAATTCGCAGGCTGTTTTTTCCTCTGACTCTTTCATTTCAGTTTTGTTCCTAATTTAATCGTCAATATCTCCTAACAATCAAATATTTTTTTCTATCAGATACTATTCTCTTTTATTTTTTCTCTCTTCCTTGTAATGTTCAGCACACATCCTTCAAAATGTACTTTTTCTTCATTTCTTCTGTCTCCAATTTCTCCTTTGTTCTTTTCTGTTCTATTTTTCTGCTTATTACCTGCCACACATTCTGCATATTATTCAGTTATGTTTCTACTGCCTCTGATGTCAGTCATTTTCTCTTATGCATCTCTGTAATACTTCATTTTCTAATTTCATTTTGTGGCATCTGGCTGTAGGTATTTTTTACACCTCTGCCTCTATTGACTGTTTACTTTTTACCCACCTCATTTCTCTCTCTCTCTCTCTCTCTAATTATTTTCTGTCAGTTACTCTTCTCATTATGTCAAAATTGTTCTCCCCTATATCACAAAGTTCATTAATTTTTCCTCCCAGTATCTCAATTCTTGCCAAAATTATTTGTGCTGCACTACTTTCTAACTGCCATTCCAAACCATTTTTCATCACCATTTTTCATTTGGGTTTCAAAACCTTTGAATCCTTTAGATGATGGGCTTCTGCTCTTATTTAATCTTATTTTTGCCCTAATGTCGTCATATGTAGGGGTCAGAGCCAAATGCGTAACCTTTCACATGGAAATGATGGTTCCAGTGGTCTCATAACTAACAACGTCCATCTTATAAGCCCAACAGTTTTTTTTTTTTCCAGCTAATATTGACTCTACACTTAAATTTTACTTGGAGACAGGACCGACATGAATTTGAGTTGAACTCCATGTTCACAAAATAGGTGAAAGTTTGGCAACATGAGTTTGTCTCCATCTAGACGCATGCTGTCATGTGTGTATTTACGTATTTGTAGTATACAGGAATTAAGCTAAGCCCATGTTGTCTCCATATCTATAATTATCTACTCTGATTTTAAACACATGAATGTTTTTTGCTTGCAGCACCTCTTCGTTTAAGTCATTCCAAATACTTATGCTTCTGTTTGGGAAACGGAACCTTTTAAGATCATTAAGACATCTACTTTTCCTCAACTTGAAGTCATGACCTCTTGTTCTTCCATCACCCAACACAAAAAGATCCTCTTGATCCACCCTTTCCAATTCTCTCACATTTAAGTATTGTGATCAGGTCACCTCTTTCCCTTCTCTTGCGCAGTGTTGGTAACTTCGGTTTTCCCAATATCTCTTCGCATATGAGTTCCCTTAAGCACAGTATCATCCTTGTTGCCATCTGTTGAACCCTGTCTAGTTTATCAATATGCTTCTTCAAATGAGGTGACCATACCACAGCCGCATACTCAAGTCTTGGTCTTATCATGGTTACTATCAACTCCTTCAGCATTTCCTTGTCCATATAATTAAAAGCCACTCTCCTGGTAGTCAGTAATCCATAAGTTCCTCCAATAATTTTGTTTATATGCTTTTCTGGTAACAAGTCATCGTGAGAAATAACTCCTAAGTCTTTCTCATCTTTTCTTTTACTAATTATCTCATTGCCCATTTTATATGTCCAGTACGGTCTTCTTTCTCATTCCCATTTCTAATACATGACTCTTCTTGGCATCAAAAATCCATTTACCAAGTCTGACTCCAGCTGTGGAGTTTGTCCAAGTTCTCTTGCAGTATTTTACAACTATCAATACATTTAATATGTTTCATGATTTTAGCATCATCTGCAAACATACTCATGTAACTATTCAAACCCTCTGGCAAAACTTTTACATTTATCAGAAACATTATTGGGGTTAAGACAGAGCCCTGGGGTACTCCACTAGTCACGTTTCTCCAATGTGAAACCTTCTCACCATCCACTCACTCAGTGTAGTGCTGCTCTCGGGTGTCTGCCCTGTCCTCTCCTCCATCCTTCTTTCCTTCCATCTTCTTCTGTCTTTCTTTCCTTCGTTCTTTCCTCGTCTTTCTGCCTTTGGGTGACTTTACACTTCCTCTTCTGTCTTTCATTCCTTCATTCTTTCCTCTTCCTTCTGCCCGTGGGTGACTCTACACTGAGTGACAAGCCAAATGGTTTCCTGTACACCAGGAAACCATTTACTATGCTGGGTGGTAACCATATAACCAAATTTTGGCGCCTGGTGGTTTAGTGGGTAATTATTGTGCTCCAGTCGGATTGAGCCGGTGAAGGTTTATATCCAAGAGATGGTTGGGGTTTATTGCTCATGTAATGCCACTCAGGGATGAGTGAGGCTGGTCACTCTCATCTTAAATGTCGGGACCAACTGCCTAGCCCCCGGCTCCTACGCTCCCCATGGGGCAACGTAGGATTGGATGATGGATGGATGGATGAAATCTTGTCTCTTACAACTGTTCTCATCTGCCTTCCTATCAAATAATCTCCCATCCACTTTAATAGTTTCCCATGTGCCCCTCCAAAGGTCTTCAACTTCCAGAGTAGTCTCCTATAGGGCATCCTGTCAAATGCTTTCTTGAGATCAAGATAGACACAACTTGCCCATTCCTCTCTCTCTGGTATGACATCTATTACCCTACTGTAGAAACTTAATAGGTTAGTTACACATGAACTTCCTTCCCTAAAACCACACTGTCTGGGTGTTATCACTTCATTTTCTTCTAAATGCTTTATCCATCTTTTTCTAATAATTTTCTCACAGATTTTACAAACAGTACTAGTAAGTGATACATGTCTGTAATTAAGTGGATCTTCCCTATCTCCTCCCTTGAAGATTGGCACAATACTTGCTCTTTTCCACTCTTTAGGTAACTTTCCATTTCCCAAAGAGGTCCATTCAAACCCCGCGTCGGCTGTAGCATCCTATTTATGTAAACTGTAATTTCTGCCATTCCCATCATGCTGGGTTCCATTTCAGGTTCCCTCATTCCTCCTGCAACACATAGACTGACTGCAGCTTGTTGTTCATTATTTCACACAATTCTTCTTCCCTTTCGCAAGTTTCATCTCCATCCCTCGATCGTATTATACTGTCTTTAACTTTCATTTTACCATTTACAAACCTATAAAATAGTTTCAGCTCTTTTTTACATTTAGTTACAATATCCTTTTCATATTTCCTTTCTTCTTCTCTCTCCACCCTTACATATTCATTTTTTACCTGCTTGTACTCCTCCCAAGCCCTTTCACTATACCTTCTTCTCACATTATTCCATGCTCTTTTTCTTACCTCATATGCCATTCTACAGCTGTTGTTAACCCGATCTTTCTTCCTTTCCATAGCTGCGGAAAATTTTGGGACATATTTACTAACTCCTGTTTTATATATTTCTATAAAAAACTTGTATTTCTCATCAACATATGTGATCGTATTTATTTTACTCCAGTCTACATTTTGGAAATAGTTTCTCAGGGAAGCAAAGTCTGCCTTCCCATAATTGTTTCTATTTTCTCTGTGTTTTTCATCCCTTTCTCCTTCCTTTACTCCTGCCACTACCATCTCAATAACCAGATGATCACTTTTACCAGAGGGGCATTGGTAGGTAATATTCCTCACATCATTGGGCCCCTTTGTGTGTGTGTGTGTGTGTGTGTGTGTGTGTGTGTGTGTGTGTGTGTGTGTGTGTGTGTGCACACCAACCTAGTTGTAGTACTGTCTACAGGAATTGAGTGAAGCTCGTGTTGTCGTGTCTCCATAGCTTGTACTATCCAATCTGCTTTTAAACACATGGATGTACTTTCCTTGCACTGCCCCCTCTTCCAGACTGTCCCAAATGTCTATATTTCTATATGGGACACTAAATTTTTTCACATTGTTTAAGGATCAATTCTTCTTCAGTTTCTGTTCATGTCCTCTTTCCCTGCCATCATCATCCACAAACAGGTCTTCTTTGTCCACATTTTCCGGTTTTCTAACACGTTTAAACCTTATAATAAAATATCTTCTCTCTTTTCTCTCAGTGATCATTAGCAACTTCAGTTACTTCAGTCTCTTTTTACAAAACAATTCTCTCAAAATTGGTAACATCACTCACCACCCTCTGTATGTTTTCCAATTTTTTAACATGCCTCTTTAAGTGAGGTGATGATAGCACTGCTGCATATTTTAATTTTGGTCTTACTGTGGATACATTTTTTCATCCAGATAGCTGAAAGCCACTCTAATATTGGCCATCAATTTGTATGCACCTCCATAGATCTTATGCCTTTCTGGTGATAGATTATTCTATATGGTCACTCCTAAATCTTTCTCTTCCCTTGCATTGCTGATCCTCTGTCTTCCCATTTTATTCTCATAATTAGCTCTTTTGCCACTTATTCCTATTTCTAGGACATGGCTTTTTTTTTTCTTTTTTCAATAAACTACATTTTCCACATCTGTTTATAAATGTACAATTTGTCTAAATCATTTTGCAACTCCTCACAATTGTCACTGTTCTTGATATGCTTCATAATTTTTGCATCATCTGCAATTTTCACTGTTTCAGTAATGCAGAGAGTAGGCCAGCATGCTTTCCAATACAAGTTCCTCTAACTCTCAGCACCTAACTACATGCACATTACACACTACACTTCCCATTCAAAATTTTACCACCACCCCCAAAAAAAAAAAAAAAAAATGGCATCAACAAACCAAGCCTCGTAGTCCCTACATCATCCACCTTTCTCCCAGTGATGACCCAGCAAGATGCCTGGAACCACTGTCTGACTCACTTCTTCATTTCTGCAACATTCATGGCCTCCTCAAACTTTTTCTCTGCTCAGCACTACTTCTCTTCCTCTAAACCTCACCTTCTTTTCCTAACTGAGATGCAGCTGTCTGAGACAACTGATAGTAAACCCTTCTTTGTATCCTCCTACTTTCTCTATACTCATTTCAAAGTCAAAGGTGGCTGTTGTGTATATGTGCACGATGACATATCTTGCTCACTTGTCCTTGAACTTATATATTCAGAATACTCCACTCTCTGGCTATGGCTTTCCGGTCATTCTCAGACTAAATGTATCTGTGCTGTTTACCTATCCCCAAATTCTACTGACTATGAAAAATTCTTTAACTATATTACTTCTAAGATAGAATGCATCATATTCATTTCTCCTTTCTCTGAAATCTCCACTGTAGGAGATTTCAGTGTTCACCACCACCTTTGGCTCTCCTCTCCTTTCACTGATCCACCTGGTAAACAAGCGTACATCTTTGCTATCCATAATAACTTAGAGCAGCTTGGACAGCACCCTACCCATATCCCTTACCACCTTGGAGAGAGTTCCAACATACTTGACCACTTCCTTACAACTAATCCTTCTGCTTACATTGTTAATCATTCCTCTCCATTAGGCTCCTCCAATCACAACCTTATGACCTTAACCTGTCCTATTGCTCCAGTAAGGCCTGTGGACCCTCCAAAAAACCATCGGTTGTGGCACTTTGGAGCTGCTGATTGGGAGACCCTCAGGCAGTAATTCTTTTACTTTCCCAGAATAATTATTGCTTCCATGGCCGAGAGCCATCTGAGTGTGCTTCGCATTATGGTTATTCTCTCGTGCATGGAAACATACATTCCATTTTCACATCCTTTGACTAATGCAAAAAATCCTTGGTTTAAAATACAGACTAAATACATAAAATCCATCCTAGACGGTTTACCAACCAATAAAGCTCCAGGCCCAGGTGGAATTCCTCCAGTTGTTTTGAAAAAGAGCTCCCCATAACTTGCCTCTGTTCTAGCTAAATTATTCAGAATATGTACTTCTTCATTCCCTAGTTCTTAGAAAGAAGCCAGTGTCCACCCAGTTCTGAAGAAAGGAAGTTTCTTTGACCCCTCTGACCACAGACCAATAGCTATCATGTCTTCTCTTGGTAAAATATTTGAAATTGTAATGAATAAGCACATTGTTAAACATCTTGAATCCAACAACTTAATTAGTGATAGACAGTATGGATTTTGCCACAAAAGATCCACCATTGATATACTTATCTCCTGATGCACACTATCCATTAACCAATTGACCAACATGGAGAAACTCATACAGAAGCCCTTGGTATTTTTAAAGCTTTTGACAGAGTGTGGCACCGTTCCCTGCAATCCAAACTCCTTTGCTATAGACTAACGTCTTTTGTTTCTCTGATTTCCTCATATCCCAGTGACAGAAATATAAAAGTAGATGATGTAAATTCCTATTTCCATTCAGTTAACCTGTGGAGAGCGACCATGCTTCCGTAGTTACCGGGAGCCAAGCGACGATTTGGATGAAATTTCGAGTCTTACAGAATTGAATGATACATACATCATCGTATTGGACATGTTCGCATGCATCCAGCAATATATATATATATATATATATATATATATATATATATATATATATATATATATATATATATATTGTTACATAGCCTATGATTTCATCATCCTTTGTGTAATTTTAACGCACAGTTGCTGCATGTTTGATCACGAGCGTGTTCTGCCTCATTCCCCCCCTTCTACCGTTATAGTAGAGTAAGTCGTTCTATCTGTTATTCAGTGCGGGATTTTCAGCTCTTTGTCCCCATGGCTTCATTTGCGCGTCCTTCTTACAAGTTGTATCAAGCTCTCCTGGCCCCTATATAATGAGCTCAGTCTCTGCATCATTGCCACTTAGATCTGCTCCTCATTTTGTTCACATCTCTGTCCTCCCCTGTACAGATATTATTATTGTGAGTGCTCAAGAAATCTCCAATCATCTAGCAGCTGTGTGTAATTTGAGTATAACTGTTGTTGCATTTTTTCTTGTACTGTGTAGCATAAGGTTAATTCTTAGGCCTAGTGAGGTTTTTGATTAATGTTGGGTTTTATGTCAGTCATTTTTGATAATAGTTTGTATCTGTAATAATTTATCTGGCATTCACTGAGTATTATCTGGTATCTCATTTTATCAGGGCTGGCTTAGATAAATTTACTCTTGCTAATTTCGTGTTAATAGAGGCTATTGCAGTTAACCATATATTTAACCTGTTTATTTGCCATTACATTATCCTTATGAGTCCTGAATGTTTTGTTGTTAGTTTAAGCATTAAACTTTAACTTGTAATTTTACCTAACTCTTTTGTTTTGAACCTGGAACTTTACGGGACAGTAGTGACTCTTAGTATTCTCACTTAATGTGTACATTATCTTTCTCTGTTCCGTAACATAAATTTGGCGACCTCGCCAGAATATTCAGGATATTATCATAAGGATATTGCTTGATATTTTGTGACTGTGATTTATTCATGATGTCTACTATTTCTACACTTGATGAAGCCAAAGATTTTTTGTCAAATGTGCAAACAGTGTGTGATGTAGAAAACAGAACAAAGAATGAACTTAAGCTCATTGCTCAACAATTGGGAATTGCTGTTCGCTCTCATCATTCTAAAGATCAAATTGTTGACATGATTAATGAAAGCTTGTTTAATGTAACTCCTCCAAATGAGCAAACGCAGATTGAATTAGCTAAGTTACAGCTAGCCCTGCAGGAGGCTAAGGCTAAGGAGGCGGAGGCTCGTGTTAATGAGGCAAATGCTCGTATTCAAGAGGCACAGGTACAGGCTCAGGCACAAATTGAACTTGCCAGGATTCAGGCAGACCATGAGTATCGCATGAAACAAGGTGGAACTGGATCATCTAGCTCTGATGATTTTGATGTGGCTAAAAATGTTAAACTTGTCCCTCGTTTTAATGAATCTGATTTAACAAAGTATTTTCAGTTGTTTGAGAGGGTAGCTACAGGTTTTAGTTGGCCCAAGGAGTATTGGCCAGTACTCCTTCAAACTGTTCTCGCCGGTAAAGCTCAAGTAACTTATGCATCTTTGCCTCAGGATCAATCTGATAATTATGATGTAGTTAAGAGCTTGATTCTTAAGGCCTATGAGCTTGTTCCTGAAGCCTATAGAGTAAAATTTAGGACAACTTACAGGCAAGATAAGCAATCCCATGTTGAGTATGCAAAAATCAAAGATCTGTTAGAGCAGTGGTTAAATTCTAAGAATGTGGATTCTGATTTTGACAAATTTAAGCAGATGATTTTGCTGGAGGACTTCAAAAGGTGTATTAGTAAAGATGTAAGCCTATATCTTGATGAGAAAAGAATAGATAATTTGTCTGATGCTGCAGTTTTAGCTGATGAATATGTTCTCACTCACAAGAGATATTCTAAAGAAAAAGGGAAAGCTGAGAGTAAGTACGTTGCCTCTACTCAGAGTACAGGTAACAGGAAAGAGAATAAAGATGATGTTTCTCAGGAAGTAAATACCAGCTTCACCTCTAGATTTCAGAAAAGTAAATGTACTTATTGTAGTAAGTTTGGTCATACTACGGAGAAATGTTTCAGGAGACAGCGTGATGTGAACAAAAAGGAGTCTTTAAATATTCAGTCAATTGGTCTAGTGTCCACCCTTGAGAGTTCCCAGAATTCTTTAACTGAGTTAACTGAACCTGCTTTGAGGGGTAACTTAAATTCTCATGATGGAGCTCCTCTTTTGAGCAGTAACGTGGGTGACACTCTCAAGAGTTCATGTGCTAATTTCCTGTCTGATGGTTTTGTCAGTCCTCTGGACAGTAATGACAGGAAATCAGTTAAAATATATCGTGACACAGGTGCCTGCCAATCCCTTATGCTGACCAGTGTTCTAGGCTCTAATGTTAATTCCTCTGATGAAACTGTAATCTTACAAGGTGTAGGGAATAATTACTTCTCTGTCCCTGTGTGCAGAGTGAATTTAGAGTCTGGTTTTGTTAATGGTTCCGTTATGGTTGTGTTGGTTGAGACACTCCCAATGTCAGGTGTAACTTTCTTACTTGGAAATGATATTGGTGGAAGTCAAGTGTGTCCAGCTCCTCAGTTGTCTAGTGAGCCAGTGGCTGCGACCCAGGATTGTGATGTCCCTGATGTGTTCCCTGCATGTGCTGTCACTAGGGCTAAGTCTAAAGTTACTGGTGATTTAGAGGATAATGATGATGATGATGTTATCCTAGCTGACACTTTTCTTGCTAATTTGGACCACTCACCAGATGAGGCAGTACCCCGTAGTGTTGATAATTTGTCTCGTCAAGAGTTGGTTGAGTTGCAGGTTGCTGACCCTGAGTTGAAAGGTCTAGCTAACTCTGCTTACAGTGAAGAAGAGTCAGCCGGTGCTTCTACTTGTTATTATGTAAAGTCAGGAGTACTTATGAGGAAGTGGAGACCCCCAACAGCATCAGCCGACTGTGAATGGGAGGTTGTACATCAAGTTGTCATCCCTCGTGTTTGTAGGCAGGATATCATTCGAGTGGCTCATGATACCAGTTTGGCAGGACACCTTGGAGTGAGGAAGACTGTGGCACGCATTTTGAAACACTTCTACTGGCCAGGTATCTTCAGGGATGTTTCCTGGTATTGTAAGTCTTGTCACACCTGTCAAGTTGTGGGGAAGTGTAATCAGACCGAAAAGGTTGCACCTCTAGTTCCCATTCCTCCTTTTGAGGCGCCTTTCACCCGTGTGTTGGTGGATATTGTGGTCCCTCTTCCTAAGACTTCTTCAGGATTTTCTTATGTGTTGACCCTGATTGATATGGCTACTCGTTATCCTGAAGCCATTCCACTTAGAAACATCTCAGCAAAGAACGTGGTTAAGGAAATGCTAGGGTTCTTCACAAAGTTTGGTCTGCCCAAGGAGGTACAATCCGACCGGGGAAGTAATTTCATGTCAAATGTTTTCAAGCAGTCTCTGAAAGAGTTGGGCATCACCCAGATCACCTCTTCAGCTTACCATCCCCAGACCCAAGGAGCGTTGGAGAGATATCATCAAACACTCAAATCGATGCTCAAGAAATACTGTTTGGAACATCAGAAAGACTGGGATAAAGGTCTTCCATTCGTTGTGTTTGCCGCAAGAGAATCTCCAAATGAATCACTGGGCTTCTCACCTTTTGAACTACTGTTTGGCCATGAAGTAAGAGGACCCCTTAAGTTACTCAAGGAATGCTGGCTGTCGGAGGAAGATGACATCAACCTGCTGGAGTATGTGATGAAGTTCAAAGAACGGCTGTCCACTGCTTTACAGCTGGCGAGAGAGAATTTAGGAGCTGCTCAGGAGAAGATGAAGATTTGGTATGATAAGAAGTCCAGGTTACGCCACTTTCAGCCAGGAGATCAGGTTTTGATTCTGCTACCAGTTCATGGGCAACCTCTTCAAGCCAAGTTTAGTGGTCCTTATTTCGTGGAGAAGAAACTCAGTGATGTCAACTATGTCATCGCCACACCAGATCGTAGAAAGAACAAGCAACTATGTCACATCAACATGCTAAAGTTATATCACAGGTGGGACGAAAATAATCCAGTCTGCACTGTAGCTGTTCCACCCGAGTCTGCAAGTGAAGCTCTCCCATGCAGTATGAGCCTGAGTGATAGTTTGGGGAAGAATCCTGATATCATGAATGATCTCCAGACTAAGCTTTCTCATCTACCTCCCAAGGAAAGGCAGGAGTTTTCGGCATTACAGCAGGTGTACCCGCAAGTGTTCCGTGCCACTCCAGGAAGAACCACTGTGTTGATGCATGATGTCGATGTTGGAGACGCAAAGCCAATTAAATTGCCTCCTTACCGTGTGAACCCAGTGAAAGTTCCTCTCATCCAGAAGGACCTTGGCTACCTGTTGGACCACAAGATGATTGAGCCCTGTCAGAGCGAGTGGAGTTCTCCTGTCACTCTGGTCCCTAAGCCAGGTGGGTCACAGCGGCTTTGCATTGACTACAGACGTGTTAATCAGATAACCAAAACAGACACTTACCCTCTCCCTCGTGTGGAAGATTGCATAGACAAGATCGGAAAGGCTAGGTACATAAGTAAGTTTGATTTGTTAAAGGGATACTGGCAAGTACCTATGACTGAACGTGCTAGGGAGATCTCATGTTTTGTAACACTAGGAAAGACTTTTGCATGTTCTGTAATGCCGTATGGTATTGCAGATTGCTTATCTATACTTTAGACAGATTGTTTTAGAGTAATAAGAAATTTCCTTTGTAAATTTCTTTTTCTTTGTGGGGAGGTGTTACATAGCCTATGATTTCATCATCCTTTGTGTAATTTTAACGCACAGTTGCTGCATGTTTGATCACGAGCGTGTTCTGCCTCAGTCCCCCCCTTCTACCGTTATAGTAGAGTAAGTCGTTCTCTCTGTTATTCAGTGCGGGATTTTCAGCTCTTTGTCCCCATGGCTTCATTTGCGCGTCCTTCTGTTACTGTATATATATATACTGTATATATATACAGTACCCTCGCGTCCAACACGGTAATATTGTCATGCATGGGTCCCGTATATATATACTGTATATATATACAGTACCCTCGCGTCCAACACGGTAATATTGTCATGCATGGGTCCCGTGTTGGATCAAAAATGTGTTGGACAAACAATAGAGCTTATGGGGAAAAATCAATTATGTCAGCAACCCTAGGAAAAGTCACCTTAAATACCTACCATATACCTATACATATATTGGTACTACTGTAATTATAATAAATGGTACTGTGCTATGAATGATAACTAACCTTTTAGGATAGTGTTGGTGGGCTTGCTGGGAATGGAAGGTGGTATCCAAGGCTGTAGGTAGTCCTACTGGGTCCCCGGAGGATGGCTGCTGGAGTCACTAGTGGGTAATGGCTGCTGCTCCTCCTCAACCTCCCTCATAAATCCTTCAAAATCACACTTAGAATCACTATCTTCGTCCACAGCCATGGAAGGTCCTGCTTCTGCCTGTCCGAGCACTCTGTAAGCCTTCACTGCTGCCAGGATCTTGTCTTGGTTTTTCATTATGGTCCTCACGTTGGCTGTGAGAAGAGTGGAGAAATTGCAAGATAGTGAGAAAATGGCAGAGTATAAGAGCATAGTGGAAGAAAGATTGGGAAGATATGAGCTAGAGCAGATGGAAGGGGTGGAAGACGTATGTAAGATATTCACGGAAGAGATAGGCGCAGCGTGTGAGGCGGTTTGTGGAGTGAGGAGGAGATGCAAGGGTGTGCAAGGGACAGCATGGTGGAATGATGAGGTGAAACGAGCTGTGGAACAAAAGAAGAAGGCATATGGTGAATGGTTGGCGAGTAGAGGTAGGGGAGAAGATGAGAGAGAGAAGAGAGAGGTATATGTGAGCACGAGAAGGGAGGTTAAGAGACTGGTGAAGGAGAGTAAGAAGAAAGTGGATGAAGAGTTTGGGAGGAATCTGAGTGTGAAATGGAGGGAGAGTAAGAAATTGTTTTGGAAGGAGGTAAAGAAAGTAAGGCAGTGTGAAAGGGGAAATAATAGGAGAGTGAAAGATAGGAATAATAGATTGTTGGTGGAGAAGAGAGAGAAATTGAGGAGATGGAAGGAGCACTTTGAGGATTTGTTGAATGTAGAGAGTGAGAGCAGTGTGAGTATAAGTGGTTGGGGAATAGCTGGGAGAAGAAGAGATGAGAGGAGATCAGTAGGGCGGAAGTAGTGGAAGCGATGAAGAAGATTAAGCTGGGAAAGGCCCCAGGAATTGATGGAGTGTGTGGTGAAATGCTTAGGTATGGGGGTGAGATTGTTGTGGAGTGGATATGGAAGTTGTGTAGATTGGCTTGGGAAGAGGGAAGGGTTCCAGAGGACTGGAAATCAGGTATAATTGTTCTTCTGTACAAAGGAAAAGGGGAGAGAGAAGTATGTGGTAACCATAGGGGTATTTGCCTTCTTAGTGTGACCGGTAAAATATATGGTAGAATACTCATTGATAGGGTTAGGCATATGACAGAGAAGCTAGTTGGAGAAGAACAAGGGGGATTTAGGAAGGGAAAAGGGTGTGTAGATAGATATTTGTTCTAAGATGTTTAGTGGGGAAGTATCTAGAGAAGGGAAGGAAAGTGTATGCTGCCTTCATGGACTTGGAGAAAGCTTATGACAGAATAGATAGGCAAGATATGTGGAAGGTATTAAGAATATATGGAGTGGAGGGGAAATTGTTGAGTGCTGTGAAGAGTATGTACGAGGGAGCTAGGGCTACGGTGCGAGTGGATGGTGAGCTGAGTAAGTTCTTTGATCTCAATGTGGGACTGAAACAGGGGTGTGTGATGTCTCCATGGCTGTTTAATATATATATGGATGGGATTGTAAAGGAGGTGCAAGGTAGGGCAGTGGATGTGGGGCTGGCCCTAATGAATGAGGGTGAGATTTGGAAGCTTCCGGTGTTGCTGTTTGCTGATGATACAGTATTGTTGAGTGAAGATGAATGGGAGTTGCAAGGTTTGGTGAATGAATTTGGGACAGTGTGTAGGAGGAGGAAGCTGAAAGTTAATGTAAACAAAAGTAAAGTTATGGTGTTTGAGAGGAATGAAGTCACAGAGTGTGCAGTGAGGTTGGATGGTGAGGATATGGAGAATGTGAGTGCATTCTAGTACTTGGGTAGTGTGATGAGTAAGGATGGAACTTTGGGGGATGAAGTACGTGAAAGGGTACAGCAGGGAAGGAAGGTTGTTGGTACACTGAAAGCAGTGATGAGAAATAGGGAGGTGAGTATGGAAGTTAAGAAGTCACTGCATGAAGGTATTGTGATCCCTACCCTGATGTATGGAAGCGAGGCGTGGACCTTGCAAGAGGGGAACAAGTCAAGAGTGAGAGCAGTGGAAATGAGTTACTTGAGAGGAGCATGTGGAGTGACGTGGAGGGACAGGTTGATGAATGAAGAAGTGAAGGAACGTTGTGGGGTAGATGTGGATGTGGTTGAGAAGATTAGGAGAAATACACTGAGGTGGTTTGGACATGTGGAGAGAATGGAGAATGAAAGACTGACTAAAAGGGTGTATGTAGGTGAGGTGGAGGGAGGGAGAGGGAGGGGTAGGCCGAGGATGAGGTGGAGGGATGGAGTTGAGAGGTATATGAGGGAGGGGGGGGTGAGTTGGGGGGAGGGTAGTCAAATGGTGGGTGACAGAGTGACTTGGAGGCGTTTTGTCTGCGGCCACCCTTTGCGGGACTAGGGCGTCGGGCTATAGATAGATAGATAGATAGACGTTGGCTTCATTCATGTTGTAGACCTTGGCAATGTCAACTTTCCTCTCCCCTTTCTTCTTCCTCTCGATGCTTTCTAGCTTGGTGGCCTGAGGGAGGTGCCGACGCTTCTTGGGGTTCTCAGAAGGCTTCCTAGGCATCGTGAGCAGGGTAAAATGCAGTAACAAGGGCAGAAAATGCAGCAAGAAAAAAGCACCTTCCAATGCGAATTATGTGACTGAGTGGCGCTGTGGCGGGAGAAATTTAAACAAAACATCACGTGACAGCAGAAGCGTTTTTGATTGGGCGGCATCACGATCACGTCACGATAGTGGGAGGGGAAGGCTACTTGATCAGAAGTTTTCATTGGCTGTCATCATCATGGGAATGTCCAGTATGACCGTGTTGGACCGGGGGTGATCGTGCTAGAGGCGAACTTTGCAGATTTCGCCCACTTCTCAGAGCTCTGTGCGTGTTATGCTAACACACTCGTGTTGCAGTAATTAAATCGTATTAAATAATACTAATTATTTGCTCTCCGTGCTGGACGTGAATCGTGCTGAACTAACGCGTGTTGGACGCGAGGGTACTATATATATATATATATATATATATATATATATATATATATATATATATATGACCACATTAAGTCACATGGTAGTGAGATAAAATGGCCAGAAGATGAACAGCTGGTGGCGCGAGCAACCCACCCACCACCCGCGGTGATTGAGGTAGGTTATTGTCCGGGAAAAACAGCCTATATTTACCAAGGCATTGGCAAAGATGACATGATTACTGTATCATCAACTCTCTCTCTCTCTCTCTCTCTCTCTCTCTCTCTCTCTCTCTCTCTCAGAGAGAAGGAATAGAATGGAGAATAAGAGAGAAGAGGAGGGAGGGAATTGAGAATAAGAGAGAGAAGAGGGACAAAGTTTATGCCTTATCTCCTCACCCAATGAGACGTGTCTTTGCCATTTCCGTATTTATTCTCTCTCTCTCTCTCTCTCTCTCTCTCTCTCTCTCTCTCTCACAGAGAAATGCCCTTATCTCTCTCTCTCTCTCTCTCTCTCTCTCTCTCTCTCTCTCTCTCTCAAGTGTGTGTGTGTGTGTGTGTGTGTGTGTGTGTGTGTGTGTGTGTGCGCGCGCGCACAGATCCCGTTTATCTCTCTCTCTCTCTTTCCCTCTCTCTCTCGTGTGTGTGTGTGTGTGTGTGTGTGTGTGTGTGTAGATCCCCTAGTGCCTGGTGCGGAGTTGGGGATGTCATGGGAGGAAAATTAGTTCACGCTCCATGGTGTCTGTGCACGTGCGCGCGTATTCTGATCATATATGGGATAGTGCATGGGTGGTATCGAAAGTTGCCACTTGCCCCTTTTTCCCGTACAAATTTCAACCACCTACCCCTTGTGGCGCAGTTTTGGTACGCCTTTGAGAATCACACTCATTTGAGGCTTATCGCTTTCGACTCTGATAAGTCCCAAATGAGGCCTATCGCTCTCAACGGGTTAACACCAGCATGCCACAAGGATCAGTTCTGGCTCCAACCATACTCTTAATTCACATTAATGATCTCTTATCTGTCACCTATAATCCCATTCATTCATATGCAGATGACTCAATACTTCACAGTTCATTCACACTTAAACACCCATTTACAAAGTTTAATATCTCTATCTCACAACTCAGTACAGCCATCTCCATAAATCAAGACTTGTCTAGGATCATTTAAGGTGGACAAAATAACCCTGTCTCATTTAATGCCAGTAAAGCCAGATATTGCCAGATTCCCATATTTCCTTCAGTGCAACTAACATTGCTGTCTCTTAAAGTGTTGAAATTCTTGGTGTTTCACTCAATATTGCCCTCAGCTGGACCTTTCATGCCAGATCACTTGCTAAAACCACCTCAATTAAACTTGGATTATTGTACAGAATTCGTAGCTTCTTCACTGACGAGCAGTTTGCTATAGTTTATGGGAGTCATGTGTGCTTTCAGCTGGAATATTGCTCAGCCTTTTGGAATGGATGTGGAGAAGTTGCAGTAGAACAGCTAGACAGAATTCAGAACAAAACTGTTAGAATTGTAATAACCCTGCTATTACAAGCAAACTACCTCCCCTACAGGCAGGAAGGAATGTTACCTCCCTTATATTATTTTATAGATACTTTTATGGCAAATGCTCAGATGAAGTTGCATCCATTGTGCCATCTCTCCATGCCTTCCCCTGTGTTACACAGGTATCTGGTAGTGCTCATGACTGGAATGTCACACTGCCATATTGCAGAAGTTCCACCTAACAGAAATCTTTTATTCCCCGAACTGCATCTCTTTGGAACTCACTTCCACACAGTTGTTTCCCCCTAAACGTCAGCCTACAGCTGTTCTAGTCCAATTGTTATAGAAATTTTATGAATGGAGGACACCAGTAATCTTGTTTATGGATTATTTTTTTTTTATTAATTTTGTTTTCCTTCCTCGTTAAAAAAAAAAAAAAAAAAAAAAACTTGAATATTGTGTCCCATTCCTCAATACCTTTAGTGCAAGCAGCTTTGTATCATCTGTGGCACAGAGGAAGGAGGCTTTTGTTTTACTAATTCATGTTCCATTTAAGATTATTGAGTAATGCTATGAATCTCCTCATGTCTTGTGTCATAGATTAGATTGGTATGCATGTGAAGGTATAATGTTCATATTGATTCACCTCTGCTGCAGGTGTCACTGAGTCTACGAACCTCCAACAACCCACCAGTGCTGGAAGTGGGACCAGAGAAGACAGAAATACGCAGTGTTGATAACTTTCAGGCAAGTTAAGGATATCCAGTCAGTGGTACAAGAGTTCCTGTGATATAGTACAGGCATTCCCTGCTATACAATACCCCGCCCTTAGCGATGTGAAAAAATTAATACCCTTCTCTGCCTGTCAATGGTCACTTCCTGGTTATCCGATGGGTTTTGTATTTTTGAACCAATTTTTATGATGTTTTAGGCCTATTTTTTTTATTTATGTTGATTTATAAACGGTTTTTAGACTTAGATTAATATATTTTAGTCATAGGTGGGGTGAACACTGTCATTTTTGGGTATAGTTTACTAAATTTGATGTTTTCCAGACTTATTTTTGATGGTTTTCAGATTTTATTTTTGGGTACGGTGTGTTATAAACTGCATTTAGGCTTAGTTTAGCTTGTTTTAAAGCTCTTTGGGGGATTGGGTGAGCTAGAAACTTGTTTTTGGACTCATTTGGGAGGTTTTGGACTTGGCTGGGGGGTAATCCCAAGGCTCCCAAATGCATCCCTATACTTTCCATGTTATAACGTCCCCATTTAACGATACCCCGGCTGAATGATGAGTTTTCCGAAATGCATCTCATTGTTACAGCAGGGACTAACTGTACTGTATTAATAATCTATAATGTTCATTTGGGCATATGGAGAGAATGGATGATGAGCAATTGGTGAAAAAGATAACTGGATCGGATGTGAGTGGTGTAAGGCTGAGAGGAAGACCACGAATAAGATGGATGGACAGTGTGAAGAGAGTGTTAGATGCGAGAGGGATGTCTGTTGAGCAAGGAAGAGTGGCTGTGCATGATAGGAATGATTGGAGAGAAATTGTGAATGAATAAATGGTGACCTGGCCCCGAGGGGATATTCTCCTGCATTTGGTCTGATCAGCTGATCAGATCAGGTGCGGGTAAGGGGATGGATCCATTGTGATGTGGTAGGGGTAAACCAGCTCTTCTGTTGGGCCCTGCTGCGGATGTCACTGATTGCACTGTGCAGTTGACCCTCGTGCAGTGTGGTACAGTGAGGATCTGTCCCTTCTCCCCTTGGGGCTAGAATACGAATAAATGTGTGTGTTTGGAGGAGTAAATTGGGAGTGTGTCGTCCTGTCTCGGTTACCTCCCTTTGTTTGGGGGGAAGCAGCCTAGTAGATATAAAGATAGATAGTTAGATAATGTTCATTTTTCAACAATTTGCCTTAATATTTTAAAATGTTCATATTTGAAACATAATGCTTTCCCTCTACAGTACTTTATAATTTCTTGCATCATCACAACCACACCTCCTTCTCCCCTTCTACTGCCACCAGGTTTTTCCCACCACCATCCTCATATTACCCTTAAGGTATTCATTTACAGTTAATGTTTGCCATTTACTGTTTCTGTATATATTCTGGTACTCCAAAGGTATACTCATCATTTGTGTTCTGTGCCTCACGTCTACTATGTCACCTTGCAGACCATACAGAACAAAACCCTGTGCAATCATTGGTTGCACCACTCCCACAGCTCACTTTGAAACTAGTCTGCCTTGCTAGCGAATATCTGAACGTGTGTGGCACACATTGCTATTTGGCACCCTATGCTAACACACCGCACCTCTGTTGTTATATAACAAAGCCACACAACACAAGTATACACAAAACAGTCACTACACAGACATTATCAGACAATCTTCATCAGTTTCCCACCTCCAGACATTCCTACACTAATAATGAAGAAACACCTACATACCCACTTCACACACATGGTAATACAATTATCAGACTCTCATCAACAATTTCCCACCTCCAGACATTCCTACACTAATGATGAAGAAACACCTACATACCCACTTCACACTATCTATCTATCTATTGCCAGACGCCTCAATCCCGTTTGGGGTGGCCACAAACAAATCGCCTCCAAGTCGCCCTGTCCCCCGCCATTTCACTGCCCTGCTCCCAACTCACACCCCCCTCTCTCATATACCTCTCCACCCCATCCCTCCATCTCATCCTCGGCCTCCCCCTCCCTCTTCCCCCCTCCACCTCACTCACATACACTCTCTTCGTCAGTCTTTCACCCTCCCTCCTCTCCACATGGCCAAACCACCTCAGTGTGTTCCTCATAACGCTTCCTATCACATCCACATCCACACCACAACGCTCCTTTATATCCTCATTCGTCAGCCTGTCTCTCCACGTGACTCCACAGGCTCCTCTTAAATAACTCATTTCCACTGCTCTCACTCTTGACTTGTGTCCTTCCAACAATGTCCAAGCTTCACTTCCGTACGTTAGAGCTGGTATCACAATACTGTCATGTAGTAACTTTTTCACTTCCATGCTCACTTCCCTGTTTCTTATCACTGCTTTCAAGGAACCAGCAACCTTTCTTCCCTGCTGTACCCTTTCAAGCACTTCACCCTCCAAACCTCCACCCTTACTCATCACACTACCCAAATACTTAAACGTACTCACATTTTCCAATTCCTCATCATCTAACCTCGCTGTACATTCACTAACTTCACCTCCCTCAAAGACCATCACTTTACTCTTCCCTACATTCACCTTTAGGTTCCGTTTCATACACACTCTCTCAAACTCATCCACCAAGCCTTGCAGCTCCCCTTCGTCTTCACTCAACAACACAGTATCATCTGCAAACAACAGTACAGGGAGTTTCCAAACACTATCCTCTCTCACCAGGGCCACTCCAACATCCACTACCCTACCTTGTACCTCTTTTATTACCCCATCCATGTACAGATTGAACAACCATGGAAACATGACACATCCCTGTTTCAAACCAACTTTCAAAGAGAAAAATTCACTTAGTTCACCATCCACACGCACTGCAGCCTTCGCACCATCGTACATACTCTTCACAGCATTCAACAACTTCCCATCTACTCCATATATTCTTAACACTTTCCACAATCCTTGTCTATCCACCCTGTCATATGCTTTCTCCAAATCCATGAAAGCCGCATACAACTTCTTTCCCTTCTCTAGAAACTTTTCCACTAAAGATCTAAGAATGAATATCTGATCTACACAACCTCTTCCCTTCCTAAAGCCTCCCTGTTCTTCTCCAACTAATTTCTCTGTTCTTTCTCTAACTCTGTCTATAAGTATCCTACCATACACTTTTCCTATTATACTAAGAAGACAAATGCCCCTATGATTACCATACACTTCTTTTTCCCCTTTTCCTTTGTACAAGGGAATAATTATACCTGACTTCCAATCCTCCGGGACTCTACCTTCCTCCCAGGCCAATCTGCACATCTTCCACATCCATTCTACTACTATCTCTCCCCCATGCTTCAGCATTTCACCACACACTCCATCAATTCCTGGGGCTTTCCCCGATTTAACTTTCTTCATTGCTTCCACAACTTCTATCCTACTGATTTCTTCCTGTCTTCTCACCTCCCTCCTTCTCCCAGCCATTCCCCAGCACACATGATAATATAATACCTCAGTTAGAACACTCTGCTACAAACCCCCCTTCCTGATGTCCCTCTGTCAGACAGATGGATCTGCTGGGCCAGGCATGAGCAGCAACACCAACTGATACTTCAGGAAGTGTGATTACAGGAAAACAGTTTTATGCAGACACTTCAGAAACAGGAAAACATTCACCACTTGTAATAAGGCTTAATTGGGACAGTTCACATAAAACATAGAACAAGCACAAGAAAATTTTTACCTGGCCATTTTCCAAAAATTGACAAAGCAATATCCACCTGCACTGGAATCATTACAACAGCCAGCAAGCCTTATATTCCTAGTGGCAACATCGAATACTTCAAAACAAAAATCTCCTCTCAGATTACAACTCATCAAGGACAGAAACAGATTAAAGGGAAAACTCATTTCACTTTAATGGAAGCAGAAACCTTGCACAACCCAAACAGCACCATTAATGAATACGTTAAAGCAGGCAAGGAAGAGAGTGTGAAAAGCATATAGACACCTTGAACATAAAACAAACAGCTGCTAATTCTGGAAAACTTTAAGAAATATTCACACATCTGAAAACTCACCCCCCCATCAACTTATGAAGCCATAGTGGACAGTGATGGAACTATACCCATGGAAAAATGAACAAGCAAACAACCTAATAAACTATTACACGTCAGTAACACATAAAAATGCAAAACAATAAATCCAGCAAATGGCCAAAAGCACAAAAAAGTTCATACTAGTAGGACCAGGCCAAATTTCAAGCATCCATTTAAAACATCTTGTCCCCATAGCAATAAATGCCTTCATGGAAATCTTCAACTTCTAGACTCGTAATTAACTCCCCAGTATCTCGAAGAAAGAAGTCATCATCCCCCATACTCAAACCAGGAAAACCTGCCAATAGTCCTGCATCATTTAGGGTAACATCACTGCTGTGTATACCATTCATAATCATGAAGAGGCTAATCATAAAGAACATCACCCTCCACATTGTTTGATGTGACTCTCAGTATGGGTTCTGACCTAAACATTGAACCATCACACACTTTTTCATGCTGACCCATCTCATCATAGAAGGCTTCAAGAAGGAACCACCAATAGGGACCATCCTATGGGCAAAGTAAACAAAGCTTTTGACAGTATCAAACAATATTTTAATGAAACAGTAGCATTCTGGGGTTGCATGCTAATCACCCGCCAAAATATGTTGGTTAAGGTACAACCACGGAAAAATGTTGTGTCTGGTCTTGGTTCCACCGAGAAAACTTCAGACTTACGAGGCACAAAATCCAAGACACGAAAATGCAACTTTGGGAAAGCAAACTTTACAGGACTGAGAAAATTTTTGAAGGCGCAGATCGGCGAGAATTATGGGAAACAAGAGAGGTGCAGGAGAAATGGAATATCTTTCTAGACTTCTGTAATACAGGTGTGGAGAAGTATGTGTGAGGCGTTAGTGGGAAAGAGAACTAGAGAAATGATTGGTTCAGCAAAGGTGTGTGATAGCAGAAATAGAAAGGGATAAGGCATGGAACACATGAAGAAGGAGAGGTAATTATAGAACAAAGGAAGAATATAAAAGAGATAGAAATGAATATACAAGAATACATAGAGAGGAAGAATGAAACTTCAAAAATGGTATAGTTGACAAATGTAAGGGAGAACCTAAATTATTTTACAGATTTGTTAATGGCAAATTCAAACAAAAGGAAGGATTCAATAAGCTGAAAGTAGAAGGAAATGTCTATAAAGATGCGGTTATACAAGCTGAAATAATGAACGAATGCTTCCAATCAGTCTTCACCAGAGAAAGTGATTTTGTGGAGGAGGGGGTGACTAGAAATGTAGTGTTAAAAGATGTAAAAGTTGAAGTGCCAGAAGCATACAGATTACTGGAATTACTGGAAACTCAAGATGTGAGGAAGGCCCCAGGACCAGATGGGATCTCTAATTGGATACTAAAGGAATGCAGAGAACAACTGGCAGATAAGATTCTTGGTTTAATTGTGTATTTTCTGGAAGAAGGGAAAGTGCGTTGGGAATGGAAGAGGGCCAATATGGTTCCAAATTATAAGGAAGGGATCAAGGAAGAACCTCAGAATTATAGACCAGTGTCCCTGACCAGATGGTTGCAAAACTGTGCAAGAGAATCCTGAAAGACAGATGGATTAAATATCTGGAGGAGATGGACATTTTGGCAGAAATTCAGTTTGGATTCTGAAGTGGAAGGTCGTGTGTTTCCAACTTGTTGAGCGTCTACTCAAGGGCGATATGTGTGCTACAGGAGAGAGATAGTTGGGTGGATAATGTGTATTTAGATTTGGAGAAAGCCTTTGACAAGGTACCTCACAAGCTACTAACATGGAAATTGGAACATAGGAGGACCGAAGGGGAACCTCTTGGAGTGGATGAGAAACTTATTGAGAGACAAACAAATGAGGACAGTACTAAAAGACAGGATGTCTGGATGGAGGGAAGTGACAAGTGGAGTCCCATAGGGCTCAGTGTTAGCACCTGTAATGTTCCTGATTTACGTAAACGATATGGTAGATGGAATGAACAGTTATGCAAGTCTGTTTGCTGATGATGCAGAGATCATGAGGAGAGTAGAAGTTGAGGAAGACTGTGAAATGCTGCAGGAGGACCTGGATAGGATTCGTGAGTGGAGGCGGATGTGGGAAATGAAATGCAACACAAAAGAATGTACAATATTGGAAATGGGTAAAAGTACCAAGAGATCATCACTGAATTATTTGCTGGGTAGTGAACCAATCACAAAAGCAAGAGAAGAGAAGGACTTGGGAGTGCTGGTCCAGGATAATTTGTCACCTGAAGAACACATTAACAAGATAGAGAGACATATAATCTCTTGACTAACATAAGAGTTGCATTTCATTACATGGATGAGGAAATGATGAAAAACCTGACAGTGGCCATGATCTGCCCCAGGTTAGAATATGTGGCAGAAGTCTGGCCCCCACATAAAATGAAAGATATAAACAAGATCGAGAGAATACAAAGAGCAGCAACCAAGATGGTCCCTAGCATGGCAGATCTGTCATCAGGGAAAGGCTGGAAACTAGACCTGCCTTCCTTAGAAGAGAGGGAGGGACAACATGATTGCAGTGTTCAGGGCAGTGATGGGAGTAGAAAAAACAGAGAGAAGATCTGTTAGTATGGGATGGGAGAGTAACAAGAGAACACAGAATGAAACTGAAAAAAACAAGTTGTTTGAAGGATATCAAGGAGTAGTTTTCCAAATAGATGCATAGACCAGTGGAATAGCCTGGACAGAGAGATCATCCACTCTAAAAACTTAAACTAGTTCAAAGCAAAATTTGACTTATCAAGAAACAGAGACAGGACCCCATGAACATAGCTCATTTCCTGTATACAGTCAAGTCGCCTAAGGTGCGCCTAATTGGTTCCAGACCGTGCCCGTGCCGTAGAAGACTGTGCCATACAAATAACTAAACCTAAGGGAAAAATGGAATTTGGTTCTGGACGTTCGCTCGAAGTCCCTTTTTCACCCCACTTTTCCCCATTTTTCCCCACTTTACGCATGCACACAATCAAGCAATCAGTCAATGCA
Source organism: Coenobita brevimanus (assembly GCF_032717465.1). Taxonomy (NCBI): domain Eukaryota; kingdom Metazoa; phylum Arthropoda; class Malacostraca; order Decapoda; family Coenobitidae; genus Coenobita; species Coenobita brevimanus. Next base: position 5,625,284 of record NC_136962.1, on the reverse strand, counting down.
TGTATTACACGTAAGAATAGGCACAAAAAACGAAGGGGTGATCAGATAACAAACGGTCTGGCTACACACTGAGAGGGGTTTGAACAGTGGATGGGGGCTGAGGTTCACTCTCTGGCCACCAGGGGAATTTGCCCGCGTGTTTCAAACCTTGCCATGACCACGCCATAGGTATAGTTTATGCGCGTGGTTCGTTTTTGGGGGTCTGGCACCTTGCTGTGTCATAGAAAACCATGCCATAGAAGTACGCGCCATAGGCGACTTGACTGTATTACAACTAGGTAAATACACACACACACACACACACACACACACTAACTGGGGACTTCAATACAAATATAAATTGGAATACTCTAGATATAAATAGCCAAGAAAGCTGTTGGGACCAAAAGCTCCTGGATCTCGTACAAGAGTTTTTCTTAACGCAACATGTGAGGGAAACCACCAGAAAAAGAGGACTTTATGTACCTTCAGTGCTAGATCTAATATTTACTAGGCAAGAAAATGATATTGACAGTTTAATATATCACCCTCCACTCGGCAAAAGCGATCATGCAGTACTAAATTATAACTTCAGGATAGCATATGACATAGTAAACAGCAATGATAGTTACAAAAAGAGCCTAAACTTTAAAAAGGGAAATTATCAAGACCTAAAGAAGTATTTCTTAGAAGTTGATTGGGAAAATGAGCCTAGAGGACAAGATTTAAATGCTGTATATAAAAATTTTTGTGAATTTTATGAAATAGGAGTCCAGAAGTACATCCCACAGCACAAAGAAGCAGATAAGAAAATACAGAAATGGTTCAATACAGAATGTAAAAAATCAAAAGAAAGAAGAGATTTGTTGTGGAATAGATACAGAAGACACAATAGTGAAAGGGCGTATAATAATTACAAACAGGCAAGAAACGACTATACAAGAATAAGGAGGGAAGCCCAAAAACAGTGTTTGAGGAGGATATAATAAATAAAAGTAGTGATCAACCAAAGCTGTTTTACAGCTATATCAGAAGCAAAACTAAAGTAAAAGATATAATACAATCCATTACGGACGAGGGAATCACTTATACACAAGAGAAAGATATTTGTGAAGCACTAAATAAGAATTTCCAATTATACAGAAGAAAAAAATTTTGAGAGGGACTATGTGGAACACGCATGTCCACACATACTACCAGATATACAAATAGCAGAAAAAGTAATACAAGAGGAGTTAAGTAGATTAGACAGAGGAAAAGCAAGTGGTCCTGATGAAATTTCATGTTGGGTATTACGAGAACCAGCAAAGGAGTTAAGTAAACCATTATTTTTAATTTTCAAGAAATCCTTGAGTCAAGGGAAACTACCTGATATTTGGAAAAAAGCAAATATTGTCCCCTTATTCAAGAAAGGAAATAGACAAAATCCACTCAACTACCGACCAGTATCACTGACCAGTGTTGAAAGCAAGGTATTAGAAAAACTTATAAGAAAAGCTTGGGTAAATCATCTAGAAGAACACAGTATGATAACAGAAAGACAGTTTGGTTTCAGAAAAGGAAAATCATGTGTTACTAATCTGTTGAGCTACTATGACAGAGTAACAGACACAATACAGGAAAGGGAAGGATGGGTGGACAGTATCTATTTAGATTTCAAGAAAGCTTTTGACACAGTACCACACCAAAGACTTTTATGGAAACTGTACCATCAAGGAGGAATTCGAGGCAAACTGTTTTCTTGGATGCAAGACTTTCTCATAAAAAGAGAAATGAGGACAGTACTAAGAGGAAACTACTCATCATGGAAAGAAGTGACTAGTGGAGTACCATAGGGTTCAGTGCTGGCACCAATCATGTTTTTAGTGTATATAAATGATATAAACAGTAACACTGGAAATGAGAGCTATCTGAATATGTTTGCAGATGATGCAAAAAATACAAAGGAGAATTACTAACACAGACTCTTGCAAAGAGCTACAAGAAGAATTAAATAAACTTAATGAATGGAGTAGTACATGGCAAATGGAATTCAATGTGGACAAGTGTCATGTAATCAAGTTTGGTAAAAGTGGAAAAAGACCTGATTGGGATTATAAGTTAGGAAATAAAACCCTATACACATCAGAAAGAGAGAAAGACCTAGGTGTGATTATCAATAACAGACTATCTCCGGCTGACCACATCAGCGAGAAGGTACGGAACATGTATACACTGCTTGCAAATATGAGAAGAGCATTCACATACATAAATGAAGACATGCTAAGAAGGATAATAACATCATTCATTAGACCAACCCTGGAATATGCATCAGTAGTCTGGAGTCCTCATCTCAAAAAGCATATAGACAATATTGAAAAAGTTCAAAGGGCCGCTACAAGATGGATACCAAGCTTGAGGGACCTAAGATACGAAGAAAGACTAAATAAACTGAATCTACCAACTTTACAGGAGAGAAGGAAAAGAGGTGACATGATAATGCTATATAAGTGCATATCAGGAAAGGAGAAAATAGACATAAATGATTACTTAACATATGGAGAAGCATCAGCAAGAGGACACTGCAAAAAACTGCATAAGAAGAGAGGTGATAAAGATGTAAGGAAATTCAGTTTCCCAAACAGAGCAATTGATCAATGGAATGCACTACCAAATGAAATAGTGTGTGTCAAAACAATTCACAAATTTAAGGATATGTACGATAAATATGGTTTAAGACACGAGACAGTACGAGCTTGACTCATTCCTGTAAAGATACAATTAGGTAAGAACAATTAGGTAAGGTAAGAACACACACACACACACACACACACACACACACACACACACACACACACACACACACACACACACAAATTATTTTACAGATTTGTTAATGGCAAATTGAAACAAAAGGAAGGAATCACACAACTGAAAGTAGGAGAGGTCTACAAAGATGCGGCAATGCAAGCTAAAATAACGAACATATGTTTCCAATCGGTTTTCAATAAAGAAAGGGATTTTGTGGAGGGGGAGGGTGTGACTAGAAATGCAATGATAAAAGACATAAAAGTGGAAGTGCAGGAAGTGTGTAAATTACTGGAAACTCAAGATGTAAGGAAAGCCCCAGGACTGGATGGAATCTTTACCTGGGTGCTGAAAGAATGCAGAGAACAACTGCCAGACAAGATTCACGATTTAATTGTGTGCTCTCTGGAAGAAGGGAAGGTGCCTCGGGAATGAAAGAGGGCCAGTGTGGTACCAGTTTATAAAGGAGGAAACAAGGAAAAACCCCTGAATTATAGACCATGTCCCTGACCAGTGGAGTTGCAAAATTGTGCGAGAGAATCCTGAAAAACAGATGGATAAAATATCTGGAGGAGATGAACATATTGGCTGAGAGCAAGTTTGGATTCAGAAGTGGGTCATGTGTTTCCAACTTGCCGAGCGATTGACATGCTACAGGAGAGAGACAGCTGGGTGGATTGTGTGTATCTAAATTTGGAGAAAACCTTTGACAAGGTACCACACAAGCAACTAATGTGGAAATTGGAACACATAGGAGGACTGAAGGGAAACATCCTGGAATGGATGAGAGACTTCTTTAGAGACAGACAAATGAGGACAGTAATAAAGGACAAGATGTCCAGATGGAGAGAAGTAACAAGTGGAGTCCCACAGGGCTCAGTTTTAGAGTAATGTTCTTGATTTACGTAAATGGTATGGTAGAGTAGAAGTCTAGGAAGACTGTAGAATGTTGCAGGAAGACCTGAATAGGATCCAAGATTGGAGCCAGATGTGGGAAATGAAATTTAACGCAAAAAAATGTAAACTATTGGAATTGGGTAAGAGTGCCAAGAGGCCATCATTGAATTACATGATGGGTAATGAACCAATAAAAAAAGTGAGAGAAGAGAAAGATTTGGGAGTTCTGGTCCAGGATAGTTTGTCTCCGGAAAAACACATTAACAGAGACGTATAGTCTCTTGACTAACATACGAGTGGCATTCCATTACATGGATGAGAAAATGATGAAAAAATTGGTAGTGGCCATAGTCCGCCCCAGGTTGGAATATGCGGCAGTAGTGTGGTCCCCTCACAAGAAGAAAGATATAAATAAGATCGAGAGAATACAAAGAACAGCAACCAAGATGGTCCCCAGCCTGGCAGATCTGTCTTACAGAGAGAGGCTGGAAAAGCTGGACCTGCTTTGTCTAGAAGAAAGGAGAGAGAGGGGCAACATGATTGCAGTGTTCAGGGCCATGATGGGACTAGATAAAATTAATAAAAATGATCTGTTTGTATGGAATAGGAGAGTAACAAGAGGACATGGTATGAAACTGAAAAAGCCAAGTTGTTTGAAGGATATCAAGAAATATAGCTTTCCATACAGATGCACAGACCTGTGGAACAGCCTGGACAAAGAGATCGTCCAGTCTAAAAACTTAAATGAGTTCAAAGCAAAATTTGACTTAACGAGAAAAAGTGATGGGACCCCACGAGCATAGCTCATTTCCTGTATATCACAACTAGGTAAATGCACACACACACACACACACACACACACACACACACACACACACACACACACACACACACACACAACCATAGATGAGTTGACAGTAGAAGTGAGTACACTTAGGAGGAAAATTAGTGAAATGGCAAGTACAGTAGTAAACCACGAGAGTATTATGGAAGAGTTAAAAAATGATAGAGACAATTAGGCAAGTAAGCAGTTTGTTAGACCAGAGCAGTGATATTGAGGAGAAGATAACACAGGTGAATGAAGCTGTGCAAAGCTACAAAAATGATGTGCAAACCACATATGCTGAAATGGTGAAAGTAAAGAAAGACTTAGAAACAAGGGTGGGAGAAAAAAGCATTAAAAAGGAAGTGAAAAGAATAATCCAAAACTATCCTAAATTAGTCAGAGATTCAGCAGATATCAACAAATCTATAGTAATCACTGGTGTAGAAGAGGAAGAAGTAAGAAACAAGATCTCAAGAGACAAAAAGGAGATGGCAAATGTAATGAGCATATTGAAAGAAGTGTCAGAGGAAATTTGTAGGAAAGTTATAGAGGAACACAAAAGGTTAGGGAAATACGAGAGAAACAAGTCATGACCCCTAAAGGTAACCTTCCAGAGTGTAAACACAATGGAGGAGATACAAAAAAATGCAAAGAATTTTATGGAAAAAGAGGAGTTCAAAAATGTATGGATAAAAAGATGCCTAACACAAGAGGAACTGAAATTACTGAAAGAGAAGAGGGAGGAATAAAAAAAAAAAAAAAAATGAGGGAAGATCAGAGGAGGAGGAGAATACATTTTTTTACAGACTAATTGGATTCCAGGTACAAAAATGGTACATAAACAGGAGGGAATAACAGGAGGAAGGTAGTAGAACCAAGTCATGACAAGTATATAAACAAGATGATTAAGTTGGTGTACTCAAATGTGGATAGAAAGGTATCTAAATTATTAGAGATGAATGATTATATCAGAGAAAATGAACCACATATAATATCACTAACTGAAAGAAAATTAACACCAAGGATATCAAATGACATCCTAAACTTAGAGGAATATAATATGGAGAAGAGATAGGAACTTAAAAAAAGGAGGAGGAATTATAATATTAACTAAGAAAAATCTAAAAGTCAAAGAAATAGAACTAGATATACCCTCACAAGTAGAACTGATTGAAGTAGAGATCAATACATCTGAAGGGAAAGTAATTGTAGCCAATTTGTACATGCCACCCAGATCAAACACATGGGAAAGAGACGAATATGAGGACCTGGCAGAGAGTACAGTTCAGAGTTTAAGAGCATTACTACATAAAATGGAAGAGAAATCGGAAAGTCTATCTATCTATCTATTGCCAGACGCCTCAATCCCGTTTGGGGTGGCCACAAACAAATCGCCTCCAAGTCGCCCTGTCCCCCGCCATTTCACTGCCCTGCTCCCAACTCACACCCCCTCTCTCATATACCTCTCCACCCCATCCCTCCATCTCATCCTCGGCCTCCCCCTCCCTCTTCCCCCCTCCACCTCACTCACATACACTCTCTTCGTCAGTCTTTCACCCTCCATCCTCTCCACATGGCCAAACCACCTCAGTGTGTTCCTCATAACGCTCCCTATCACATCCACATCAACACCACAACGTTCCTTTATATCCTCATTCGTCAGCCTATCTCTCCATGTGACTCCACAGGCTCCTCTTAAATAACTCATTTCCACTGCTCTCACTCTTGACTTGTGTCCTTCCAACAACGTCCAAGCTTCACTTCCGTACGTTAGAGTTGGTATCACAATACTGTCATGTAGTAACTTTTTCACTTCCATGCTCACTTCCCTGTTTCTTATCACTGCTTTCAAAGAACCAGCAACCTTTCTTCCCTGCTGTACCCTTTCAAGCACTTCACCCTCCAAACCTCCATCCTTACTCATCACACTACCCAAGTACTTAAACGTACTCACATTTTCCAATTCCTCACCATTCAACCTCGCTGTACATTCACTGACTTCACCTCTCTCAAAGACCATCACTTTACTCTTCCCTACATTCACCCTCAGATTCCGTTTCTTCCACACTCTCCCAAACTCATCCACCAAGCCTTGCAGCTCCCCTTCGTCTTCACTCAACAACACAGTATCATCTGCAAACAACAGTACAGGGAGTTTCAAAACACTATCCTCTCTCACCAGGGCCACTCCAACATCCACTACCCTACCTTGTACCTCTTTTATTACCCCATCCATGTACAGATTGAACAACACATGGAAACATGACACATCCCTGTTTCAACCCAACTTTCAAAGAGAAAAATTCACTTAGTTCGCCATCCACACGCACTGCAGCCTTCGCACCATCGTACATACTCTTCACAGCATTCAACAACTTCCCATCTACTCCATATATTCTTAACACTTTCCACAATCCTTGTCTATCCACCCTGTCATATGCTTTCTCCAAATCCATGAAAGCCGCATACAACTTCTTTCCCTTCTCTAGAAACTTTTCCACTAAAGATCTAAGAATGAATATCTGATCTACACAACCTCTTCCCTTCCTAAAGCCTCCCTGTTCTTCTCCAACTAATTTCTCTGTTCTTTCTCTAACTCTGTCAATAAGTATCCTACCATACACTTTTCCTATTATACTAAGAAGACAAATGCCCCTATGATTACCACACACTTCTTTTTCCCCTTTTCCTTTGTACAAGGGAATAATTATACCTGACTTCCAATCCTCCGGGACTCTACCTTCCTCCCAGGCTAATCTGCACATCTTCCACATCCATTCTACTACTATCTCTCCCCCATGCTTCAGCATTTCACCACACACTCCATCAATTCCTGGGGCTTTCCCCGATTTAACTTTCTTCATTGCTTCCACAACTTCTATCCTACTGATTTCTTCCTGTCTTCTCACCTCCCTCCTTCTCCCAGCCATTCCCCAGCCACTTATGCTCGCATTACTTCCATCCTCTACGTTCAACAATTCCTTAAAGTGTTCTCTCCATCTGCTAACTTTTTCTCCCTTCTCCACTAGTAATCTACCATTTTTATCTTTCACTCCCCTGCTAACTTCACTTCCACCCTGTCTTACTCTTTTCACCTCTTTCCAGAACATTTTCTTACAGTCCCTCCACTTTACACTCAAATTCCTTCCAAATTCCTCATCCACTCTCTTCTTACTCTCTCTTACTAATCTTTTCACCTCTCTCTTTCTTTCTACATATAACTCTCTCTTCTGCCTCTCAACTTCTTCCACGCCCCTATTTCTCATCCATTCATTGTATGCTTTCTTCTTTTGTGCCACAGCTTGTTTCACCTCTTCAGTCCACCACGCTGTTCCTTGCACCCCCTCCGTCTTCTCTTCCTTCCACACACCACATCACATGCTGCACATATTTCTTCTGTAAATATGCTACACACAACTTCCACGTCTCCCATCTGCTCCAATTCATATTTGCCCAATCGTTCCTCCACTTCTCTCTTATACTCTGCCTTTTTCTCATCCTCTTCTAACCTTTCCACTCTCCTTGCATCTACTCCTTCCTCTCGTCTTTCCCTTCTTCTATTTGTCCATTCTAATTGGACCTTGATTCTGGCCACCACCAAGTAGTGGTCAGAGAGTCCACTCCCTCAACCTCTATAAACTCTTGCATCCATTACACATCTTCGCATCCTTTCATCCACACACACATAATCAATCATTGCCTTCCTTTCATTCAGTTCACCACCCACCCTTCTCATCACTCGCCATGTATACCTGTGGATCATTTTATGCCTGAAGAGGGTATTGGCTACCACCAACCCCCTCCCAGCACAAATGTCCACTAACGCACTGGCATTCTCATCTATCTCAGCAGGCACACCCCACTCACCAACTATTCCATCCACCTTCGCATTCCCAACTTTACCATTCATATCACCAAACAAAAACACTCTCTCATTCCTTCCAAACTTTTCCATGCACACTTCTACATTTGTCCAGAACTCTTCTCTCACTCTTCTAGCACGATCTTGCGTTGGCGCATACACACACACAATCGCCCACATTTGTATTCCAACTTTCAACTTTACCCACACAATCCTTGACCCAACTGATCCATACTGTCTTATGCTCTTCTTCCATCTTTTACTCACAACTATACATACTCCTTCCTTCGCCCTCTCATTCTCACCTACTCCTGCACATATACCCCATCCATACTCCCATTCTCTCACACTTTCTCCCCTCCATTTTGTTTCAGTTATTCCACATACATTCACTTTCGCACCCTCAAGCACCTGGACAATCTCTCTCTCTTTCACCTCATCATTCGCTCCTCTTACATTCCAGGTACCCATTACCAAGTCCTTTGTCCGGTCCTGAGTCGTCATCGTTTGGTCAGTCCTTGTCCGAGGCTTATTGTTTGTTTTTTTAGTTAGTTGTTTTCTGGGGAGGGGCACTAACCCTCCGCCAACCCTTTTAGTCGCCTTTTACGACAAGCAGGGATACTGGGGGAGTATTCTTGAAGAACCCCCTACCCCCAGGGGTCCAGAAAGAATTATACTAATTGGAGATTTTAATGCAAATGTAAATTGGAATACTCTAGATATAATAAGCTAAGAAAGCTGTTGGGACCAAAAGCTCCTGGATCTCGTGCAAGAGTTTTTCCTAACGCAACATGTAAGAGAAAGCACCAGAAAAAGAGGACTCAATGTACCCTCAATGATAGATCTCATATTTACTAGGCAAGAAAACGATATTGACAATTTAGTATATCACCCTCCATTTGGCAAAAGCGACCATGCGGTACTAAATTGCAACTTCAGGATTGCATATGACATAGTTAACAGCAATGAAAGTCACAAAAAGATCCTAAACTATAAAAAGGGAAAGTATCATGACCTAAAGAAGTACTTCTTAGAAACTGATTGGGAAAAGGAGCTTAGAGGACAAGATTTAAATGCTATACAGTATATAAAAAATTCTGTGAACTTTATGATATAGGAGTCCAGAAGTACATCCCACAGCACAAAGAAGCGGAAAAAAAAAAAATGGTTCAATATAGAATGTAAAAAATCAAAAGAAAAAAGAGATTTGTTGTGGAATAGATACAGAAGACACAATAGTGAAAGGGCGTATAATAATTACAAACAGGCAAGAAACGATTGTACAAGAATAAGGAGGGAAGCCTAAAAACAGTTTAAGGGGGATATCATAAATAAAAGTAGTGATCAACCAAAGCTATTTTACAGCTACATCAGAAGCAAAACCAAAGTAAAAGATTAAATACAATCCATTACGCACGAGGGAATCACCTATACACAAGAGAAGGATATTTGTGAAGCACTAAACAAGAATTTTCAATCATTTTTTACTGAAGAAAAAAATTTTGAGAGGGATTATGTGGAACATACATGCCCACATAAATTTACTAGATATATAAATATCGGAAAAAGTAATACAGGAGGAACAAAGTAAATTAGATAAAGGAAAAGCAAATAGTGGATGAAGAGTTTGGGAGGAATCTGAGTGTGAAATGGAGGGAGAGTAAGAAATTGTTTTGGAAGGAGGTAAAGAAAGTAAGGCAGTGTGAAAGGGGAAATAGTAGGGGAGTGAAAGATAGGAATAATAGATTGTTGGTGGAGAAGAGAGAGAAATTGAGGAGATGGAAGGAGCACTTTGAGGATTTGTTGAATGTAGAGAGTGAGAGCAGTGTGAGTATAAGTGGTTGGGGAATGGCTGGGAGAAGAAGAGATGAGAGGAGGGAGGAAGAGATCAGTAGGTCGGAAGTAGTGGAAGCGATGAAGAAGATTAAGCTGGGAAAGGCCCCAGGAATTGATGGAGTGTGTGGTGAAATGCTTAGGTATGGGGGTGAGATTGTTGTGGAGTGGATATGGAAGTTGTGTAGATTGGCTTGGGAAGAGGGAAGGGTTCCAGAGGACTGGAAATCAGGTATAATTGTTCCTCTGTACAAAGGAAAAAGGGAGAGAGAAGTATGTGGTAACCATAGGGGTATTTGCCTTCTTAGTGTGACTGGTAAATTATATGGTAGAATACTCATTGATAGGGTTAGGCATATGACAGAGGAGCTAGTTGGAGAAGAACAAGGGGGATTTAGGAAGGGAAAAGGGTGTGTAGATCAGATATTTGTTCTAAGATGTTTAGTGGAGAAGTATCTAGAGAAGGGAAGGAAAGTGTATGCTGCCTTCATGGACTTGGAGAAAGCTTATGACAGAATAGATAGGCAAGGTATGTGGAAGGTATTAAGAATATATGGAGTGGAGGGGAAATTGTTGAGTGCTGTGAAGAGTATGTACGAGGGAGCTAGGGCTACGGTGCGAGTGGATGGTGAGCTGAGTAAGTTCTTTGATCTCAATGTGGGACTGAAACCGGGGTGTGTGGTGTCTCCATGGCTGTTTAATATATATATGGATGGGGTTGTAAAGGAGGTGCAAGGTAGGGCAGTAGATGTGGGGCAGGCCCTAATGAATGAGGGTGAGATTTGGAAGCTTCCTGTGTTGCTGTTTGCTGATAATACAGTATTGTTGAGTGAAGATGAATGGGAGTTGCAAGGTTTGGTGAATGAATTTGGGACAGTGTGTAGGAGGAGGAAGCTGAAAGTTAATGTAAACAAAAGTAAAGTTATGGTGTTTGAGAGGAATGAAGTCACAGAGTGTGCAGTGAGGTTGGATGGTGAGGATATGGAGAATGTGAGTGCATTCAAGTACTTGGGTAGTGTGATGAGTAAGGATGGAACTTTGGGGGAGGAAGTACGTGAAAGGGTACAGCAGGGAAGAAAGGTTGTTGGTACACTGAAAGCAGTGATGAGAAATAGGGAGGTGAGTATGGAAGTTAAGAAGTCACTGCATGATGGTATTGTGATCCCTACCCTGACGTATGGAAGCGAGGCGTGGACCTTGCAAGAGGGGAAGAAGTCAAGAATGAGAGCAGTGGAAATGAGTTACTTGAGAGGAGCATGTGGAGTGACGTTGATGGACAGGTTGACGAATGAAGAAGTGAAGGAACGTTGTGGGGTAGATGTGGATGTGGTTGAAAAGATTAGGAGAAATACACTGAGGTGGTTTGGACATGTGGAGAGAATGGAGAACGAAAGACTGACTAAGAAGGTGTATGTAGGTGAGGTGGAGGGAGGGAGAGGGAGGGGTAGACCGAGGATGAGGTGGAGGGATGGAGTTGAGAGGTATATGAGGGAGGGGGGGTGAGTTGGGGGGAGGGTAGTCAAATGGTGGGTGACAGAGTGACTTGGAGGCGTTTTGTCTGCGGCCACCCTTTGCGGAATTAGGGCGTCGGGCTATAGATAGATAGATAGAAAAGGAAATAGTCCTGATGAAATTTCGTGTTGGGTGCTACATGAATGTGCAAAGGAGTTAAGTAAACCATTATTTTTAATTTTCAAGTAATCCTTGAGACAAGGTAATCTATCTATCTATCTATTGCCAGACGCCTCAATCCCGTTTGGGGTGGCCACAAACAAATCGCCTCCAAGTCGCCCTGTCCCCCGCCATGTCACTGCCCTGCTCCCAACTCACACCCCCCTCTCTCATATACCTCTCCACCCCATCCCTCCATCTCATCCTCGGCCTCCCCCTCCCTCTTCCCCCCTCCACCTCACTCACATACACTCTCTTCGTCAGTCTTTCACCCTCCATCCTCTCCACATGGCCAAACCACCTCAGTGTGTTCCTCATAACGCTTCCTATCACATCCACATCCACACCACAACGCTCCTTTATATCCTCATTCGTCAGCCTGTCTCTCCACGTGACTCCACAGGCTCCTCTTAAATAACTCATTTCCACTGCTCTCACTCTTGACTTGTGTCCTTCCAACAATGTCCAAGCTTCACTTCCGTACGTTAGAGTTGGTATCACAATACTGTCATGTAGTAACTTTTTCACTTCCATGCTCACTTCCCTGTTTCTTATCACTGCTTTCAAGGAACCAGCAACCTTTCTTCCCTGCTGTACCCTTTCAAGCACTTCACCCTCCAAACCTCCATCCTTACTCATCACACTACCCAAATACTTAAACGTACTCACATTTTCCAATTCTTCACCATCCAACCTCACTGTACATTCACTAACTTCACCTCTCTCAAAGACCATTACTTTACTCTTCCCTACATTCACCTTTAGGTTCCGTTTCTTACACACTCTCTCAAACTCATCCACCAAACCTTGCAGCTCCCCTTCGTCTTCACTCAACAACACAGTATCATCTGCAAACAACAGTACAGGGAGTTTCCAAACACTATCCTCTCTCACCAGGGCCACTCCAACATCCACTACCCTACCTTGTACCTCTTTTATTACCCCATCCATGTACAGATTGAACAACCATGGAGACATGACACATCCCTGTTTCAAACCAACTCTCAAAGAGAAAAATTCACTTAGTTCACCATCCACACGCACTGCAGCCTTCGCACCAACGTACATACTCTTCACAGCATTCAACAACTTCCCATCTACTCCATATATTCTTAACACTTTCCACAATCCTTGTCTATCCACCCTGTCATATGCTTTCTCCAAATCCATGAAAGCCGCATACAACTTCTTTCCCTTCTCAAGAAACTTTTCCACTAAAGATCTAAGAATGAATATCTGATCTACACAACCTCTTCCCTTCCTAAAGCCTCCCTGTTCTTCTCCAACTAATTTCTCTGTTCTTTCTCTAACTCTGTCTATAAGTATCCTACCATACACTTTTCCTATTATACTAAGAAGACAAATGCCCCTATGATTACCACACACTTCTTTTTCCCCCTTTCCTTTGTACAAGGGAATAATTATACCTGACTTCCAATCCTCCGGGACTCTACCTTCCTCCCAGGCCAATCTGCACATCTTCCATATCCATTCTACTACTATCTCTCCCCCATGCTTCAGCATTTCACCACACACTCCATCAATTCCTGGGGCTTTCCCCGATTTAACATTCTTCATTGCTTCCACAACTTCTATCCTACTGATTTCTTCCTGTCTTCTCACCTCCCTCCTTCTCCCAGCCATTCCCCAGCCACTTATACTCGCATTACTTCCATCCTCTACGTTCAACAATTCCTTAAAGTGTTCTCTCCATCTGCTCACTTTTTCTCCCTTCTCCACTAGTAATCTACCATTTTTATCTTTCACTCCCCTGCTAACTTCAATTCCACCCTGTCTTACTCTTTTCACTTCTCTCCAGAACATTTTCTTACAGTCCCTCCACTTTACACTCAAATTCCTTCCAAATTCCTCATCCACTCTCTTCTTACTCTCTCTTACTAATCTTTTCACCTCTCTCTTCCTTTCCACATATAACTCTCTCTTCCGCCTCTCAACTTCTTCCACGCCCCTATTTCTCATCCATTCATTGTATGCTTTCTTCTTTTGTGCCACTGCCTGTTTCACCTCTTCAGTCCACCACGCTGTTTCTTGCACCCCCCTCCGTCTTCTCTTCCTTCCACACACCACATCACATGCTGCACATATTTCTTCTGTAAATATCTTACACACACCTTCCACGTCTCCCATCTGCTCCAATTCATATTTGCCCAATCGTTCCTCCACTTCTCTCTTATACTCTGCCTTTTTCTCATCCTCTTGTAACCTTTCCACTGTCCTTGCAACTACTCCTTCCTCTCGTCTTTCCCTTCTTCTATTCTTCCATCTTACTTGGATCCTAATTCTGGCCACCACCAAGTAGTGGTCAGAAAGTCCACTCCCCCAACCTCTATACACTCTTGCATCCTTTACACATCTTCGCATCCTTTCATCCACACACACATAATCAATCATTGCCTTCCTTTCATTCAGTTCACCACCCACCCTTCTCATCACTCGCCATGTATACCTGTGGATCATTTTATGCCTGAAGAGGGTATTGGCTATCACCAACCCCCTCCCAGCACAAATGTCCACTAACGCACTCCCATTCTCATCTATCTCAGCAGGCACACCCCACTCACCAACTATTCCATCCACCTTCACATTACCAACTTTACCATTCATATCACCAATCAAAAACACTCTCTCATTCCTTCCAAACTTTTCCATGCACACTTCCACATTTGTCCAGAACTCTTCTGGACAAATGTGGAAGGTAAACTACCTGATATTTGGAAGAAAGCAAACGTTGTTCCCTTATTCAAGAAAGGAAATAGACAAAATCCACTCAACTACCGTCCAGTATCACTAACCAGTGTTGTAAGCAAGGTATTAGAAAAGCTTATAAGAAAAGCTTGGGTAAATCATCTAGAAGAACACAATATGATAACAGAAAGACAGTTTGGTTTCAGAAAAGGAAAATCATGTGTTACTAATCTGTTGAGCTACCATGACAGAGTAACAGACACATTACAGGAAAGAGAAGGATGGGTGGACAGTATCTATTTAGATTTCAAGAAAGAATTTGACACAGCACCACAGCAAAGACTTTTATGGAAACTGTACCATCAAGGAGGAATTCAAGGCAAACTGTATTGTTGGATGCAAGATTTTCTCATAAAAAGAGAAATGAGATCAGTACTAAGGGGAAATTACTCATCATGGAAAGAAGTGACTAGTGGAGTACCACAGAGCTCAATGCTGGCACCAATCATGTTTTTAGTGTATATAAATAATATAGACAGTAACACTGGAAATGAAATCTATCTAAATATGTTTGCAGATGATGCAAAAATACAAAGGAAAATTACTAACACAGACTCTTGTAAAGAGCTACAAGAAGAATTAAATAAACTTCATGAATGGAGTAATACATGGCAAGTGGAATTCAGTGTGGACATGTGTCATGTAATCAAGTTTGGTAAAAGTGGAAAAAGACCTGATTGGGATTATAAGTTAGGTAATAAAACCCTACACACATCAGAAAGAGAGAAGGACCTAGGTGTGATTATCAATAACGGACTATCTCTGGCTGACCACATCAGTGAGAAGGTGCGGAACATGTATACACTGCTTGCAAATATGAGAATAGTGTTCACATAAATAAATGAAGACATGCTAAGAAAGATAATAACATCATTCATCAGACCAACCTTGGAGTATGCATCAGTAGTCTGGAGTCCTCATCTCAAAAAATACATAGACAAGATTGAAAAAGTTCAAAGGGCCGCTACAAGATGGGTAACAACCTTGTGGGATCTAAGCTATGAAAAAAGACTAAATAAATTAATCTACTAACACTACAGGAGAGAAGGAAAAGAGGTGACATGATTATGTTATATAAATGCATATCAGGGAATGAAAAAATAGACATAAATTTTTACTTAACTTATGGGGAAGCATCAGCAAGAGGACACTGCAAAAAACTGCATAAGAAGAGAGATGATAAAGATGTAAGGAAATTTAGTTTCCCAAATAGAGCAATTGATCAGTGGAATGCACTACCGAATAAAATAGTGTGTGCCAAAACAATTCACAAATTTAAGGATATGTACGCTAAATATGGTTTAAGACATGGGACAGTACGAGCTTGACTCATTCCTGTAAAGATACAATTAGGTAAGAACACACACACACTTGGATTTACATTGTTGGGGCTGGCTTATGGATAGTGCTGTGGATAGTGCAAGTTTGGGGTGTGTGATGTGGGGGTGAGGGGGCAGAGGGGTTGCATCTGTGAGTTGACAAAGAAATTACATAACTATACCACAGTCCAATCTATGAGCAGACTCCAGCAATGTAAATGGAAGTGTGTGTGTGTGTGTGTGTGTGTGTGTGTGTGTGTGTGTGTGTGTGTGTGTGTGTGTGTGTGTGTGTGTGTGTGTGTGTGTGTGAACTTGTGTCTTGTATTCAGTGGCTCGTGAGTTTGAAGCTTTCTTGGAGGAAACAGAGACCAGATACAACACTTCTCCGTGGCTATACAAGCTGCCTAGAAACCAAATGTGAATAAAATTTGCAAAACACTGTGGAATACAGTCACAGCTACCTACAAAGCAAATGTGAGGAAAATTTGCAAAAGACTACGGAACTGTCATTATGTTTCACAGAAAGCCAATCCACATTAAAAAATATATATGGTGGCTGGCATTTGGTCATCTTTGATCAAATCCTCACCAAAATTAATAGACTTCTGCATATCCACGTACAGTAGTTGCTATTTCTTATAGGTCTGGTGAAAATACATCCAAAACTTTTCTATATTATATATTTTAGCCACACACACACGCACACACACACACACACACACACACACACACACACACACACACACACATTGAAGTATTTCTGTCCTATAGGAGAAAGTGATCATGTGGTCATTGAGTTCCAGATGATAATAGGGAATGTCGAGCCAAGAGATGATCTTCATAGGCAGGGAAGGTACAACTTTGGGAAAGCAAATTTTACAGGATTGAGAAAATTTTTCGAAAATGCGGATTGGAGAAAATTCAGAGAAACAAGAGAGATACAGAGGAAGTGGGATATCTTTCTAGACCTCTATATTTTGAGAGTGGAAAAATTTGTTACCAAGAGTAAGAGGGAAAGAAAACAGGAAAAAGGAGTGGTTTAATAGAAGGTGTATGATAGCAAAAAAAGAGAGAGATAAGGCGTGGAACAACTGGAGAAAGAGAGGTAACGACAGAATAAAGGAAGAATATAAAAGAACAAGAAATGAATACACAAGGATACGTAGAGAAGAAGAAAGGAATTTTGAAAAAGGTATAATAGACAAATGTAAGGATGAACCCAAACTGTTTTATAGATTTGTTAATGGCAAACTGAAACAAAAGGAAGGAATCACCAAACTGAAAGTAAAAAGAGAGGTCTATAAAGATGCAGCAGTGCAAGCTGAAATAATGAACAAATGTTTCCAATCAGTTTTCACTGATGACAAAGAGTTTGTGGAAGGGGAGGGAGTGATTAGAAATGTCATTCATTCATTCATTGCCAGACGCCATGTATCCCAATCGGGGTGGCCAAGGGCTTAGAGTTAATTGTTTTACAGGGAGGGGCACTAATCCTCCACCAACCCCACTTGACACGTAGGGATGCCAACAGCATCTGGTGTTCCCAGGCGGTCACCCATCCAAGTACTAACCAGACCCAACGTTGCTTAACTTCGCTGATCGGACGGGAAGCGGTGTACTCAACGTGGTATGGCCGGTGATAAAAGATATAAAAGTGGAGGTACAGGATGTGTATAAATTACTGGAAACTCAAGATGTAAGGAAAGCCCCAGGACCAGATGGAATTTCTATTTGGGTACTGAAGGAATGCAGAGAACAACTGGCGGATAAAATTCACAGTTTAATAGTGTGTTCTCTGGAAGAAGGGAAAGTGCCACAAGAATGAAAGAGGGCGAATGTGGTACCAATTTATAAGGGAGGAAACAGGGAAGAACCCCTGAATTATACACCAGTGTCTCTAACCAGCATGGTTGCAAAATTGTGTGAGAGAATCCTGAAAGACAGATGGATAAAATATCTGGAAGAGATGAATATTTTGGCTGAATGTCAGTTTGGATTTAGAAGTGGAAGGTCATGTGTTTTCAACTTGTTGAGCTTTTACTCAAGAGCAATTGACATGGTACAGGAAAGAGATGGTTGGGTGGATTGTGTGTACTTAGAGAAGGCCTTCGACAAGGTACAGTACCTCATAAGAGACTGATGTGGAAACTAGAATATATAGGAGGACTGAAGGGGAAACTCCTGGAATGGATGAGAGACTTTTTGAGGGACAGACAAATGAGGACAGTAATAAAGGACAGAATGTCTGGATGGAGAGAAGTAACAAGTGGAGTCCCTCAAGGCTCGGTGTTGACGCCAGTAATGTTGCTGATTTGCGTAAATGATATGGTAGATGGAGTGAACAGTTATGCAAGTCTGTTTACTGATGATGTGAAGATCTTGAGGAAGGTAGAGGTTGAGGAGGATTGTAAAATGCTGCAGGAGGATCTGGATAGGATATATGATTGGAGCCGGATGTGGGAAATGAAATTTAATGTAAAGAAATGTAAAATATTGGAAATGGGTAAAAGTACCAGGAGGCCATACTAATTTATTTGTTGGGTAACGAATTAATCACAAAAATGAGAGAAGAGAAAGATATGGGACTGCTGGTCCAAGATAGTTTGTCACCTGAAAAACACATTAACAAGATAGTTAGAAAGACATATAAACTCACATAAGAGTAGCATTTCATTGTATGGATGAGGAGATGATGAAAATATTGATAGTGGCCATGATCCGCCCCAGGTTAGAATATGCAGCGGTAGTATGGTCCCCACACAAAAAGAAAGATATACGGTAAACAAGATTGAGAGAATACAAAGAGCAGCAACCAAGATGGTCCCCAGTCTGGCAGATCTGTCATACAGAGAGAGGCTGGAAAAGCTGAATTTGCCTTCCTTAGATGAAAGGAGAAAGAAGGGAGACATGATTGCAGTGTTCAGGACCATGATAGGAGTAGGTAAAATTGACCGAGAAGATCTGTTTGTGTGGGATAAGAGAGCAACAAGAGGACACGGAATGAAATTGAAGAAGTCAAGCTGCTTGAAGAATATCAAGAAATAAAGCTTTCCTTATAGAAGTATAGACTTATGGCATAGCCTGGACAGAGATCGTCCAGTCTAAAAACTTAATCGAGTTTAAAGCTAAATTTGACTTCTTGAGAAACAGCGACGGAAACCCACGAGCATAGCACATTCCGTGTATCATCAGAGAAATTACCAATATGCCGGGAATCGAACCCGGGACTCTCAGGTGAGAGCCAGGCAGCATACCACTACACCACGACCAGGTAAAAGTTAACTCACGTTGTCACAATCTTGTAACCAACGTCCCTCCGCCCCCACTGTGGGCCTGAAGAGGATGAGTTAACCCCCTGGCACTCGGGCAAGTAGATGCTTTTAATCTATCCCAAACACTTACGGCAAGTCAGAATGAAGAGAGAATCTGTATTTTTTACACAGGAAAAATCATCAGAGAAATTACCAATATGCCGGGAATCGAACCCGGGACTCTCAGGTGAGAGCCAGGCAGCATCCTCTTCATGCCCACAGTGGGGGCGGAGGGACGTTGGTTACAAGATTGTGACAACGTGAGTTAACTTTTACCTGGTCGTGGTGTAGTGGTATGCTGCCTGGCTCTCACCTGAGAGTCCCGGGTTCGATTCCCAGCATATTGGTAATTTCTCTGATGATTTTTCCTGTGTAAAAAATACAGGTTCTCTCTACATTCCGTGTATATCACAATTAGGTACATTAGGTAAATACATAGATATTTGGAACGACTTAGACGAAGAGGTGGTGCAGGAGAAAAACATTCATGCGTGTAAAAGCAGACTAGATAAATGTGGATATGGAGGCAGGACAACACGAGCATTGCTCAGTTCCTATATACTATGTACATATGGGTAAACACACACACACACACACACACACACACATTACGGACGAGGGAATCACTTATACACAAGAGAAAGATATTTGTGAAGCACTAAATAAGAATTTCCAATTAGTTTTTACAGAAGAAAAAAATTTTGAGAAAGACTATGTGGAACACGCATGTCCACACATACTACCAGATATACAAATAGCAGAAAAAGTAATACAAGAGGAGTTAAGTGGATTAGACAGAGGAAAAGCAAGTGGTCCTGATGAAATTTCATGTTGGGTGTTACGAGAATGTGCAAAGGAGTTAAGTAAACCATTATTTTTAATATTCAAGAAATCCTTGAGTGAAGGGAAACTACCTGATATTTGGAAAAAAGCAAATATAGTCCCCTTATTCAAGAAAGGAAATAGACAAAATCCTCTCAACTACCGACCAGTATCACTGAACAGTGTTGTAAGCAAGGTATTAGAAAAACTTATAAGAAAAGCTTGGGTAAATCATCTAGAAGAACACAGTATGATAACAGAAAGACAGTTTAGTTTCAGAAAAGGAAAATCATGTGTTACTAATCTGTTGAGCTACTATGACAGAGTAACAAACACAATACAGGAAAGGGAAGGATGGGTGGACAGTATCTATTTAGATTTCAAGAAAGCTTTTGACACGTACCACAGCAAAGACTTTTATGGAAACTGTACCATCAAGGAGGAATTCGAGGCAAACTGTTTTCTTGGATGCAAGACTTTCTCATAAAAAGAGAAATGAGGACAGTACTAAGAGGAAACTACTCATCATGGAAAGAAGTGACTAGTGGAGTAGCACAGGATTCGGTGCTGGCACCAATCATGTTTTTAGTGTACATAAATGATATAAACAGTAACACTGGAAATGAGAGCTATCTGAATATGTTTGCAGATGATGCAAAAATACAAAGGAGAATTACTAACACAGACTCTTGTAGGGAGCTACAAGAAGAATTAAATAAACTTCATGAATGGAGTAGTACATGGCAAATGGAATTCAATGTGGACAAGTGTCATGTAATCAAGTTTGGTAAAAGTGGAAAAAGACCTGATTGGGATTATACGTTAGGAAATAAAACCCTATACACATCAGAAAGAGAGAAAGACCTAGGTGTGATTATCAATAACAGACTATCTCCGGCTGACCACATCAGCGAGAAGGTACGGAACATGTATACACTGCTTGCAAATATGAGAATAGCATTCACATACATAAATGAAGACATGCTAAGAAGGATAATTACATCATTCATTAGACCAACCCTGGAATATGCATCAGTAGTCTGGAGTCCTCATCTCAAAAAGCACATAGACAAGATTGAAAAAGTTCAAAGGGCTGCTACAAGATGGATACCAAGCTTAAGGGACCTAAGCTACGAAGAAAGACTAAATAAACTGAATCTACCAACACTACAGGAGAGAAGGAAAAGAGGTGACATGATAATGCTATATAAGTGCATATCAGGAAAGGAGAAAATAGACATAAATGATTACTTAACATATGGAGAAGCATCAGCAAGAGGACACTGCAAAAAACTGCATAAGAAGAGAGGTGATAAAGACGTAAGGAAATTCAGTTTCCCAAACAGAGCAATTGATCAATGGAATGCACTACCGAATGAAATAGTGTGTGCCAAAACAATTCACAAATTTAAGGATATGTACGATAAATATGGTTTAAGACACGGGACAGTACGAGCTTGACTCATTCCTGTAAAGATACAATTAGGTAAGAACAATTAGGTAAGAACACACACACACACACACACACACACACACACACACACACACACACACACACACACACACACACACACACACACACACACACAATGACAACAAAAACAAAATTACCTCACCTTGCTAAAATTAGGCAGTAATGAAAAAAATCTTGAACACAAACATGAAAGATAATAATTAAAATGACTGGCAAACTTCCATTCAAGAAGGCAAGCCCAAGAACTTTACTGAAACCAATGTTCTAAATGCAGAATGCTATGCACCGGTGTTGCATAAAGCTCAGTCCTTTTCACCTCTCACTTTTTTCAACTTTTTCCTCCATTACCTACCAACCCCTCCTCCCGAGGTAACAGTGCTCTCCTCTGCCAATGACTTGGCAATAGCTTCACAACACCAAGACTCAGCAGACAGTGACCCACTTCCAACTGTACTACATTGACAAGACCACTGTTGCAGATGAAACAGAATGACTGTCTCAGTGACCAAATCAGCCATCTGTCTCTTCACTCCAGACAAACATGACACTTGAACATACCTTCATCTCTCACTCTTTAACCCGTTCTGTGCCGTGTCCTTTGTATAGAGACAAACCAATAGTGTCAAAATTGCTGAGTCCGTATATATATACAGCCTAACTCATAGTACCCTAAATTGGTGAGTCCATATGTATACGGACACGGTTTTTCTCACATTTGCGAGAAACTGTTTTAGTCTTCCCTTAGTGTGTGACAGAAAATGATGGACACCCCTCCCCCCCTCCCATTCCTTATACCAATATAATGTAGAAAAAAAAGTGAATATGAAAATATGTGAAACTAGCCATGAACCTCAACTTCCCATCATCATAGTTTTGACTGTGGCCACATTACACACACACACCAAGTTGCGTTTTCATACTACAAATACTCCATGCATCCACCTGCTCTACACAAGAATGGACTATCTATCCACATCAGCCGCTGGCGGTATCTGAAAGTAGCCATCTGACGCAAATCTGGATCATGCCGTGCTGCCA
Source organism: Coenobita brevimanus (assembly GCF_032717465.1). Taxonomy (NCBI): domain Eukaryota; kingdom Metazoa; phylum Arthropoda; class Malacostraca; order Decapoda; family Coenobitidae; genus Coenobita; species Coenobita brevimanus. Next base: position 5,602,699 of record NC_136962.1, on the reverse strand, counting down.
AAGACATTGTGCTTACTCCCGACTTCCAGTCTAAGTTGGAGAACTTCCAGGTGAAGAATTAACTGATAGTGATGTGTAAATAGTGTATATAATGGAGGTTATATAAGTAAATGTAGTAAATAGAATTAAGTCATAAAGTAAAGTACAGTAATGTAAGGAAAATAAGAAATATGTAATTTACCATAATTAATGTGACTGTGTGCAGCATGTGTGTTTACAGTGCCTTATACCAATATAATAAAAAAAAAAAAAAGTGAATGTGAAAATACGTACTTGTAGCATGGAACCCCAACTTCCCATCATCATAGTTACGACTGTGGTCGCATTACGTAAACCAGGTTGCGTTTCCATGTTACAAATACTCCATGCATCCTCCCACTCCACACTTTAGCGGACTATCTATCCACATCAATCACTGGCAGTAGCTGAAAGTAGCCATCTGACACAAAGCTGTGCGTGCTGAACCAAAACACCTGTTTTGGGGCTGAAAATAGCTGAAGCGAATACTTTTATTTTGACCACTTTTCAGGTCTATTCATGGGAAAAAAAAAGTTGAAAATGGCTGGCATTCTAGGTAACTTTGCCTCCAGACCCTCGGCAATCTAGGCACAAAAGTTGACAACGGCCCTGGCACTGAACGGGTTAACAAATTTCATTCACTGGACTGACATTGCCAAATTCTATGACTTAGTTTGCACATACACCTGATCTTTTCTCAACATACAAGTACAATAAAACCTCGATGTAACTGACATCAGTAGACCAGAATTCGCTTTTATCAGAATTGAGGAGCTATCCGAACTAAACTACAGCTACTTACACAACATAATCCCAACATCTGGAAACATGGTACTATCATTACTATCCCCAAACCCAAAAAGATACCACATTGCCTTCCTCACACCTCCCCATCACACTCCTCTGCACCCCCTCCAAAGTAACTGTACGACTAGTACAGGCATACCCCAGGGTAACGATCAAATTGGTTAGGTAAAACTCCATCGTTAGGTGAAGTATCGTATATCGGGGTACTTTTAAGATGTATTTCAATGTAGACCGTTTACCAGCCTTGGGTTTCCCCCCAAACCAAGTCCAGCACCCACCCAGATAAGCCCCAAAACAGGCTTATAGTCAATCTAAATGGCCTAACAGCTGTCAAGGAAGCTAACCCAAGCCTAACACCTGTAAATAACTCATGAAAGCAACAAATAAAGCCTGAAAATCATAAGGAATAGGTTAGAGAATATCAAACACCTCTCATCACTTACTTCTTGTAGGTCCATGTCCAGTCCTGGTAATCATCCTTGCTGTCCTCCCCGAGGCTAGGGGACATGTGGTGCTCCCCAACAATCAATCGTCCTCCTCAAAGCCCTCAAACCCTATCTCCAGGAGAGGGTCAGAGAGGGGTGGCGATGGAGTGCGATGCGATGACTCAGGTGGAGGCGATGGAGTGCAATGCGGTGACTCAGGCAGAGGCGATGGGGTGTGATGCATTGGCTCAGGCGGTGGCGATGAGCTGCGATGCGATGGCTCTGGGGGTGGCGATGGAGTGTGATGTGATGATAGAGGAGGTGTTGTGGGAGACAGCTGTGATGTCCAGTGAGGTGGCGAGGGAGACCGCTGCGATGAATGATGAGGTAGTGATGGAGTCAGTTGTGGTGGCTCTCATCATGGCGAAGGAGACAGAGACAGTGGCTGAAGTGGTGTGGGAGATGGAGGGTGGGACAAGGAAGGCAGCGATGGAGTGGCAGAGTGCCTTAGTGGAGACACAGATGACACGTGAGACGGTGATCGACTGGAGGTTAGATCCAGCACAACGGGCCGAGCATGTCCTTGGCGGGAGGTGTCCCTCGGCGTTTCTCTGCTGGTTGAAGGCTGGGGAGCTCGTCGAGGGCTGGGGAGATCCTATGCGACTTGCTGGCATGATGGAGGCCTGCTTAAAGAAGGCTGTGATCATTGTCTGTCTGGCCACCCTCTTCTTCTCCTCCAGCATCGTCCTGTAGACTTTCATACCCTCCTTGAGCCGATTAGCTGTGTCCCTGCTTTGTCCTGGGAGGGGGTTGTGTGTTGTCATGAGGTCTATAATCTCGTCTAGTTTCGTCAGCATCTCCTTTAGGATCATAATGTTGAGAGCTTGGACCTCAGGCACAACCTCCTTCTCCTCTGCCTCCTGGTGCGCCCGCTGGATCTCCATATTGAGGAGCTCCTCCCTGTGGCTCTCGAGAACTTCCTTCACATCATGCTCATCGACCTCCCCAAAGCCTGCCTCGTGTGACAACTCGACAATGTTCTGCCGCACACACTCAAGAGGCGGAGGTTGCACGCCCTCGGGGAAACTGGTTAAGAAGTGAACACACTCTGGCCACAGCTTCCGCCACACACCGTTCATTGTCACCTGGCTCACCTCATCCCATGCTGCAGTTATATTCTCCAGGGCATGGCGTATGTTGTACCCTCTTCAGAACTGCTGTACTGTTGTCCTGTCGTCACTGTCACAGGCCCTTACCAACTGCTTCATTGTGCGGCAGAGGTAGTAGGCCTTAAAGGCAGCTATCACCCCTTAGTCCATTGGCTGCAACAAAGACATGGTGTTGGGGGGTAGGAACACCACCTCGATATTGCTGACCCATGCCTTCATTGCGGACGGGTGGCTAGGCACGTTATCCACCACCAGGAGAAATCTGTTCGCCAGATTCTCACGAGATGCATACCTCTTCAGCACACGAGAGAGGTATGAGTGAAAATACGACAAACAGATATCTAAAGTCAACCAAGCCTTTTTTGTTCGACTTCCAGATAACCCCAAGGTTCTCCTTAACATACTCCACCAGAGCCCTGGCGTACTTCGAGTGGTAGACTAGGAGCGGCTTCAACTTGAGGTCGCCCTGGGCGTTGCACCCCAGCAGCAGTGTCAGCCGGTACTTCGAGGGCCTCAGTCCTGGCGTAGACCTTTCTTCCATTGCAAGATATGTCTTGGAGGACATTCTCTTCCAAAAGAGCCCAGTCTCATCAAAATTCAACACCTGCTTCGCACTATAGCCACCCTCCGCAATGATGCATTTCAGCTCATCAGAAAACGCCGCCGCCGCCACTGTATCTGCACTCACCGCCTCACCGTAAATCTTCACGTGGTGGAGATTTTGCCCACCTCTTAAGCCAGTCAAACTACCCATGGCTAGCCTTAAAGGTCTCGCTTTCATCAAGCTCATGCCTGACCTTTAGCTCGTCCCAGAGCGAGAGAGCCTTAGTGCAAATAATTGCCTGGCTCATGGGTGCCTTGCGCTGGTTCTGATCCACCACCCACGTGTGCAGCAACTACTCCAGCTCCTCCATCACAGGCTGTCGCTGGCGGGTAATACAGGAGGTGGATAAGGTTGCAGCCTCCCCAGCAGCAGCCTTAATGGCCTCCTTCATCTCCGTGATGGTGGAGACAGTCAACTGAGCCAGGTGGAGAACCGAGGCGATAGAACATGCACCTTCGCCTTTCTTGTGCCGTTTAACCCTTACACCGCGGTCATGTTTCCCAATGTTTTGCGTCTCCAGCGGGGTTATTCGGGCTCCGACAGACTCTCAAAAAATATTTACCAAAAATCAGTTATTAGTCCTAGAATATTAAAATTACATATGCATATGGCACATACCTTCAGCTTTCTCCTGGGATGTGTGTTGAGCCTTCGTCGATTACCGTAGGATTTGTGGAGACCTCTGAAGTTGGGTAACGAAATCTCCACTTTACACTTCCCGACAACCCGTAATATGATTACCACAGCCAGATATTAACACTATAAACGCTACTCTATGATTATCAGGTAGTTTGGGATCCATACTCCAAATAAAAACCACAGTGAAAGCAATGAAAATTACGAGCGCGTATGACCTTCCCACTTGCGCTAGTTCGCTGTTGGTATTCTGTCATTTATTATTCATAAAACCCCTCACACCTTATATTTCTATTACTATGTAACACTTACATATATCTACAGTACGAAATCTCCACTTTACACTTCCCGACAACCCGTAATATGATTACCACAGCCAGATATTAACACTATAAACGCTACTCTATGATTATCAGGTAGTTTGGGATCCATACTCCAAGTAAAAACCACTGTGAAAGCAATGAAAATTACGAGCGCGTATGACCTTCCCACTTGCGCTAGTTCGCTGTTGGTATTCTGTCATTTATTATACATAAAACCCCTCACACCTTATATTTCTATTACTATGTAACACTTACATATATCTACAGTCTTTATCCATAAGTTTCCTTCAGTAGTATTAGTTTATTGTCACTGTAGGGATTCAATTTCTTTCAGTAAAATACGTAGCATTCACTTTCTCGTCCTGTATACTAGCATTGAGAGTGAATGTCACTTTCACCTTCACTCTCATAACTCATAGTATTCAGACATGCTAGAGTGAAACTTTCACTTTCATTACTCCTAGGGTATATACTTGTATTCTTATAATACTACTCATTTACATTTCTATTTACGTTCTCTATTTTATTTACGTTATTTACATTTCTATTTTATTTACACTGTGTTATGCACTGTCACTTGAAGTAACTTATAAAACTATTTTCCATTGTTCACGTATATTTACATTCATTACTTTCACTTGCTGTTTACACATTATTTACACATTATTTACAGTTCCACTTGCACTGTTTTACTCAATAGAAAGATCGTAGTCACTCTTTTATCAATTGTCAGCCCTTTACCTCTTTCCACATGAGGTTTAGTAGGGGGTAAAGGTCACAGGGCCCTTTGCATGGGGGTGAAAAGTCCCTGAAGCTAGCAAGAGCAAACAGACATACCTCCACATTGGAAGATGAGAGTGAACTGATAAGGGTGGGCCGGGGTGGTGGCCTACCTAGGGAAATGCATTACTGCCATCATTAGCCTCTTGACAGCAGCTAATATATAGCAGTGAAATGATTGGCAGGAAATCTAGACAATACATTATAAATTAGGTAGTTCCAGGTGAATGTAAATATCACTTAGGCTTCTCCCTTCCCTCCTTATATGTATACTTATTACGAAAATAGATTATACGGCATATTTCAAGGGGAAATAAACAGCGAAAATTAGCAAACGAGTGCACGTGAGGTGTTGTCAGGTGATAATTAGCCAATTCCAGGTGTATGGCACTCTCACTTACCTTATTTCTTTCTTGTATATATTATTTGGTATAAGAATAGGGCATAGGGCTTATTTCAATGGGTGAAGTCAGTGAAAAATTCCAGGGAAGATTTACTTAGCGTAGCACGGCCGGGCAGGCGAGAGGATAGGGTAATGGAGGGGGGGTAGGAAGGGGAGTCAAGAATGGGGAGAAATGGCTAAATTGTCAACAATGGATGGGAGTACAGATGAGATTAGGAGTGCTGACTAGTGTTGGACATTGGCAGTACTGATAGATGATACAAGCCACCACTTGGAAGCCCGGGTGAATTCAAAATAACACAGAATCACAAAATCGACGCCCTGCGGTATGATCCCTTGCTCCCAAGCGTCACGAAAGTGACGCCCCACGGTTAAGGGGTTAAGGATGTCCACTTTCACCTCCAGTGACACAGTCTTACGTGCACGCTTCGGGGGAACATCACCAGCACCACCACTAGCAGGCTGCTTACCACCACGACTAGGGCCTCCACTAGCACCACCACTAACCCCACCACATGCAACACCCATACCAGACATTATCTCATTTATTTGGGCCCAAAGTCACACAATATTTCACTCCACAGATGGTTAGTATCACTGCTCTACTCACGGCACTGCTTGAACTCAGTTACGAAGCACTATGATAACAACTTGTGTAATGTTGGTGGTGCAATACGATGCATGGCGGGCGAGTGTAAGGGAGATCCTCAGAGATGGCCGGTGTGAGAAGAGTGATATGGGTGAGTGCGGGGTGAGCGATGTGTATGGGGCCTGTGTGAGCATTTCTGTGCATCCTGGGAGGCGGGTGGGCTCAGCTGGCTGCGGGAACGCGCGCGATTCAAAATTTCGGCTCGACATTGAAGGGCCCATCATTAAACTGGGGCTTGCCCATCGGGTGTTGGGGCCTGGTGCAATATGTACCCCCATCGCTAAGCCGAGGTATCACATCTAGGGGTGTCGTATATCGAGGCATTACTGTATTACAATTTGTAACCTCACATCCCCCAAGCCCCATCACTTGGTTTTAGGCTGCTACACTCCACAAACACTCTTCTTACAGACCTTACACAAAGAGTTTTTGATGGCATCAATTCAGCTAGGCCACCACACAGAACACTTATAGGCAAACTAGACTAGTAAAGCTTTTGATGCCATCTCCCACCATAACCTCACAAGCAAAATATTCAGCATGAACATGCACAATAACATAAAAAGATGGCTAGCAAACTACTGTATTTAGCAGGCAGATGTGCACATGCAACAATTGCCAGTTAGTCATCGAACATCAGAAACTTCACAAACAGCATCCCCCAAGGATCTGTTTTATCTCCTACACTCTTTAACCTATACATGCATGACGTACCCACACCCCACACACCACGAATACACATAGCTTCCTATGCAGACGACATAGCACTTGCATGTACAGTACACGCCAAAACACAAACACAGCCGTGCACATCCTCCAACTTTACCTCAGCAGACTACATGAATGGTTCACCACAAACACTCACAATAGCCCCAGCCAAATTTACAGTGAACCTTCTCACAAACTGGACAGCAGAACATAGTCACACTCCACACCTCACCTTAAACAACACTCCCCTACCACACACACACACACACACACACACACATACACACACACACACACACACACACACAATCCTTGGTGTAACATACAGTACATCAGGATCATTTAAACAACACTACACAAACACATAAAATAAATTAACACCAAGACTCAGTGCCGTACAGTCAGTTGCCCATGCAGCATTTGGACACAACAAAGAAACCACCACCACAGTACACAAACAAAGACCATACGGAACAAGGCCCTAAAAATAATTACAGGCTGCACTGCTACTACACGTACAGACCACCTACACCAAGAAACCAAAGTCCTCAAAGTCAAGGATCATCTAGACATGGGAGGCACACAAATTCTTGCCGCAGCCTCCACAAAACCACACCATCCACTACACTACGTGGCAGCACATCCACACACACTAAACAACATCAAAACAACACCCAGCACATGATATCATACACAAATACTGTCATCTCTGCCCCCTTGCCTGCCTCAAACCAGCTTCCAGAAGTATATCCATGCTCTTATCGCATGCAGCTCCATTCATTCACTCAAAGACAACACACAGCTGCATGCACAGCCTCCTGATATCCACCCTTGTGAATCCTACCTCCCTCGTGAGGATAGGGTTCACCTGGCCAGGCTGAGATATCGGCATCATCCAGCCCTCTTAAGTTATCAGAAGAGGCTGGATGGCTCTGTTGCTGATGCCTGTCCAGGATGCAACACAACACCCCATATTATTAAGCACAGTATGGATGACTGCATTACACACAATCGCCTGTGCCAACAACACAACATGCACTCCTTGAGAGCACTGTGGGAAAGCCCGGTCTATACCGTGTCCTTCCTTAGGGACTCGGGGCTGTTCGGCCAGACTGCTTGGATAGCTACTACTTCTACTGCTACTACAACAGCTTAAAACTCTGATCATTCTGTGTTGCACCACTGCCCTAAAAAAAATAAATAAATTAAAGGTGGCTCGATGACATTGTTCCTCCACTCAGTGCTTCACCAACATTTATGTTGAAACAAAGCCTCCACAGTTATCTATAACCTTCAGCCATGTATTATCCTTCATGAACCGCCACCAGATTTTCACCCCTCAGAGACTGCCCTACCCAGAAAGACACAAATGCACTTAGCTGGACTGCAATGCAGCTGTCACTTTTCCCTATTACATTACTGACAGAAAATACAGGTTACAGAGAATCCATTATACCCACACTGCAGTGCAACCCCACACACCACAACACGCTTACTGACCTCATTCGCTACACCAGCACAACACAGACAGTCTTTCAATACAACCTTGATAAAAAATCTCTGGGAGTGAGCAGTTACAGTGGCCACTCTCTGCATCCCATTGATCTTGATTTTGTAACAGTAACATCAGGAGTAACAGCAGCTAATGTTCCCTTGCTCTGTTTAACTTGCCACTGTTCATTAAAACATAGCACTTCTAATCTTTCAATCTTTACTGTAGCATCATCTTTATCATAAGGTGTGCTATCACTGTCATCAACAGTGACTACAGCCTTCCTTTCTTCCCTTAGGTTGTGGAGCCAGACAGTGGTGAAACAGTTTTTTCTACAGACTACTCTAACTTTGGGCTACCTCAGGGGGTAAAGAATCTGTACGTGAAGAGCAGCAGAACTGCCCGTATAACCAGTCCAACTGTTTCTGATCTCAGGATTCATGCTGACACTATGGTTTGTAATGAATACTCTTACTAGCTTTAACTAGCATTTTTTTGAGTACACAATAGGTACAGGCTGTTTGCTGAGGGAACTGAGCAAAAGGTGGAGGAGCCATTAATGGCCATTAATTGAGAATACCTGGACTTAGGAGGATAATGGCTAATAGGGGACGAACAGCATGATGAAATATGAAAAGAGAGAGAAGTGGAGACCAAAACAAATAGTTTATTTTTTAAGGCATTGTGAGAGATGAAATAGAAATTTAGTGTTGGCCTTGGCAAACTGGACCAAAAAATTAGTCTTTTTTAATACGGTGGAATCTCCTAAATCGCAGCTTTATAGTACTGAACACACGCCGCTACTCGAGAATTCCGTGAATTAGAAATACAGTATAGTAATCCCAGTAACAACCGGATGCCCAATTTCGGACATTCTGGGCCTGGGCCTTCAGAACCCAAAAATGGCCAAAAGAAAACATTCAAAAACAATCTGAATTTTATCCTACCTGTAATTTGAAATTGGCACGCAGCACCGAGCAGCTGTGTTTACACATGGCCCCTTCACCCCTTCCTTCCTCCCCCTTCCCCAGTTACCGCCTAACTACCGTCGTGAGTAGATGCTCATCGCAGTGGATGCCGCATGTGCTCGTTTTTGTGAATAAACAGTGAATAAACTGCAATACCTTGCCACTAGACCACATGGGAATTTACAGTGTTGTGTAGTGTTAAGAAATTAGAATTTAGAGTGCAAAGGATTAAATGTGGAGTGCAAACTGGAGGTTGAAACTGGCAGTTGAAAATGGCATGGCGCAATTAAGAACAGAATGTGCAGTGTTAAACAATTATAATTTACAGTGCAAAGAATTAAGTGCAGCACAACACTGGATTACTGTATGTGCTTCAAGAACATTTTCACCACTGCCAGAGCCTTAAAGGAGGCGGCAACAGACGTGCTGTAAGTACCTAGTACACTGCTAAATATTTTCCATACTCACTTCTAATTCCTCATTCTTTGGTTCCTTTTCATTTATTTCATGCTTTATGTCCATTATTGGTTTGAGTCGGGTCTTAAATAGGTGCTATGCATGTCTGGTAGGGAGTTATTTAGGTGGCTTTCAAAGTTAGGCTGGGTTAGGGTCCATAAGTACCAGTTCAGGAGGCAGGGGCCCAATATCCGGATGGGCCCAATTTCCGGACATGCCTTTGGCTGTATATCATCTGATATTAGGAAGATTACTGTAATCTTATGGAGAAAATTACTTATTGGTCTGTCATCTCAGAAAAGTTGCCCTCCTTACCCCCTAACCTACATCAAATTGGTCACAAACGAACACTGACAACCTGGAAAAGAAATTAGTAAGGCATATTTAATGGGAATGAACAGTATTGTGGGAATGTAAGATGTTCTGGAAAGAGGTAAAGAGAGTTAGACAGGGAAATAAAAAAGTTAGTAGTGGAGTGAAAGATAAAAATCATAGATTGGTGATGGAGAAGGATAAAAAGTGAGCAAATGGAGAGAACACTTTAAGGAGCTGTTAAAAATAAGGAATGAAAGTAATGTGAGTTTGGGCGACGGGAATGGCTGGGAGAGGGAGGGAGGTGAGAAGGGAGGAAGAGGTCAGTAGGATGGAAGTAGTGGAAGCAATGAAGAAAGTCAAAATGGGGAAAGCCCCAGGAATTGATGGAATGTGTGGTGAAATGCTGCTGAAACATGGGGGAAAGATTGTAGTAGAATGGGTATGGAAGATGTACAGATTGGCCTGGGGGGAAGGTAGAGTCCTGGATGATTGGAAATAAGGTATAATTATTTCCATGTACAAAGGAAAAGGGGAAAAAGGAGGTTGTGGTAATCATATGGGCATTTGTCTTCTGAGTGTAATTGGAAAGGTATATGGTAGGATACTTATTGACAAAGTTAGGGGCAATAACAGAGGAATTAGTTCGAGAGGGATAGGGATGTTATAGGAAGGGAAAAAGTTGTTTAGATCAGATATTTATTCATAGGTCTTCAGTGGAAAAATTTCTAGAGAAGGGAAAGAAGTTTTATGCGGCCTTCATGGATTTGGAGAAAGCATATAACAGAGTTGATAGACATGGAATGTGGAAAATATTAAGAATACTGTACATGGAGTAAATGTGAAGTTGTTGAATGCCTTGCAGTGTGTGTATGAGGGTGCTAAGGCTGCAGTGCATGTGGATAGTGAACTGGGTGAATTTCTCTATCTGAATGTTGGATTGAAACAAGGATGTGCCATGTCTCTATGGCTGTTCAATCTGTATATGGATGGAGTTATAAAAGAGATACAAGGTAGGGCAGTGGATGCTGGAGTGGTCCTAATGAGAAAGGGCAGCTTTTGAAAACTTCCTGAACTGCTGTCTGCAGATGGTTTGAAGATTGTAAAGTGAAGACGAAGGTGAACTGCAAGGCTTGGTGATTGAGTTTGGGAGAGTGTGTAAGAAAAGGAATCGAAAGGTGAGTGTAGGAAAGAGTAAAGTTATGGTCTTCAAGAGAAGTGAAGTCACTGAATTTACAGTGAAGTTGGATGATGAGGAAATGGAAAATGTGAGTGCGTACAAGTTCTTGGGTAGTGTGATGAATAAGGATGGAAGTTTTGATGATGAAATGCCTGAAAGGGTACAACAAAGAAGAAAAGTTGCTGGTTCTTTGAAAGCAGAGATTAGAAATAGGGAAGTGAGCATAGAAATAGAAAAGTCGCTGCATGATAGTATTGTGATACCAACTCTAATTGTCACGGGGTTTTTAAGAATATGCAATATTAAAGACTATTTATTCAATGATACTGAGAACAGGACAATGAATTGTCTTGTGAAAATCAAGCAATGATTACTTTATTCCGGCTTACTTCACCGATTCTCTAAGGACGAGAATTTATAAACTTTCTCAACAGTACACAGCAGAGACTAATTATTCACACATGCTGTTTATTAGTACTGTTGGCCTCTGGAGAAAGTGACTCCACCCCTGACAGTCAATAACTAATGCTATTAATGATAACAAGTTCTTGCTGATGCATTAACTCCTGGTTGCACAATGGATTTTAGCTTAATACAAAAGGACTGGCCTAAGTACCAGTTATGAATAGCAAAGCGTTAATGCAAACTAGGAGCTATAAGTGAAATAAGCTCGTGGAGAAATAAAACACGAATTTACATTACATTAAGCTCAAGAAAAGAACTGTAAATTTATTGACTACAATAAAATAAATTAACGTTACATGAGTCTTAAGATGAATTCAAATAAGGAGATCGCACTCACTCGTTCACTCAAAAGCTAACTCTTAAACCTAGGAAAAAACGAAAAGAAATACTGGTCAGAAAAGTGGACAAAGCGGATGACTGGGCGTCGTTACTGAAGAAGGACACTGCACATGCTGAGCCTCTCGCCAATCACGCTAGGTGGGAATCCAACGGTGGCGGTGGGAACTAGGCATCGTTGCTGAGGAAGGATGCTGCCACACACACTACCTGCTTCCGCGGCACTCAAACCTTGACTGAGTTCAAATCGTGAGAAAGAGGCGAGTGTCGAGCCGCACTTGCTAACGGCTAGAATGAGCGAAACATGCCCATAATAAATTGCTCAGCAGAGGTGCTAATGTCTCTCACAAAGACGATCACTTATGAAATAGTGAAAATTGTCCTGAAAACATTCCCGATTGGGTGCATACGTGGCAGTTAAACTGAGTGATAAATACTGGAATTCCACTAGAATTCGCAGTTTCCCACCAAAGTTAATGTCACGAGTTTATTCAAATATTTAATCGTGCTGACTCGTGACAATATGCCCCATCAAAAATGAAATTTTTTTCTCAGGAAAAAAATTTCAATATACATACAGTACATATAAATCCTAACTCAATCACACAAGATTCACACTGTGGTGTGTGTGTGCTATCCTGCTACAGGAGAAAGTCACAGTCACCAGTGAGCGAAAAAAAAAACTCGTATTTACATTAATAGAAGCAAGCTTGAGGGAAAAACTCCGTGACGGCGGTGAAAAATCCCGTACTCAGGTCAAACTGAGCGAAAAATTCACTACATTTACATTAACAACTAATTGTTATGTAGCGTGATGTATGTAATAAACGGTGTAGGTGTGTCAGTTGTGGTGTAACTGTGCCTACGTGTAAAATCATGTAATACAAATTTATATTAAATAATGACGACGAAGCAGAAGAGAAGGGGCAGCAGCATGCGACAGGGACAACCAGCTGATCTGCAAGACAATGCTGCACCTGCCACCTGCACCTGCGAAAGGAATCAAGGTGGAGCATCAAAAGTGTCATTTCTCTCTCTCTGCCTACCAATCAGTACTTATGTCATTATTAACCAGGAAATGTAGTCTTAGGATTCACAAATCTCTCAGGACCATTATAGTTTACTGGTTAACGCTTATTAACTAGGAAATGTGCCAGTTCTTGAATTGCTCAAATCTCTTAGAATGGGCAGTTTACTAGTTAACCTAACATTATTAACCAGGAAATGTGTCAGTTCTTGAATTGCTCAAATCTCTTAGAACGGGCAGTTTACTGGGTATCCTAACTCTACAGGACAGGAAGCTGAGAAGCTGAGAATTGCTATGCAATCTCGGGCAGGTCACGTTTTAACACCCACCGTGGGTGTGAACACTCGTGTGGATATTGTGCATTCTCCGGGAATCCTCAGAGAGGCCCACAGCTCAAGACGTTCCACAAGGTAATTCATACACAGCCTCGGACTGTCTCTGCAGGGTTCTCAAACTTCCCCCTTAACTTATGGTACACATGTATATACAAGTCCTGGACGTAACGTGTCCTGTGGGACCAACGGGCAAGATGTCAGCAATTACTGGTACACTTTTAACTGGGAACCAGGCTGGTCCTTGGATTACTCAAATCTCTGAGAACGCCTTACGGAACCCAGCATACAACAGTTGCCCGTGTTAGTCAGCAGTTAGCAGGCAAGACATCAGGTCTGCACCTACTTCACCAGTGCCCTGTCTCTCAACTGACTCAGAGATTACGGGTGTGGTTTCCAACGGCGCAGGAAGGACATGTCTCTGATTAGTGGTACGTGGACACACATTGCAGGAACGCACAAAACTATCTATTTCTCGTCCCATCCCTGGCCAGAAAAAGTCAGCTCAGATACGGCCCTGGGTTTTCCTTTTGCCCATGTGACCTCCTGAAACTGAACAATGACCCCATTCTAACACTGCTTGGCGGTACCTGCCGGGAACGACAAACTGCAGTCGAACCTTGACCTGGGGTGTTCGTGACTCACAGTACAGCCGTCCTTGTTTGCGAAGGAACTTGGCTTGACCTCCCCGTGAATATTTTATCACTCTACCCTTTTGTTTCTTTCGCACGACAGCAAGTGTCGGGTCAGGATGTTGTTCTTGGACAACAACTTGGCTACACATCAGATCTTGCGGCAATTCAGTGGTCACCGGGGTGACACAGTCTGGAGCCTCAGCCATGGCTCGTGTTACTGCAGCCGAAGTCTGAATAGCGTCATCTTCGGTGCAACTATACTTGGCACCGGGAATATTGCCAATGATCAGGTCAAATAAAGGTTCTGGCATGACAACTGCGAGTGTCGTACCAGTGTAAAATGGAGATGCCACCTGGATACGTGCCTCAGGGAACAATCTCACTGATCCATCAATAAGGTTAGCTTGGATCTGTCGACCTGTGTACTCCTCAGGCCGAACTAGACTCTGCTTGACAGAGCAACCTGAGGAACCATTGTCTCTCAGGACCTTCACAGGAATGTCTCCCACAAACCCTGGCTGAACAAGGAAGGCACTGTCACCTGTGGGAGGGCCTGTGGAGGAAGCAGCTAGCCACTGATTAGGCTGCTGAATAAATGATGCGGCAAACATGGTGCCCTGAGAACTTGATACTTGAGGGGTTGTACTCACTGCCTGGGGAGATGGAGCATTGGCCATCTGTGGAGGGGGGTTCACTGTCGCCGTGGGACTAGTGAACTGTGGGGAAGTACCCGTACTGGTAGGGACGACACCACCGTGCTGCTGCTGAGGAATGAAGGCTGCGTTCGCCTCCTGGCTCCTATTCACTTGAGCTGGTGGTGAAAAGGACATCCCGACGATCGGTTGCGTGGCTGATACTGCTGCTGGTTAGGGTACCTGTTGTACTGCTTCCAGTCAGGTTTCTGAGTGTTTTACCCCTGGTCCTTCCTCTGCGGTTTTGGACCTTGGCCATTATTCTGAGAACGGCCTTGTTGCTGGGGTTCAGTCTGAGACGGTTTCCCAGATTTATCAGGTTTCCTGTTCCAGGTATGCTGCTTGCGAGTTTGATACCCGTATGCAGTGAAAAATGCATCAGCCTTCTTCGCCATTTGGCTGGCATCTCTTACCTGGCAGATCTTAAGCTGAGCCATAAGTTCAGTAGGCCACGACTTTTCTAGTTGCGTGTGCAGCATAAGGTCAATTATCCCCTCACGCGTGGAAGGAGTTTCATCTTTCTCCATCCACTCATCTAAGTAAGCAGTAAGCTGGTCAAGAAACTGAACGGCAGTCTCTTTTTCCTGTAAACGCGCCCTCATGAACTGACTCTTGGCGTCATCAACTGTGAGACCGTACGCTTTGACGAGTGCGGCCTTCATCATCTCATACGTGAGATTGTCTCCACGAATTCTGTGGAGAACATCGAGGGCAGGGCCCTCAAACAGGCTAAGAAACTGAAGCCGCTTAGCTGCATCATCCAGCTGGTAAAGTTGAGCCATGTCTTCAAAATGAGCCATGTATGGCTCGATTCGCTCACCTTCCTTGTATGGGGGAAGCTTGATGTGTGGGGTCGCCATAATATGTGCAGGGAGAGTGCTCATGGAGCTGGGGCCAGCTGCACCAGATGTGTCTGAAGCCAAGGAATCTTGCTTGAGCTTCAACATTTCAAATTCATGTTTTTCGCGTGCTTCTCGCTCCGCACATTCGTGTTCTCATTCTCTCTCTCGTTCCTCACGTTGTTCTTGCTCATGTTCTAAATCGAGTTCGCGTTGTTTTCGCTCGTGTTCTAACTCGAGTTCACATTGTTTTCGCTCGTGTTCTAACTCGAGTTCACATTGTTTTCGCTCGTGTTCTAACTCGAGTTCGTGTTGTTTCCGCTCGTGTTCGCGCTGTTCTCGCTCGTGTTCGCGCTGTTCTCGCTCGTGTTCGCGCTGTTCTCGCTCGTGTTCGCGCTGTTCTCGCTCGTGTTCGTGCTGTTCTCGCTCGTGTTCGCGCTCCTTTTCGCGTTCCTCACGCTGAATTCGACGCTTTTCACGAGCATCATTCTCGCGTTGCTGTTCATAATTAAACCGAGAGAGGACAAAGTCTTTTATTTTCTCCGGGTCCGTAAGCCCCATATCTTTGGCTTCCTGTACATAGACGCTGGTAGACATGATGCTAACTCAGTCTAAGTAAACTAGTGACTCAGTACTGACCGCAATTTTGCAAAGATGTCAATAATCAAGAATAAAGAATATAGGCACAGGTTAGTGGTGAGCAGTTTTTTCTAATTAAACTGGTAAAGAAAGAATATTAAACAAACAACTGACTGAAACCTATTATGTAAATTAATAGAACTAAATGAATTATCACCAGTAAGACAGTGCCTATAGACTTTAATGATAAACACCCAAGTATGAGCGAGTGAGTATTATCTCGTGAATAACTTTAGAGGTAGGAGTTAATATCCTGGCGAGGTCGTCAATTCCCGATGTCACTAACCAAGGAAAAACTGCCACTCTTCACCAGATTATTTAATTTTCGACATCAAAGTCGGTCTACTAAACTCCGTTCATTTTATGTGCCCTCTGTGTCACTAAAAGGAAGGGAGAAATTATAACAACATTATTTTAGTCACTGCTACAAGGAAAAGAGGCTGTATTATAGTCAAAGAAAATAAAGAAATGGTGGGCTGAGTCTACCATCTCGGTATGGGGACAGTTATTATTCTTTCCTTCCTTAATATCGATAAGCTTTATTTTACATCCATTTCATGTATTTGTCAATTAAAACAAAATAAACAGTGTTATGAGAAACATGTAACGATTCTTCGTTAAGAAATATTAGAACGACATGGCTGAAGATCGTACGTTAGGATTATAAACAATAACAAACTCATGTGTGTCTACTGCCCTGCTGGACCTACTGTATAAAGATCATGGAAAACCGTTGCAGAGAAAAATGGACAGTGCCTAGACTGAAGTATTTCTTGAAGTCTAGAGGAATACCATGTTCAGGGTACACCACTGGCATGTTGTTTTGACTTTTTGTACGGTATTTTGGAGCCCTCGGCATCGTCGGATTTCGGCCAGCAGTCTCGTCTCTGCACGATTTCGGCTTTAAGCATTGTACAATTTTCATATGAAAAACTTTGTAGATTTTCTTCATCATTTTGGAGATGAAGCATTGTTTTTTAGAAAGCTAAATTATATGGGTTTCAAACAAAATGTGCACCTAGAGACTTGTAAATATGTGATGAATGCTGTCACACCCGATGTGCTTTCACGGTTCTTATAGTGACATTTCCCTGCATTAACCACAATAAAGCATAACTAGGAAATTAGTATAACTACTAAAGAATAATATCATGAAGAACTTACATACGGTATATCATTAAATATCACTGGAGAGATTTTTTAAAGATATGCGATGTCTGTGGTCTCTGCATGAGTAGCCCGACTTCCATATTGAACTAGCTGGCGATCAATGGCAATTCTTGAGTTAGTGATGGTTGGAATTGTCACGGGGTTTTTAAGAATATGCAGTATTAAATAATATTTATTCAGTGATACTGAGAACAGGACAATGAATTGTCTTGTGAAAATCAAGCAATGATTACTTTATGCCGGCTTACTTCGCCGATGCTCTAAGGACGAGAATTTATAAACTTTCTCAATAGTACACAGCAGAGACTAATTATTCACACATGCTGTTTATTAGTACTGTTGGCCTCTGGAGAAAGTGACTCCACCCCTGACAATCAATAACTAATGCTATTAATGATAAGTTCTTGCTGATGCATTAACTCCTGGTTGCACAATGGATTTTAGCTTAATACAAAAGGACTGGCCTCAGTTCCAGTTATGGATAGCAAAAGCGTTTATGCAAACTAGGAGTTATAAGTGAAATAAGCTCGTGGAGATATAAAAAACATGAATTTACATTACATTAAGCTCAAGAAAAAGAACTGTAAATTTATTGACTACAATAAAATAAATTAACATTACATGAGTCTTAAGATGAATTCAAATAAGGAGATCGCACTCACTCGCTCACTCAAAAGCTAACTCTTAAACCTAGGAAAAAACGAAAAGAAACACTGGTCAGAAAAGTGGACAAAGCGGATGACTGGGCGTCGTTACTGAGGAAGGACACTGCACATGCTGAGCCTCTCGCCAATCACGCTAGGTGGGAATCCAATGGCGGCGGTGGGAACTAGGCATCGTTGCTGAGGAAGGATGCTGCCACACACACTACCTGCTTCCGCGGCACTCAAACCTTGACTGAGTTCAAATCGTGAGAAAGAAGCAAGTGTCAAGCCACACTTGCTAACAGCTAGAATGAGCGAAACACGTCCATAATAAATCGCTCAGCGGAGGTGCTAATGTCTCTCACAAAGACAGTCACTTAAGAAATAGTGAAAATTGTCCTGAAAACATTCCCGATCAGGTGAATACGTGGCGGTTAAACTGAGCGATAAATACTGGGATTCCACTAGAATTCGCGGTTTCCCACCAAAGTTAATGTCACGAGTTTATTCAAATACTTAATTGCGCCAACTCGTGACACTAATGTATGGAAGTGAAGCTTGGACTGTGTTGGAGGGACAAGTCAAGAGTGAGAGTAGTGCAAATGAGTTATTTGAGAGGAGCATTTGGAGTTGTATATATATATATATATATATATATATATATATTTTATGCGAGGAAGAAGGAACCAAAGGCCATGAGCCCGCAATAACAGTTCCTGCCAAGAGGAAAACAAAATACAATAGAGAGCCAAATTCAAGATCCGATCATTTTGAGATGCCTGGACACACTGCGTTTGAAAGACTGGAGAACATAGGCAGCAGGAAATACAGACAGAGGGAGACAGTTCCAGAGTTGACCTGTTGCATAAATGAAAGACTGGGAGTAACGGTTAACTCTTGCATTAGAGAGTTGGACAGAAAAGGGATGAGAGTTTGCTGCCAGACGGGTGCTATGTGCCCGTCGTAGAGGTGGAGGAATGCAAGCAGACAGTTCAGAGGAGCAGTGACCATTAAAGTAGCGATAGAAAAGAGATAAAGATGCAACAGTGCAGCGAAGAGACAGAGGTTGAAGGGAGTCAGTAAGAGGAGGAGAGTTAATGAGACGAAAAGCCTTTGACTCCACCCTATTGAGAAGAGCTGTATGTGGGGAGCCTCCCCACACATGAGAGTTGTATTCCACACAGGGGCGGATAAAACCCCTGTATAGAGTCAACAATTGTGCAGGAGAGACAGACAGACAAATGAGGAAGTGAAGGAGCATTGTGGTGTGGATGTGGATGTGATAGAAAGCATTAGGAGAAATACATTGAGGTAGTTTGGCCATTTGGAGAGGATGGAGAGCGGGAGACATGAGGAGAGTGTATGGGAGTGAGGCTGAGGGGGGGGGAGAGGGAAGGGGAGGCTGAGGATGAGATGGAGGAAAGGAGTGAAGAGGTATATGAGAGAGGGGTTTGTGAGCTGGGAAGAGGGCAGTGGAATGGCGGGGGACAGTGCAACATGGAGGCGACTTATTTGTGGCCATCGCATGTGGGATTGAAGAGTCTGGCAATAGATAGATATACAGGTATATAGATTGAACAATATCGTATGATTCTTACTGACTCCGACTGATGACATTGCTTGAATGGATGGGGGAGGGGGGAGGGATTCCAAGGCTTGAGACGGACTATGGCCTCTCAACAGGAGACAAGTGTGTGTCTGCCTTGATTCATCAATTCATTGAGTCCACAAAGGTGGACAATTTTGGCTTTCTTCTGACTGCCGTCAGTCATCCTTATTACATATAACTTTTGGGCGTAAGTTGACATTGGCTTCTTCTTCTTCACCTTCCTTGAAGAAGTTGTAGGCTTAGGAGGGTTACAGTCAGCCATGGGGGTGAAAAATGGAAAATCCTCGTAAACTGCACTGGAACCACGCGCTAACAGCAGAGAGGTGACAATGCTCTGAGCCAGGTGCTGGGGTATCATGCGCACGTGTCCTTCATGCTTAGCATGGGAGGGAAGCACTCTGATTGGCTTACAGTAAGTGCTATGCTTGAATATGGGTAAATATGAAGGACAGTGATGCAAGGGATTTGAGCTGTTTTCATATACTGTAGAAGTTTTCAAGGAAAATAATTTTAGGAATAGATACATTTCAGGTGATTAACGTTTGAATTTCAATAAAAAAATATTGGAGAACAAAGAAATATAGCTGCTTAGGCATATTCCAGAAAGCCGCCTGAATGCCCCTGAAAGCATGTTTACTGCTGATCCCGCTGACTGGATATGACGTCAGCAGATCAAAACATACTCATATGTATACAGTTTAAAACCCTAAATAGCAGTGAAAGCCTAACTCTGAAACCTAACCAAGGGGCTTCACCCTCCAGACCCCCCACTGATTGTAACATGCCTAACAGCTTGCAACTAAAATGTGCATTTCATAAAACTTGCACTAAAACGGTATTGTGCATTAAGAGCGTTTGTTAATCTTGGCACATTTGTCACATGACTTTGTGATGGCGAAGGCAGGCGCAGTCATAAAGCAAATCTTTATATAAATCACACAGGAGACAGCTGTTAAAATATGATACAGGTTAGTAAAACAGTGCTTGGCAATTAAATTATATCACTTCATATTCTATAATATATATGATACGTGCAGTATTACGTGCAATAATGGAATCTATTTATGAACATTTTTTAAAAACGTTTGAAAAAATCCCAGTATACCAAGCCCTTGTTTTCCAACCGATCGTTATTCGACAGTGCGACGTTTCGACATTTATAAATCTATACCCTTTTTCGTCATTTGACATGGTTATCCCTGCCATTTCGACAATTTAAACCATGTGCTGCCAGACAGACTGGCTGAGCTGCATCAGTGACATTCCCGCCCTCTGCCCTGCTGATCGGTTGCCTTTTCATCCGTCTGCATTTCTATTTGACCATGTGGAATACTACAGCACACCATGGCTCCACCCAAGGCCCCTACTACTACCCTTTCAATTGCAGTCATTTGCTCACCAACCTGAGTGAATGTTTACCTATGTTTATGAAGTTTACCTTCGTATAATTTGTGGTTGTGTGTGTGTGTGTGTGTGTGTGTGTGTGTGTGTGTGTGTGTGTGTGTGTGTGTGTGTATTCTGATGTAGTACACTACGTACAGTCGTGGTCATAAATAATCACCTATCCTTCGGTACCCTGTGCCTCAGGCTGGCGTCTTTATGCGTGGCAAGTCACAGGGTTGAGGAAGGAGCCAGAGAGAGAAGGGAAGGTGGGTGGGGGTTGGAGCGATGGTACGGGGGTGGAGTGAGGGAGGGTAGGTAGGGAAGTGTGAATGAAATGTGAAGTGGTGGTCACATTTTTTGTCTGTTTTCATTCAGGGCACGATATAAAGGAGTTAATATTCGGTAGACAATGCTGCATTACACCTTGTATAGTGACGTCAAATAAACTTTAAAGTGGTGATATCAAGGGCTGGCTCGTGAGAGAAATATACTGACATGTGGTGCCAAATAATCCGTTTGTGTTTAGGCCTAGCCGTGTATCTTGACTACGGATGCAGAATGGAATCTGGATGGCTTTGACTTCCGTAATGTTTGTGTAAGAAACGGGCTCTACCCTTGCATGTAACTAATTCTGGAACTAAATATATGCAACCCCTGACATGGCTGTTCTTAATACAGCCATGTCAAAGGTTGCATATGATTAAGAATATATGAGGAGTATGTGGAGTGGATGGGAATTTGTTGAGTGCTGTGAAGAGTATGTACGAGGGAGCTAGGGCTATGGTGCAAGTGGATGATGAGCTGAGTGAGTTTTTTTATCTCAATGTTGGACTGAACAGCGATGTGTGATGTCTCCATGGCAGTTTAACATATTCATGGATGGGGTTGTAAAGGAGGTGCAAGGTAGGGCAGTGGATGTGGGGGTGGCTCTAATGAATGAGGGTGAGGTGTGAAAGATTCTGGTGTTGCTGTTTGCTGATGATACAGTATTGTTGAGTGAAGATGAATGGGAGTTGCAGGGTTTGGTGATTGAATTTGGGACAGTATGTAAGAAGAGGAATCTGAAAGTTAATGTAAACAAGAGTAAAGTTATGGTGTTTGAGAGGATTGAAGTCACAGATTGCACAGTGAGGTTGGATGGTGAGGATATGGAGAATGTGAGTGCATCCAAGTACTTGGGTAGTGTAATGAGTAAGGACAGAAGTTTTGGGGATGAAGTGCTTGAAAGGGTACAGCAGGGAAGGAAAGTTGTTGGTTCACTGAAAGTGGTGATGAGAAATAGGGAGGTGAGTATGGAAGTTAAGAAGTCACCGCATGATAGTATTGTGATCCCTACCCTGACGTATGGAAGCAAGGCTTGGACCTTGCTAGAGGGGAACAAGTCAAGAGTGAGAGCAGTGGAAATGAGTTACCTGAGAGGAGCATGTGGAGTGACATGGAGGGACAGGTTGATGAATGAAGAAGTGAAAAAACGTTGTGGGGTGGATGTGGATGTGACTGAGAAAATTAGGAGAAATACACTGAGGTGGTTGTGGTGGGGGGGGGGGCACAATCTGGCCACACTATGGGGTGGTACTACTACTCTGCGGCCAGGTTGTGTTAGGAAGAATACTGCCACCGTATTCCCTGCGTGTCGTAAAAGGCGACTAAAGGGGGGGGTGAGAGGACTAGGGACCCGGACCCCCTCCTCTGTTTTTTAGTTCCTAAAAAGTGACAGGCCAGAGAAAGGGATGGGGGATGGAGTTATCCCCGTACCCTGAAGATTGGGTCTATGAATGTGCGTGGATGTAGTACAATTGAGACTAAAAGGAAGGAGATTGGGAGAATGTTTGTGAGAAGAAAGTTGGATGTGTTAGCTTTGAGTGAAACGAAGATGAAAGGGAAGGGGGAATCTATGTTTGGAAGTGTGAATGGAAGATCGTCAGGTGTTGATAGAGGAAAGGCAAGAGAAGGTGTGGCCTTGTTAGTGAGTCAGGAAGTACAGCAGTGTGTGATTGAATGGAAGGAGGTGTCATCGAGACTGATGTGGGTGAAAGCAAAATTTGAACGTGAGTTGTGGGTGTTTGTGAGTGCATATGGGCCTGGTAGTGAAAGGGATGAAGAAGAGAGGGAGTCTTTCTGGAATGATGTTGATGAGTGTCTGCAGAGTTTTGGAGCGAATGTGAATGTGGTAATGATGGGAGATCTGAATGCTAGAGTGGGAAATGTAGCAGTTGAAGGTGTAGTTGGTATGCATGGTGTGCCTGGAAGAAATGAAAATGGGGAACGAATGATAGGGATGTGCGTTGAGCGAGAGATGGTGATTGGAAATACGCTGTTCGAGAAGAAAGATACTTATAAGTATACATGGGTGAGACAGGAGGGTGGAAGGGTTGTTGATAGAGCATTGATGGACTATGTAGCTGTGTCTAGGAATGTGATAGGAAGATTGTTGGATGTGAGAGTTCTGAGAGGGGAGGATGGAGGTGTGTCTGACCACTACCTGGTGGAGGGAAAGTTAAGAGTAGGTAAGAGATGGGTGAGAGCTAGGAGGGTTAGGTGTGGCAGGAAGGTTTTGAAAGTGAGTGAGTTGGATAAAAGAGAGAAAATGATAGAGTAACAGGAGAAATTGAAAGATGAGTGGAACGCAGTGAAAGATGAGGAAAATGGCAGTGTGGAGGAGGAATGGCAGTTGTTTAAGAGTGATGTGGTGGGGCATGCAGAAGAGGTGTGTGGTGCGAGACGTGTGGGTGGTGGTGTAAGAAAAGGAAGTGAATGGTGGTGCGAGGAAGTAAGTATGGCTGTGGCTGAGAAGAGACGTGCATATGAAGTGTGACTGCAGAGGAAGGATGAGGCGTCATATGCGCATGATGCTAAAGTGGCAGCAGATGAGAGGTGGAGTAGGCAGCTGACTGAAAATTTTCAACAGAATAAGAAAATGTTCTGGAAGGAGGTTAAAAGGGTGCAAAAGGGAAAGTCTGGGAAGGAAGAGCGAGTAAAAGCAGAGGATGGAAGGATGTTGAGATGGATGCAGTAAGGAAGAGATGGGCAGAGTATTTTGAAAGATTGTTGAATGTAGAGGAGGAAAGGGTGGCTGAGATTGTGGCAGACGGAAGGGTGCAAGGAATAATAGATTTTTTGATCACGAAGGAGGACGTGGAGAAGGTAGTAAAGGAGATGAAAACAGGAAAAGCTGCAGGTATGGATGGGTGTGCTGTGGAATGCCTGAAGGGTGGTGGAGTGACTATTGTTGACTGGTTAGTAAGATTGTTGAATGTGTGCTTTGTGAAAGGTATGGTGCCAGTTGACTGGGCAAGTGCTTGTGTGGTCCCGTTGTATAAAGGCGAGGGTGATAAGTATGAATGTACTAGCTTTAGAGGTTTAAGTCTGTTGAGTGCTGTAAGTAAGGTTTATGGTAGAGTGTTAATTATGAGAGTTAGAGAGGATACAGAGGAAGTGATTGGTGATGAGCAGTGTGGCTTTGGGAGAGGGAGGGGATGCGTGGATCAGGTGTTTCCTGTGAGGCAAGTGTGTGAAAAGTGTTTAGTGAAAAGCAAGGATGTGTTTTGGTCATTCATGGACTTAGAGAATGCATATGATAGAATTGATAGGGAGGCTTTGTGGACTGTTTTAAGACTGTATGGACTTGATGGTAGGTTACTAAAAGGTGTGAAAAGTTTTTACGTAAATAGTTGAGCGTGTGTACGAGTGGGAAATGCTGTGGGTGATTGGTTTCCCGTGAGAGTGGGGCTGCGACAGGAATGTGTGATGTCGCCTTGGTTGTTTAATATTTATATGGATGGTGTTGTAAGGGAGGTGAATGCAAGAGTTTTAGGTGGAGGTCTGAGTCTGGTGAATGTTGATGGTGGAGAGTGGAATCTGAAGCAGCTGCTGTTTGCAGATGATACTGCACTGGTGGCTGATTCAGAGGAGAGATTGAGACAGTTGGTAGAGGAGTTTGGAAGGGTGTCTGTAAGGAGGAAATTGAAAGTAAATGAGAATATGAGTAAAGTGATGAAGTGTACGAGGTTGGTATATGGTAGGAGGATGAATACAGTTTTGAATGATGAATTGCTTGAGGAGGTAGAGTGTTTTAAATATTTAAGGTCACATGTTGCTGTGGATGGATGAATAGATGCAGAAGTGAAGTTTAGAATAAATGAAGTAGGTAAGGTGCTGGGAGGAATGAAAAAGTGTTTAGATGTCATTCACTTAGAATGGATGTAAAGAGAAGGCTGTATGAGGGTGTAGTGGTACAGACTGCGTTATATGAGGCTGAAACATGGAATATGGGTGTAGCAGAGAGGAAAAGTTTGAATGTAATGGAGATGAGGTGTCTGAGGAGTATGTGTGGAGTGACACGAACAGATCGAGTGCAAAATGACGAAGTGCGAAGGAGAACTGGAGTTGTTTGGGAGATGGCTGGTAGAGTTGAGCAGAGGGTGTTGCGATGGTTTGGGCATATGGAGAGAATGGATATTGAGCGATTGGTGAAAAAGATTACTAGATCTGATGTGAGAGGTGTACGGCTGAGAGGCAGACCACGATTAGGATGGATGGACAGTGTGAAGAGAGCTCTGGATGCGAGAGGGATGTCTGTTGAGCAAGGAAGAGTGGCTGTGCGTGACAGAAATAAATGTAGAGAAATTGAGAATGAATAAATGATGATGCAGCCCTAAGGGGATATTCTCCTGCATTCGGTCTGATGAGCTAGTCAGGTCAGGTGTGGGTAAGGGGATGGGTCTATTATGATTGTGGCAGGGGTAAACCAGTTCTGCTGTCGGGCCCTGCTGCGGATGTCACTGATTGCACTGCGCAGTTGACCCTTTTGAGTTGTGGTGCGGTGATGATCTGTCTCTTCTCCCCTTTGGGGCTAAGATGCGAATGAATGAGTTTGAATGAATGAGTAAATGGGGAGTGTGTCGTCCTGTCTCGGCTACCTCCCTTTCCTTGGGGGAAGCAGCCTAGTTATATAGATAGATAGATAGGTCTAATTTCTGGAGATGTTCTGTGATATCTCTCGTTGCGATGATAATACCATCAAGATAAACAAATATTCCTTGTCCTAAAATTCCGGACAATACGTAATTCATATGATGCTGAAATGTGCCCGGGGCTGTCTTCAGTCCCATTGGCATTCTCCTGTACTGATAATGTCCTGTATTAGTGGAAAAGGCAGTGTATTTACGTGACTCCTGGTGTACTGGTATTTGATAGTATTCACTCAGCAAATCGATCGTGGAAAATACATTATTTTCTGGTCCAATATTCTGTAGGATGTTGCTTAGCAATGGCATAGGAAATCGGTCCGGGATTCTATGATTGTTTAGTATATGGTAATCTACTACCGCACGCATTTCTCCATTTCGTTTGGGCACGAAGAATAATGGGGCATTCCACGGGGAGACTGATGGCTCAATAATTCCAAGTTTTAACATTTCATCGACATACTGGTTTGCGAGTGTACGCTGAGATTGTGGGATTCGATAGGCAGGTGCAAAAATCGGTGGTGTATCTTGGTGCACGTTAATCTTGCGATTAATCAGGTTAGTACACCCTAATTGTTCTCCGAGTAATGCAACGGTATCAATATGTTTTTCCAACAGAGTTAACAAATCATTTTCTTCATTAAATTCACCTGAGTGAATTAAATTCTCTTTTATGCTTTCTCCTATCCTAAGATTTGATTTCACTTGTCACTCCAGCTAAAACTATTTCCATCACGGGGGTGGGACATTTTTCAATATTAACTATACAAGTCCCTTTTTTCAACTGTACTTCCCCATTCTTGTGATTAATTAGAAATATCTGAGTTTGCCCATCGTTGTTCATCTGACATAATGCGTTTTCTACTGACAATCCCTTTACTTTACCTAATTCTTCTAAGACAAGAACAGTACTATTCGGTAATTTGCTCTTTATGGTAACTTTCATATAGGAGTTAGGTGGTCTAGTCCTGGAGGCTGGGGGGGGAGGGGGGAGTGGATCTATGCACTTATCTGTTTGTGTATGTTTGTTTAAGCTTTTAATATTACCAATTGTTTTTGGTTCTGTTTTAGTAATCAGTGAGGACTCTGATGGTATTTCCTCTATGAATTCATTATCAAAGTCTATTCCATTCATTTGTGGGAGTAAAGTTATTTTCTCTGTTCTCATGCATCTTAAGTCCAGTAACATATTAGTTTTAATTGCTAAGTTTTCAACGATATCAAAATGCAGAGATTGGACTTGTCGTCTCTGTGAATGTGATGTTTAACCGTATCATACCTTTTACTGTAATTTGTTTGCCATCTACGTATATAAGTCTAAATCAGATTCTTCCAGAAAAGTTACTTTCTTCTTATTTCTAAAAATTCTATCTATTTCTTCTTGTTATTAAGTTCACTGGAGAGCCTGTGTCTAAAAGTAAGGAGATGTTTTGATCCTCACATACAGCTGGTATTAAGATACACTCGCTTCCCAACATCCCTCCTATGTGAATTTTAGACTTGCTTTTCTTTACGTTTGTTCGTTTTTTGTCGTGACTTGGCCTTCCCCGATTTGAAAATGGAAACTACTTTCTCTACTGTCTTGCAAGTACTGGTCCAGTGACCTTGGCACCGATGATGCCTACAGTATGGATCAAATCCTTGTGTCTTTTGTTTGTCTTCTTTTGTTTTAATAAAGCATTCATTCTTTGTGTGTCCTGGTTTTGCACAATAATAACATAGAATGGACCTATCTCTTGACTGTGATCTGCTATCTTTCCATATTTAGTTGTGTCTGTGGCGCGAGATCGGCTCGGACCGCGCGGAAATTTATGAAACTGCCTGTGGCCTGGCGTTTGTGATCGTTGCCTCGACGTGTTTGGTTGATTGCTCTGTCTGCTTTCGGGTCTTGATCGATTTTGTTCTCTGTTTGGGGTAGTTGTAGCTGTTTTCACAGCTGATACTGTCTCAGGCACTGTCATTCTACTAGAATGTGATTGTGTTTCGATCACCCCTGCTTTGCTACACTGCATCTCTACCTCGTTCATTAAGTCTAGTAAGCACATACCTGAGGTGTACACGATCGTCTTGGCAATCTTGAGGGTCCTATCAGGAAATTTACACAAGGCAGCTACATAACCAATGATGTCTACGACAAGGTCTGGGGACATCCTTCCATCTCCTGTTATCCAGTTTGAGTCTTCTAAGGTAGCTAGAGTAAGAATATTCTTTAGATGGTGGAGACATCAGCAGTTATTTCGCTGAGCACATCATTTATAGTGTGCTTCCTTACAAGATCTACAATCTTATGTAATTCTGGAATTATACCTTGCAAAAATTCTGGGAGGCTTATCAGACTTAAGCAAGTCTCCTGCCGGGCATCTTTCCTGATTAATCCAAGAGGAAAAAATAGCAATTTTCTCTTGTTCATCTGTTATGTGCCTTTTTATGAAGATCTGTTCGCATTGATTGACCAATGAAATAACATCAATACGATCTTTTTCTGTGCCAGAGAATTTTGGGGCAGTTTTATCCTCATGACAAACGTAAACATGAGGTGGGGATGTTTGACCTGTGGTATTGGTTGCGTTATTCATTTTCACTGGTTGCTTTGTTAATTTAACTTGGACTTGTTTATCGTTGTGTGAGGGAATAGTGGAATAGGTTTTCCCTAAACGATGAACTCTGTTAAGTATATTTTCATAGGTATGCAAGGCAGAGACAAGGTCCTCACTCGCCACATCAGAGGGGTTTGCCAATCATCATCATTATCATCTAGCATTGAGGTATTAGTTTCTTTATCTTTAGTTTGCGGTGAATTTTATAGGGTGGGTGTGTTGCCCTGGTGCTCTCCTAATTGTGTATCCGCAGTGGGCGCTAACTGTGTATCATTTGGTACTAACACGGGTGGAGGTGAAAATATTCCTGTCATATCACTCAGTTAAAAAGAATTCATGTTGCTAAGGTATGGTGTTATGAAATACGTCTTTTGTTTATGTCCTAACTAAATAGATGAGTAAATGAGTTGTAATAAATGATAGATAGTGAGTGTATAAGTGTATATATATAAAATTTAAAGCACTGAGAAGAAATTTGTAAGCATAATTACACCCACTTGATACAGATGCCATACGGAGAGGCGCGTCGAAGGAGCTGTCGATCTCGGAAGATATATGCAGAGTTTAATAAAGATCTCCTCTCGATAATTCTAGGGCTGTGTTGATGGACGATATTACTCAGGAAATTCCATGGCCTGATGAATGTAGTGTTAAACAGCTGTACTCACAGGTGAACCTCATCATAGAACGTCGAATTCCCACTCAGTACTGTGGAAATAAATGAGTATGAGTAGGAGCTATGTGAATAATGAGTAATGAGTAGTGGGTGAGAAGTGCCTGGTGTCAGTCACACGTTGATTGGCGTGGCATTGTCTCAGCAAACACGCATGGTGATGTCGTCTCAGCAGATACACATGGTGACGTCGGCTTCCCACACTTGTAGCTGTGGTGAGTAACTGAGTAGCGATGAGTAACCTGAGTGAGGAAAGGTAAGATGCGTTATAAATGTGGCCCTGGTGTTTGCCGCGTCGTCTTGACCTGCGTCAGCAGTGGAGGTAGGGGGGCGGTAGGACAGAGCGGAGGGGTTCTAGTGCTTGTTGCTTTGTTCTTGTTTTTCATTTACTTGTTTTGTTTTTTATTCTTCTTGCTGCTGCTTGAAGTTGCATGAAGAAATTATAGAGTTGTCTTGTAGACTTGTTATTTGTAGTTAATGGCAGAGGTTGTTGATCCTCACTCGTAACTCGTCGTTGCTACTGTATGCTCGTAGACTCGTAGACTCGTTCTTCGATTGTGGTTACTTGATCGTAGAATTGTAGTAATGTAGAATCAGCTGTAGAACTGGAGCTGATCTTGGTTACAGTTTTCGCCTGCTTTTGTAGAAATGATGGTTCGTAGGCACAGAGTCGATCGTTACTGCCACCAGTTTATTGTTGGAACTTTGCAGCCACCATTTATATATATATATATATATATATATATATATATATATATATATATATATATATATATATATATATATATATATATATATATATATATATAACTCATTAGTCTTGTAATATTTAAGTCTTGAGTTTTGGTTAAAGTTATTTTGGTAACTGAAGAGCATGAGGAGTTAAAGATGAATACAGGGAGTTGATCTTGATTTATTATCTTCAGAGAAAGTCTAAGTTGAGCAGCGTATGTATTACAAGGGACTTAATATACTAAGTCTAGTCGGACCCCTCTTCTTATTTGATCTCTCCACTACCTGCCGGTTCTATGGCCAGCCTCTTTCTCAGCTCCGATTGCTACATTCTCGTTTAGCAGGGGTCGTGTCACGTGTGCTATACTGTCGTGGAAACATCTTGAACACTGTATGTCTGTGTGTACTGTATGTACAGCTTCCGGTGCAGGACCAGCATTCCTTCACTTTAAGAGTTGCAAGCTAATTTCCTTTTGCTTGATTCTTGCTGATACACTACCTATCTTACACCCTGGCTTGGTGCTTCTATCTATCTGTCTATCTACCTAACTGTCTAGCTGTCTATGAGTTGTATTATTATATTATGGAGTCCTGACATGTGTGTGTGTGTGTGTGTGTGTGTGTGTGTGTGTGTGTGTGAGAGAGAGAGAGAGAGAGAGAGAGAGAGAGAGAGGTGGTGGTGGTGGTGGTGTGGGGTAGGGTGGGTGGATGGATGGATGGACGTGTGTGTCTGTGTATGAGAGAGAGAGAGAGAGAGAGAGAGAGAGAGAGAGAGAGAGAGAGAGAGAGAGAGAGAGAGAGAGAGAGAGAGAGAGAGAGAGAGAGAATCAAATTATGGCCAAGGTCAGACTAAAATTGGAAAAAAAAGAATAATAAACCAACACACACACACACACACACACACACACACACACACACACACACACACACACACAGCTTAATAGCCAGGTAGACAAGGGTAAACAGAGACAGATATGTGAGGAAGATTTTATAAGGGTCAGAAATTAATCATACGAAGACAAGAAACAGATAAACAAAGAAAAACAAATATAAACAGAGAGAGAGAGAGAGAGAGAGAGAGAGAGAGAGATCCACCTGCAGCCTCACTGATAAATATACTTCAGGGAAATTTTACAAGAAATGCGGAAATTAGTAAAAAAAAAAAAAAAAAGAAAGAAAAGAAAAGAAACTAGAGACAAAAAAAGATACTGCCTAGCATGGGTTCCACAGTCGATGCACATAGCCTGCTTCTCTCCGCCCCCCATTGACAGCTGCAGCACCCACAGTGTACACCCACGCACCAAAGTTTCTGTACCCCCTTCGGTGGCAGGAAGTGGAAGTCAGGGCTGGGATGTTCAAAAGATCGTTGCCAGACGCCGCTATGATCATCGTAACGCGCTCGTAGCGTCCATCTTTGATCGTGAGCTACGACAACCGCTAATGTATCTTCTAACGCTCGCGGCAACGCTCGTAGCTTACGATGATGCGATCGTAAAACCCGTTCCGTTCCGTTCCTATCGTTCATAATGCAACCCAGCTAATAGTCGCTGAGCCAATCAGAAGAGAGATTTCATAAACCTTGAAAGATTGTGGGCCAATCAAAATGGAGTTCCAAAATGTTAAATACACTTATCCAGGCGCGCCATTACATCACTCAAACAACCACGATATTCATCCCAAGACATACAAGACATGACAAGTGACGAGTCCCCTACCAAACGAATTCGTCGAGCAAATTTTACACATGAGATGATGGCGTTAATACAGGGTTGGCTCGACAGACAGACAGTGCTGAAGAACAATCACATCACCTTGGGTATAACTATAGTGTGGGTGAAAGATCCACATCATATTAACAAAACGTAGTGATGATTTTGAAAATATGGAGATCCAAACTGAGACCCTTTTACCTGAATAAACTATACAGTATATCATTGGCTTCAGACTGTATCATTACAACTCCCACAGACTTAAACCATGTTTTAATGAACAGTGCATCGGTCTGCATTTTTACAGATGTAAGAGGGCACGATAGCTCAGTGGTAAAGCATCGAGCTCGTAATCGGGGGATTGCGAGTTCGAGCCCTGCCCGGGACTGCCGTGCCGGGAGTGGTAGGGCGCTCCTGTAACCTAGCGGGGCTATATGATCCAAAATAGGGTCTAGCTCGGGGGAACGCCATTTCTCCATTTACAGATGTAAGCAGTAGAAACGAAAAATTCCCCCTCTTTGCTTACCTCTTGGCATCTTAACTTCCTTAATTAAGAGATTTTCTGTACAACACGTGTGCCACTCTTAATTATTCTGCTCACACGTCCATGTGTTAAGCCTAATGTGTCTGCCAACACACTCTGAAATGAGCCACTTGCATAAAATCTGAATGTCATTAACACCTGCAAATGACATGGCACAGCACGGGATCTTCTTGTCGCTGGTCCAACTAGTGGTTCAACTCTTGCACACCAGTGAAGGAGTTCTTGTCTGGGAAACCTATAATATCTCAACAAATGTTCGCCACTGTAAGCAAATGGATCCATTATGTCTCTGTAGTTCCTCTCAAATCTCATCGCTCTTCGTAATGCCAGTTCTACCTGTAAAACCACTTGTAACTCCATCTTCGTTCACAGAAAAGGGTAAATAAACAAACTTAGCATCACATGATTCGGTTTGTTTATTAGAGAAACATCCACTATGCGACACTACGATCAGCTTAAGGGTGCTTGTCAGAAATCGTAACGCTACGAGCAAATATGGCGGATGGAGGATCGTAAAATTTGTTTGAACATACACCTTAGCGGTTTACGAGCGCGCTATGATTATCGTACCCGCTACGATGATCTTAGCGGCCGTAACGAGCTTTCGAACATCCCACCCCAGGGTTGGAGTGAGGGCAGGCGAACGAATAACTGAGAGTGGTAGTTTGGTCTGAGCTATGAGGCGAATGGTGAGAAACTTAATGAAACTGGATTCGAAACATTTACATGCTGTTCACCCGCAAAACATTTTGCGTTCGTGACATACATAGCATGTATTATAACATAGGCTACTATGTTATCATGGAGTCCTGTGAAACTGGTCTAGACACGACTCATCTGTTTCGGATCCTCATCATACATATAAAGCACCGAACCAGTTATATATAAGCTGCGACTGGTCAGCGATAATTTTTGTGAATATGTTATTCCTGGATTGTCTAAAGCTATAATATAGAATGATTGTGATTTTAATGCTGATTCCCACAGTAGCTGTGGGGAAGGTTACAAATGTTAAAATTATTTTATGTGGACGAATAAACCACACTGTGATGGGCAGCGGAGAGCATTCACCAAATTAGAAGAAAACAACAGAAAATATTATGAGACAACGAAGATACAGTTGTGGTATCCTCATCCGCCTTGTTATCCAGGCCTTTACTGTTGCTTCACCTCATACGTGCATTATTTTCCTTCAGTCTCTGTCTCTTCTATTGCTGTTACTTTCCGGTATCCTCTTACTGCGTGCCGTCATATTCCTTAGGGGGTTTCTAGTCATCCGGTCCTATAACGCCTACTGTATTACAGTATTCGTCACATCATCACTTCCACACAAATAATGTTAGCACAAGACTGCTGAATCTGTTACTACCATTATTGACACTGCCACTACTAACCCCCCTTTTCCCACTGACTGTCTAATTTCTCTCACAATACCACAACTGCTACTCCTGCTGATAATCCACTATAAATCTGTATAATAATAAATTTGATTGTCCTTACGTCTGTGTATCTGATAACCACATATTCCCTGTCCCACCGCCGACAACTCATCACTTACCTCCCCCCTCCTACTGCCGCCCCAGTTACACCCCCTCTTTCCCAGTTACCATCGACCCCACTCCTCCCCCACTCCGACACCACACAACCCCTCCCCTCATCCCGGGGCCACCAGGCCTGTTGTCCACCCTTTACCGGTGAATATACGTGGTATGCATTAATAATGAAAGAAAGACATTCGGGAGCCGAATGCTAATCGCTTGCCAGAACATGCTGTTGGCCAAGTCTAACATTTAGGCTTTATCTTGATATCCTGAAGGTTTCATGTTGATAGCTCAAGCCGTTCATTAGATAGAATGGTGCTAAAGGAGGGCGATAAGAACTGTTTCACCTTGGCAGCCATTTTGGTGACCTGACGTTGACCCTGAGTGCCCATTTTCGAACTCGTCCAAGATTTTGGCCATATCTTGATACCCTGAAAGTTTCATGTTGATAACTCAAGTCGTTCATGAGATATAATGGAAACACACACACACACACACACACACACACACACACACACACACACACACACACACACACACACATTCACACACATACACACACACACACACACACACACACACACACACACACACACACACACACACACACACACACACACACACACAGATGCAGGCAATTACATTATCGCCCCACATTCTAAAGGCGGGCGATAATAATAATTATAAATATAACAGCAACAACACAGGTGTGTAGAGTTTCTAACATTACGTATAAAAACTGCAGACCTAATCATGCTTATGTGAAACGTCACATGTGTATTTTAGTATGTTGTAAGCATGCCGTGCACTGTTATTTTTCCCAAACAGCTGTAGTGATCCCACAAATGACTACAATGGGTTGTATTATCATGGTGATGTGATGTAGGGAAGTTCAGTGGTGATGATAAGGACGGTCTGTGGTCGGTCCTGTGGTTAATATAACAGTGCTCCTTAACATAAGCATGATTAGGTCTGCAGTTTTTATACGTAATGTGCGTGTGTGCAAATAACCTATGTATGTATTTATGTATGAAGGTATGTATGTTTTATGTATGTATTAATGTATGTATGTATGTATGTATTAATGGATGGATGAATGGATGCATACATGATCTCTCTCTCTCTCTCTCTCAAAAAAAAAAAAAAAAAAAAAAGCAAATTCAGTCTATGCAGGAGACAATGAAAAACACAACTGGGCCATTTAGGAGTTCATTGACTTTTTCTGAGAGAGAGAGAGAGAGAGAGAGAGAGAGAGAGAGAGAGAGAGAGAGAGAGAGAGAGAGAGAGAGAGAGAACGCACCTAACCAAGCAAGAAATGACTGGACAAGCTTCTCTCAGTATATCTATCTGTGTATCTATCTGCCTATCTATCCGTCTGTCTATCTATCTATTTAACAACCTGTCTAGCTATCTACCTGTTTACGTATCTATGTATCTATTAATCTATCTAGCCTCCATCTATCAATATCTGTCTATCTACCCATCTATCTATATCTATCTATGCACTCATCTATCTGTCCTTCTATACACCTATATCTATCTATCTGTCTATCCATATTGTTTAACACCTGGCCTCACACACACACACACACACACACACACACACACACACACACACACACACATTTTTGAGTGTGCTTGTTGCTGTCATCCATTTTTCTCTCCG
Source organism: Coenobita brevimanus (assembly GCF_032717465.1). Taxonomy (NCBI): domain Eukaryota; kingdom Metazoa; phylum Arthropoda; class Malacostraca; order Decapoda; family Coenobitidae; genus Coenobita; species Coenobita brevimanus. The sequence continues at coordinate 5,567,569 of NC_136962.1, read as the reverse complement.
CCTTTTTATCTGCATATTTTAGAGGGTGACTATGGTGCATCCTGACTACAATGAATTTCCTATTACCACTACCAGGAGAGAAGTAGTAGTAGTAGTAGTAGTAGTAGTAGTAGTGGTGGTGGTGGTGGTAGTGATAGCTGTGATTGTCGTTGTAGTGGTGGTATTATTATTATTATTATTATTATCATTAAGCGAATTCGAAGGAGGGAGGAGGCGAGGTAGGCCAAGGAGAAGGTGGAGAGATATGGTGGATGAATGTGTGAGGAAGAGAGGTTTGGAAGTCGGTTAGGCTAGGGAACTGACGGGAGATCGAGCTGGCTGGAAGAATTTTGTGAGGAGATATGCATGATCAGGGATTTTTGGCACCCCTTTTTAACGTGGCAGCGTCTAGATTGACTCTGTCGGATACGATATGTGAAGCTACAGAACGTGGTGAATGTTTTTGGCGTATCCGATAGAGCCAGGATTCCGGGGGCTTGAATGATGAGTGAATGGAAGCGTGGCCCATTGGATTGGGCAATTTTGGGCTGTCTGGACATTGCTACTCCTCACCCTGCCCTTGGGTGGGAAAGGAGGTCCGGATGATGATGATGATGATGATGATTATTGTTCCGTCACTTTTCGTCTCCTATCTTCACCATACTTAATGTGGATGTACAGCACCTGACCCCATTACACTGACCCTGTTTCAGTGACCTTGACCTACTATTCAAGGTCACAGGTCTAAAAATGTCTGGACAGATCATGAATTTCCCACCTCAATTTACCCCAAAACAATACATATAAATACACGAATATGGACGAATGTGAAGGCGATTGATGCGTCACCTTAGGATGTTTGGGACCCGCCACATTGCCACACTTTTCAATTGGTCTTACATACAATTGGTCTTACATACAATTGGTCTTACATACAATTGGTCTTACATACAATTGGTCTTACATACAATTGGTCTTACATACAATTGGTCTTACATACAATTGGTCTTACATACAACTGGTCTTACATACAATTGGTCTTACATACAATTGGTCTTACATACAATTGGTCTTACATACAATTGGTCTTACATACAATTGGTCTTACATACAATTGGTCTTACATACAATTGATCTTACATACAATTGGTCTTACATACAACTGGTCTTACATACAATTGGTCCTACATACAATTGGTCCTACATACAATTGGTCTTGGTCTTACATACAATTGGTCTTACATACAATTGGTCTTACATACAATTGGTCTTACATACAATTGGTCTTACATACAATTGGTCTTACATACAATTGGTCTTACATACAATTGGTCTTACATACAATTGGTCTTACATACAATTGGTCTTACATACAATTGGTCTTACATACAATTGGTCTTACATACAATTGGTCTTACATACAATTGGTCTTACATACAATTGGTCTTACATACAATTGGTCTTACATACAATTGGTCTTACATACAATTGGTCTTACATACAATTGGTCTTACATACAATTGGTTTTACATACAATTGGTCTTACATACAATTGGTCTTACATACAATTGGTCTTACATACAATTGGTCTTACATACAATTGGTCTTACATACAATTGGTCTTACATACAATTGGTCTTACATACAATTGGTCTTACATACAACTGGTCTTACATACAATTGGTCTTACATACAACTGGTCTTACATACAATTGGTCTTACATACAACTGGTCTTACATACAATTGGTCTTACATACAACTGGTCTTACATACAATTGGTCTTACATACAATTGGTCTTACATACAATTGGTCTTACATACAACTGGTCTTACATACAACTGGTCTTACATACAATTGGTCTTGCATACAATTGGTCTTACATACAACTGGTCTTACATACAATTGGTCCTACATACAATTGGTCTTACATACAGGACAGACCTGTTGTCTAGTCCTGCAGCAGGTGTGTATAGTTTGTGTGGTCGTGCAGCAGGTGTGTATAGTTTGTGTGGTCGTGCAGCAGGTGTGTATAGTTTGTGTGGTCGTGCAGCAGGTGTGTATAGTTTGTGTGGTCGTGCAGCAGGTGTGTATAGTTTGTGTGGTCGTGCAGCAGGTGTGTATAGTTTGTGTGGTCGTGCAGCAGGTGTGTATAGTTTGTGTGGTCGTGCAGCAGGTGTGTATAGTTTGTGTGGTCGTGCAGCAGGTGTGTATAGTTTGTGTGGTCGTGCAGCAGGTGTGTATAGTTTGTGTGGTCGTGCAGCAGGTGTGTATAGTTTGTGTGGTCGTGCAGCAGGTGTGTATAGTTTGTGTGGTCGTGCAGCAGGTGTGTATAGTTTGTGTGGTCGTGCAGCAGGTGTGTATAGTTTGTGTGGTCGTGCAGCAGGTGTGTATAGTTTGTGTGGTCGTGCAGCAGGTGTGTATAGTTTGTGTGGTCGTGCAGCAGGTGTGTATAGTTTGTGTGGTCGTGCAGCAGGTGTGTATAGTTTGTGGTGCGGGTGGACCAACATGTTTGGAGTTTGTACAAAAAAGCTAACTTGTGTCAGACAACAGTGTTAGCAGAGGTGCACAGCAGGGACTGGCTATGGCAGCTACAGTCTTATTATTATTATTATTATTATTATTATTATTATTATTATTACCATCAAATTTTGAAGCAATGAGTCGAAGTTTTAATGCACTTGGATTTCTGTTCTATATTTTCTGTTTCTTGTATTTCTCTTTCCCTCTCTTTATTTCTTCTTTATCTTGCCTTCTCTCTTTCTCACTCTTTCCATCTCCTTCCCTAGCTCTTTTGTTTTCATCCATCTTCCTCTCATTTCTATTCTCTCTTCCTCTGCCTCTTCGCCTATTTTTCCTTCCATCTCTCTCTCTCTCTCTCTCTCTCTCTCTCTCTCTCTCTCTCTCTCTCTCTCTCTCTCTCAAAGCTAAACGGGTCATAGGAGCCCGGGGGATGCGACGAGGATCCCATACAGGTGAGACCTCTTAATTAGGAAAAGAAGGGAGAAAAAGTGAGCAGATGGAGAGAACACTTTAAGGAATTGTTGAACATAGAGGATGGAAGTAATGCGAGTATGAGTGGCTGGGGAATGGCTGGGAGAAGGAGAGAGGTGAGAAGACAGGAAGAAATCAGTAGGATAGAAGTTGTGGAAGCAATGGAGAAAGTTAAATCGGGGAAACCCCCAGGAATTGATGGAGTGTGTGGTGAAATGCTGAAGCATGGGGGAGAGATAGTAGTAGAATGGATGTGGAAGATGTGCAGATTGGCCTGGGAGGAAGGTAGAGTCCCAGAGGATTGGAAGTCAGGTATAATTATTCCCTTGTACAAAGGAAAAGGGGAAAAAGAAGTGTGTGGCAATCATAGGGGCATTTGTCTTCTTAGTATAATAGGAAAAGTGTATGGTAGGATACTTATTGACAGAGTTAGAGAGAGAACAGAGAAATTAGTTGGAGAAGAACAGGGAGGCTTTAGGAAGGGAAGAGGTTGTGTAGATCAGATATTCATTCTTATCTTTAGTGGAAAAGTTTCTAGAGAAGGGAAAGAAGTTGTATGCAGCTTTCATGGATTTGGAGAAAGCATATGACAGGGTGGATAGACAAGGATTGTGGAAAGTGTTAAGAATATATGGAGTAGATGGGAAGTTGTTGAATGCTGTGAAGAGTATGTACGATGGTGCAAAGGCTGCAGTGCGTGTGGATGGTGAACTAAGTGAATTTTTCTCTTTGAAGGTTGGGTTGAAACAGGGATGTGTCATGTCTCCATAGTTGTTCAATCTGTACATGGACGGGGTAATAAAAGAGGTACAAGGTAGGGTAGTGGATGTTGGAGTGGCCCTGGTGAGAGAGGGTAGTGTTTGGAAACTCCCTGTACTGTTGTTTGCAGATGATACTGTGTTGTTGAGTGAAGACGAAGGGGAGCTGCAAGGCTTGGTGGATGAGTTTGGGAGAGTGTGTAAGAAACGGAATCTAAAGGTGAATGTAGCGAAGAGTAAAGTGATGGTCTTTGAGAGAGGTGAAGTCAGTGAATGGACAGCGAGGTTGGATGGTGAGGAATTGGAAAATGTGAGTACGTTTAAGTACTTGGGTAGTGTGATGAGTAAGCATGGAGGTTTGGAGGGTGAAGTGCTTGAAAGGGTACAGCAGGGAAGAAAGGTTGCTGGTTCTTTGAAAGCAGTGATAAGAAACAGGGAAGTGAGCATGGAAGTGAAAAAGTTACTACATGACAGTATTGTGATACCAACTCTAACGTATGGAAGTGAAGCTTGGACGTTGTTGGAAGGACACAAGTCAAGAGTGAGAGCAGTGGAAATGAGTTATTTAAGAGGAGCCTGTGGAGTCACATGGAGAGACAGGCTGACGAATGAGGATATAAAGGAGCGTTGTGGTGTGGATGGATGTGATAGGAAGCGTTATGAGGAACACACTGAGGTGGTTTGGCCATGTGGAGAGGATGGAGGGTGAAAGACTGACGAAGAGAGTGGATGTGAGTGAGGTGGAGGGGGGAAGAGGGAGGGGAGGCTGAGGATGAGATGGAGGGATGGGGTGGAGAGGTATATGAGAGAGGGGGGTGTGAGTTGGGAGCAGGGCAGTGAAAAGGCGGGGGACAGGGCAACTTGGAGGCGATTTGTTTGTGGCCACCCCAAACGGGATTGAGGCGTCTGGCAATGATAGATAGATAGAGGTAATCAGCACACCTGTATAGAGATTTGATTCCCACACATAATCTATTTTGAGGTTAATTATAGGTGTGACGATGTTAGATGATGTTAGATGATAGTGATGGGTTAGTAAGTGTTAGATGTTAGATTCCTGATGATGTTAGAGGAGCAGATTATAGTAATAGCTTAGTTAGATGTTACTGA
>NC_136962.1:5530229-5550229 GCF_032717465.1 Coenobita brevimanus | reverse complement strand
ACAGCCAGCATGGCTTTAGAACGCGGAGATCATGCGTGACAAATTTAATTGAGTTTTACGAAACACTTTAAAATGAATGATTTTACACACAGCAATAAAACGATCGTTACAGGGGGTCCGATGTGTTTCATACTGAACAACCTGGCTGTCTCGCTAAGGTTGGTAAGCCTGACAGTGGGTGAGTTGCCAAATAGGACGAGGTAGAAATATGCATGGGAGAAGCAATGGATATAGCTTATAATAAATATGCAACAAACACACGCAGGGATACCAATGGAGGAGGCTGTTATCAAAAACCTTCATTCGTGTGTCATTTTATATCGCGCAGAAGGTGTAACGATAGTTTTTTTGTTGTGTGTACCAGGTCACTTGATATAATCTACTTAGACTTCCAGAAAGCCTTTGACAAAGTGCCACATGATAAACTAATGACAAAAGTAAGATCACTTGGAACTGACGGAAATATTCATAGGTGGATACATTGCTGGTTAAGTGAGAGAAAGTAACGAGTCATTATAAATGGAATGGAGTCAGACTCGGCTCCAGTGACCAGTGGTGCTCCTCAGGGATTGGTGTTGGGACCCGTCCTATTTTATTACATATATTAACGATATCGATGTGGGCCTAAACAACTTCATTTCTAAATCTGCGGACGATACAAAAATCGGCAACACTATGTTAACTGAAGAAGACAGAATTAGCCTTCAAAATGACCTTAACAAAATTGTCAGCTGGTCAGAAAAATGGCAAATGCCCTTCAGTGTAAGTAAATGTCAGGTACTGCAAAGTGGGAAGAAAAACAAAAGGTATGATTACGAAATGAAGGGCCAAATCATTAGCAAGTCCTCACTAGTTAAGGATCTAGGCATACTAATTTCAAACAACCTAAAATGTTCAATTCAATGTATCTCTGCTGCCAATAAAGCCAACAGGGCCCTAGGCTTCATCAAAAGACATTTTACATATAAAAGCAAAGATATTGTAATCCCAGTATACAAAAGCATAGACAGGCCACACTTAAAGTTTGCAGTGCAATTTTGGGCGCCTCACCTAGTTAAAGATATAGAAATACTGGAAGCTGTCCAGCGTAGGGCTACCAAGTTAATCCCGTCCCTGAGGAACAAACCATATCTTGAGAGGCTCAGGGAATTAAACTTATTCTCTCTTAGAAAACGGAGACTCAGGGGACAGCTGATTGAATGTTTTAAGATTCTGAAAGGCTTGAGTAACATTGATTCAGGCAAGCTATTCACAGTAATTGCCGAGACTGTAACTCGAGGAAATGGTATGAAGTTGCAAGCAAGGAGGGCTAATCTTGATACAACCAAAAACTTCTTCACTTACTCTGTTGGAATAAACTCCCTGGGAATGAGATTGAGGGCCGTTTTCACAGTCGTCCCTAACCTTTTGGGCCCGAACGTGTGCCGGGCCCGAACCAAAAGCACCTTTGGATTTCACAGTCGCTCTGAATGGCTGTCGGGAGCTTACTAACGGGGGGACGTCTGCCCGTGTTGATGCGGTAGGGTTGGTAGTTCTGGGTGGCGAAAACACTTTCCATATGTAGAGAATATTTAGAAATTGGAATGTAATGAATGTGATGAATAACATGGCTGGAAAATCCACTTCACACAGTTCTTACTAATATATTCAGGATTGAAGATATTCGTAAGAATGCAGCAAAAATAACGAATAGGAAACGTCATCGGAATGAAGAGCTAACTAACAGCAACCTCACAACGCTTCTACTTGAAATCGGAAGTAAGCTGACTCCCTGATGAATGCTATGTATTGCAAAAAAAGGCTTAAGTAAAAATAACCATGAAGTAACATGTATAACGTCTAATGAGTGATGGTGTGGTTTATTAATGGATATAGTATTAATACATGAACATTTTCTTTTCTAAGTGAGGTGTTAGCTACATCAATTTTTACATCGGGCATCAGATATTAGAATTTTCATGAAAATATGCATCAGACAACGATTCTCGTATTTCTTTCGGGTCCGATTGTTGTGGAGGCTCCACCAGTCTGCGAAAGGCTAGTATTCGGATACATAGTAGAAAGTCTCATAAAAATACACAAACATATATATTTTTTCAATACCGGGTGTGTTTTTTACCCCAGAAATATTACATTGGGTATATAATATTGAAATCTTAATGAAAATATGTTACATGTAATTATTCTTTTACTTTTTTACTTTCGGGACCGACTGTTGGGGAGGCTGCGGGTCCCCCAAGAATGTTCCAGTAATTTGTTCGGGCCGTCCCGAATGCCGTTCCCATCAGAGGCCTCGGAAGGCTGGTTGGGGACGACTATGAAAACGAAAACGTGCGTTCAGAGGCGAGTAGGCTGTTGGGGACTGCATTGGGGACGACTGTGAAAACGGCCCTGAGAGTGGTACCAAAAAATATTTAAAAAGAGACTGGACATGTATCTCGACGCCATTGGTATCGTTTAGTTAGGATGGAGCAGTTATTGCATATTCGCGTCTACATTCATCTGTCTTTTAAACACAATACACCTAAACTAGTAATCAACACAGACAATATTTTGGGCAAATATAATAAATGAATATTCTATTCATCTGTTTTATATGAAAAAAAAAAATCAGTAAAAAAAAGTCCATGCATAGGGGAAGTATGTGACTGTGTACCTAAATTTTCCATTTTCATATTATTTTCCTTTCTGCCGATCCTATAAAATTCCTTCAGGTTTTTCTTTCCTGCAAGGTATTACTTCCTCTCTTGTTTCCTGTACGGCAAATGCCGGAGGGTCTGGAGGGTGGGGGAGAGAGCCTTCTGCTGTGCTATCCTTTTCTTCTGCTACAATAATTATTATAGCACTGTATTAGTGTTAAGGCCGGACCGCCTCGTAGGGACCGTATGGTCTGTGTATCTATGTAACTCTATGTAACTCTCTCTCTCACCTTTGAATATCCGACATCATCACAGTATAATTCACTCCTTGCTGGTTGAGTGTTTGGGCGAGCGTGTTGGTGTAGTTGGGTGGGACTCTGGCATCCACCCACTCATCCCCTCCACCCCACAAATCCACTTCTGTCCCGAGAGACGAGATATTGAGCCCTGCCCTTTGGATTCGCCAAAGCTGGTGTCTGTTGGGGAGAGAAAGCATTATGTTTGTGTGTGTGTGTGTGTGTGTGTGTGTGTGTGTAAGGGCACCAAAATATAACACACTGCATAATAGCTAGTAACGTGTGTATATAATATAGAAGTTAGATGAAAGTCGTGCCTAGGCGAGAGGGCTAGAGGAAACAGCGATGCACATTCTCAGTTAAGGAATTTCACCCACAGCACAATGACGCCTGATCGGAAACTCCCCAGGCTCGGGAAGGTTCCACACCCCCGTGCCCTTACACGTGACACGACCAGTCCTATACAGGGGAAACGGGAGAGACAGGGCAGAAGGGGTTTAGGAGAGAAGAGAGGCAGGGTGAGGAGAGGCAGGAAGGAGTGCGTGGGATTAGCCAGTATAAAACCATCCTTACCTCAGTACTGCTTGTGAACCCCTGACTCATTTGTGTGTGTGTGTGTGTGTGTGTGTGTGTGTGTGTGTGTGTGTGTGTGTGTGTGTGTGTGTGTGTGAATTAAACCCCACAGAAGCAAAATATAAAAAGCTATGACAAATTAGTGTATGAGTCTCCTTGGTTACTAGTCAAATACTTCTCCAGTCTGACTACACCTGGCCATCAACTGAGCCAAAAAGGGTTAGGGATCTTTGCCAGGTTAGAGTGAACGCATTGTAGTTGTCCATCTCTGAATCTCCTTGGTTACTAGTCAAATCATCCCTAAAACAGTGGTTCCTTATCAGAATTATTGTCTTTTTAATAATTGCAAAAGGAGAGAGAGAGAGAGAGAATAATTGAATCATTGTCCAGCATCTGGATCGATTTAGTTCATGCTAGAGAGAGAGAGAGAGAGAATAATTGAATCATTGTCCAGCGTCTGGATCGATTTAGTTCATGCTAGAGAGAGAGAGAAAGAGAGAGAGAGAGAGAGAGTGAAAAGTAGTGTGAGACGAGTATCTGATTCTCTCTCTCTCTCTCTCTCTCTCTCTCTCTCTCTCTCTCTCTCTCTCTCATTGACGAAACTTCAAAATAACCAAGAGATATATTTAAAGATAATAAAGATAAAACTATGAGTTCTATTATAAAAACCATCACATTGCCTTTACCAGTAATTTCGAAACTGAATTTTTGAGCAATTTGATATATTGAAAAAAATTAAATGGGTTATAATAGTGACAAACAATACCCCCTCACCCATGATATGTAGTGGTGAAGTTGGAGGAGACTAAAAGTCCCCCTACAAGGAGAAGGAGGAACGACGTCTGTACCCCCTTCATGCTTGTAGGTGACTGAGCTTCTTGCAGCAGTGCTGCCAGATGCTCTGGTTCAAACTTCCCCAGATCTGAAGGGCAAATTCCCCAAATTGAAAAGAAATTTCCCATTTTTTAAGCTTCCATTTGTAATTAATATGTTAATGTTATGAGTTATATCTGTAATAAATGTTTTTATACATGAATGATATGTTGTGGGAAAAGAGAAGCATTCATTGCACGCTACTGTACTAGTATATAAAATCCTCTTTCATCGCACATTCTGTTCATAATATTGTATGCAGAACATATAATCTTTGTTCCAGTTGTGAGCATCAACTCACACAGACCAATTTATACTCGTACAGTAATGTAGGGTGGGGAGGGAGGATTGCGGGGACTAGAATAATGAAAATATATATATATATATATATATATATATATATATATATATATATATATATATATATATATATATATATATATATATATATATATCACATGAGTTGGTTTGTCTTTGGTTTATTTAATACAAGCCGAAAAGGGCGGACCTTTTCAGTTAGCTCCTGCGGAGGGTTGATTGGGCCTTCGGCCAATATACCTTATATAACTTTTCAACATACAATTAATCCTAATAAATTATATACCAAAACACTCCCTGGATCATGCTGATTCAGACAGTGTATCATATGTGGGGGAAGACCCTGAAGGAGCCGAGTTTATAGGTAACAAACATACAAACACTCGCCTTTATTATTATAGATGACCTTAATGCTTTAAGAAGTAAAATAATTTGTCACAAAAAATCGTAACGCCTTGTGGCAACTAAAATCCTTTTCATCGTACTACTTAGTTATACCATTTTCTTATAATATAAACCTATATATTTTAACTTTATAAAGGAAGGACATTCTGTTCTTTCCTGTTCACTACTATGAACACTCCATCATTCAGCACTTAAGATAATTCTGACATTTTACAATAACATGCCTTTAAACAGTAGCTACTGTCTTTTATAAACATTTCAGTCTGAATCACTCTGTTTAGCGTCACACATTACTTTCTGATCTCATACGTCTAATAAGGGTGTTGTCAACTGGCAAATTGAAACAAGGATCCTCTTTCAGGTAGCACTGACTGCAGTAATCCAACTAATGTTTTTGTTGACAGCGAATTTGTTTTGTTTTGTATTGTTTACCCCCTAGAGGGGGTTGTGATTACCCTAAAATTACCCTAGAATGGAAGCATTGGAGTCGCAATTTGTACCCGTACGTTTCCTGTGAGCCCTCGTCCTTGTCCAACCAGCAGAGTTGCTGGTCTTATTCCCGTATACTACGTGTCTAATTTAGTCCAACTCGACTAATAACAGAACAAAATTGACAAGTTACAAACTACACAATTGCCAAAAAGGCATTGTCACCGTGAATGTAGAATGTTGTAATTAAAAAGTATACTAAATACCTTAGATACTGTTTAGCTTTTTACCTTTAAAATCTCATTTCCTTAGATGAACCAGTTATGGTAAATGCACGATCCTTTTTTTTTTTTTTTTTTTATGAAGATGATAGATAGATAGATAGATAGATAGAAGTATTACGTAACTATCAAGAAAGATATTTGGTTCACAGTGAAAACTCCCCAAATTTTGAAGGAAGATTTAATGCACAGTAAAAATTCCCCCAAATTGGACCTGAATTCCCCATTTCCCCATCAGTACCACGAATTCCCCAAATCTAGGGATAATTCCCCATGTTTGGCATCACTGTCTTGCAGGGATTTGAAAATTGGAAATTCTCGGATCCGAGGTTGTCGCACTGCGCCCCCAAGATTATCGTACAGCTATATATTTTCCAAAACTTAAGGACATTTCTGCCATTTAGTGCATCAATACCATTATTACAGTTTATTTTGACAATGAAAAAAATATATATGTAATACCTTAGCTCTATACCGTATGATTTCTTCTCTTACCATATTCTAATTCATGGAAGAAGAAATAATTCGCTAAATTACATGGGATGTCATTTTATTATAAACATGGACAAAAAAATAAAAATTTCACCATTAAAACTAGCTATGAGTCAAGGATTCAGCAACTCCTGTAGCCAATGAAAACCCTGTGTACATTTACCTATCTTGGTATCTTCCTTCTTTTTGGTCTAGCGTCAGCAAAACCTATCAGAGAGGCTAACACGTCATATATGAGGTCACGCCGCCGCCTCATGACTCCAGTCTAGTGTTTCTTTTCGGCTAGGTGACCCTAACCAATGAGAAGCTAGCTTTATGATTGCTGATATCCTTATTTCATTTCTATTGGCTCTTTGTCCAGCAAAACTAGACTGTTCGACGGAGCTTAACCAGACACAGGTGTAGCTGGGATTATCGTTAATTACCACTACCACCCCCGCTGTCGTAACTCTCCTAATCCAAGTTGCCTGTCTGTTCCTTTTGTACTGCTTAGTCTCTTGGCCATAGTCATATTGCCCATGTCCAGTAGTGCACAGAAAAAGATGATGAATTGAATATTACTCCTACCTTGACAAAACAATTCATATTTGGCTAAAGTGCCAATGAGTGGCACACTGTGGCACTCCTTACACCTCTGTTTATCATACACATATAAACACTTCTTGTTTATTTTTCCTTACCCTCTCACACTAAGGCTTCCTATCTTTCCATACCCTATCTTTTTGCTTTCTTCGGCAAATCTTCCCATTCCTTATTTCGTATTTTCAGCCTTCTTTCTCTTCCCACTAATCCCCCGACGCCACCAGCTCTCACCATCCCTGAGTCCTCCCCTCCCTCCTCCCCTCACCACCAGCATCCCTGTCCTCCCAAGATTAAAGGCATATCCCCCAACCCAACGGCCTCTGTCCCTCCCATGTCCGCCTGTCTCTCTCCTTCCCCCACCTTATGAATAAAAATATATAAAAAACTATAATGGCCTTGGCAGGTCATTATGCCTTGCAGTTGAGAAGCTCATAATGACCCGTCCTCGGCCTCCGCCCCAGCCTATACTGTTTTTTTTTTTTTTTTTTTTTTTATGGAGGCGAAGATGCACTTGACAGGTTGGTGATAATTGGCTGATTGCAACATGTCCGAATAACATTTACTAAGCCAAATTTCCCCCTCAGATATATGTTGTTAATTAATAATGCTAACGAGTACAGAGATTATGAAGTAAGGTTGCATTCAGCCAGTCATTACCAACCTGTCAAGTGCAGCTTCGCCTCCAAAAAAAAAAAAAAAAAAAAAAAAAAACAGTATAGGCCACTCAAGCAGGACTTAAACAGTTGTATTTCAAAATTAATAAGTTTTTTAATAAAATAAACAACTACAGTACATTCAGATGTAATTACAGTACATAGTACACAACACTGGAATTATAGTACAAATACGATAATTATCGTACTGTTTCCACCCCTGCGTTAGTTCGTTCGTTTTAAGATTCCCTCCACCTATGGTGGAGACCTGGCCATATATTAGCCCTGTCCTGTTATATATATATATATATATATATATATATATATATATATATATATATATATATATATATATATATATATATATATATATATATATATATATATATATATATATATATATATATATATATATATATATATATATATATATATATGCCAAATTAGGTAAATTGCCTGTTTGTTCAAATTAGGCAAGTTTCTTGCATAGTTTGCAAGGCTAGTATTGCTGTTGCACATTTTACTATATGGATAATATTTCTGCATTGTTAACAAAATACGCAATTGCAATTTTTGCTAAATTTTTAAATTAAATAATTATTTTTTGTACCTATATTGTTGAGTAGAAGAAATTTGTGAGGGTAGGACAAAAAAGGGAAGGGAAGGGAAGGGATGGGAATGGAAGATGAGTGGGGAGAGAATTATAGAGAAGAAACAGGAAGAGAGGAGAAATATAAAAATATATATTTTGAAAGGATTATATTCTTAGATAGATAAATGTAGATAGACAGAGAAACGACGTTATACTCTGAAGATATAGAGATATTTTTTGAATGAGAGTGGTTAGATTAGAAGTGAAGCTTGGACGTTGTTGGAGGGACACAAGAGTGTGAGCAGTGGAAATGAGTTATGTGAGAGGAGCCTGTGGAGTCACGTGGAGAGAGAGACTGACAAATGAGGATGTGAAGGAGCGTTGTGGTGTGGATGTGGATGTGATAGGAAGCGTTAGGAGAAACACATTGAGGTGGTTTGGCCATGTGGAGAGGATGGATAGCGAGAGACTGACATGGAGAGTGTATGTGAGTGAGGTGCATGGGGAGAGAGGTAGGAGGAGGCCAAGGATGAGATGGAGGAATGAAGTGGAGATGTTTAAGAGAGAGGGGGGGGGTGAGTTGGGAGCAGGGCAGTGAAATGGCGGGGGACAGGAAGACGTGAAGGCGATTTGTTTGTGGCCACCCCGTATGGGATTAAGGCTTCTGGCAATAGATAGATAGATAGATAGATTCACACAACTAAATCATCGACTGAATATGTAATTCCTTTCACAGAAAAATGTTTTTTAGTCTAACTGTCCAAGACGGCAAATGTATGCATGCACGGGGGAGTGATTCACACTCTTAGGGCAGTTTGGCGGCGGCCACCTGAGAATTTCAACACCGTTAGTTATTGCCACATCACTGCCGCAACGCATGTGTAATTACTCTTGCTCACCTCTCTCTCACTTCTCTGTCTGTCTGTCTGTCTGTCTGTCTGTCTGTCTGTTGGTGGTAATAAATTTGTCTTTATTACAGCCACCCAAACACCAGCACAGGTGTTCTCATGAGTGTGACTCACCCGCCTACATGCAGATGCACACATGCACACAGGCTAGCACAGTGGTACAGTTTTTGGTTCTTGGTGGTAATAAATTATTACAGGCACTCATATGGCTTTCTATTTTATCAAGGCAGTTTGGGCGGGGCTGCCTGAGACCTCATACCGCTTGCTTTGTTGCCACATCGCCGCCACACACGTGCTCCTCTCTCTCTCTCTCTCTCTCTCTCTCTCTCTCTCTCTCTCTCTCTCTCTCTCTCTCTCTCTCTCTCTCTCATTTTAACTACTCATTTTATTTTTATTTTTTTCTCTTGTTTTGACTTTCTTTGGTTTGACAGGAGAACGCAAGAGCAGGTTGATGGGCAAGCTTCCACAGCGGGAGACTGACCGAGTATGACCCACACACGCATGGCTGTCCCTCGTATCATTCCACTTGACACAGTCGCAAAAGCAACGCTGACAAGTCGTATGGGATTTATACTGTGTCACCATTTTTATCCTCAAAATGCGAATCATTCATAAAAACGATTTAGCTTTTTACTGAATTACATCTACACAGAGTATTTAAAACTCATTTATAAGTGGTTACTTGATTAAAATAGGAAAGAGAGAGAGAGAGAGAGAGAGAGAGAGAGAGAGACAGACAGACAGACAGACAGACAGACAGACAAGTGAGAGAGAGGTGAGCAAGAGTAATTACACATGCGTTGCGGCAGTGATGTGGCAATAACTAACGGTGTTGAAATTCTCAGGTGGCCGCCGCCAAACTGCCCTAAGAGTGCGATTCACTCCCCTGTGCATGCATACATTTGCCGTCTTGGACAGTTAGACTAAAAATCATTTTTCTGTGAAAGGAATTACATATTCAGTCGATGATTTAGTTGTGTGAATCTATCTATCTATCTATCTATTGCCAGAAGCCTTAATCACAGACGGGGTGGCCACAAACAAATCGCCTTCACGTCGCCCTGTCCCCCGCCATTTCACTGCCCTGCTCCCAACTCACCCCCTCCCCCTCTCTCTTATACCTCTCCACTTCATCCCTCCATCTCATCCTTGGCCTCCCCCTACCTCTCTCCCCATGCACCTCACTCACATACACTCTCCATGTCAGTCTCTCGGTATCCATCCTCTCCACATGGCCAAACCACCTCAATGTGTTTCTCCTAACGCTTCCTATCACATCCACATCCACACCACAACGCTCCTTCACATCCTCATTTGTCAGTCTCTCTCTCCACGTGACTCCACAGGCTCCTCTCAAATAACTCATTTCCACTGCTCACACTCTTGTGTCCCTCCAACAACGTCCAAGCTTCACTTCTAATCTAACCACTCTCATTCAAAAAATATCTCTATATCTTCAGAGTATAAGGTCGTTTCTCTGTCTATCTACATTTATCTATCTAAGAATATAATCCTTTCAAAATATATATTTTTATATTTCTCCTCTCTTCCTGTTTCTTCTCTATAATTCTCTCCCCACTCATCTTCCATTCCCATCCCTTCCCTTCCCTTCCCTTTTTTGTCCTACCCTCACAAATTTCTTCTACTCAACAATATAGGTACAAAAAATAATTATTTAATTTACAAATTTAGCAAAAATTGCAATTGCGTATTTTGTTAACAATGCAGAAATATTATCCCTATAGTAAAATGTGCAACAGCAATACTAGCCTTGCAAACTATGCAAGAAACTTGCCTAATTTGAACAAACAGGCAATTTACCTAATTTGGCATATATATATATATATATATATATAACAGGACAGGGCTAATATATGGCCAGGTCTCCACCATAGGTGGAGGGAATCTTAAAACGAACGAACGAACGCAGGGGTGGAAACAGTACGATAATTATCGTATTTGTACTATAATTCCAGTGTTGTGTACTATGTACTGTAATTACATCTGAATGTACTGTAGTTGTTTATTTTATTAAAAAACTTATTAATTTTGAAATACAACTGTTTAAGTCCTGCTTGAGTGGCCTATACTGTTTTTTTTTTTTTTTTTTTTTTTTTTTTTTTGAGGCGAAGCTGCACTTGACAGGTTGGTAATGACTGGCTGAATGCAACCTTACTTCATAATCTCTGTACTCGTTAGCATTATTAATTAACAACATATATCTGAGGGGGAAATTTGGCTTAGTAAATGTGATTCGGACATGTTGCAATCAGCCAATTATCACCAACCTGTCAAGTGCATCTTCGCCTCCATAAAAAAAAAAAAAAACAGTATAGGCTGGGGCGGAGGCCGAGGACGGGTCATTATGAGCTTCTCAACTGCAAGGCATAATGACCTACCAAGGCCATTATAGTTTTTTATATATTTTTATTCATAAGGTGGGGGGAGGAGAGAGACAGGTGGACATGGGAGGGACAGAGGCCGTTGGGTTGGGGGATATGCCTTTAATCTTGGGAGGACAGGGATGCTGGTGGTGAGGGGAGGAGGGAGGGGAGGACTCAGGGATGGTGAGAGCTGGTGGCGTCGGGGGATTAGTGGGAAGAGAAAGAAGGCTGAAAATACGAAATAAGGAATGGGAAGATTTGCCGAAGAAAGCAAAAAGATAGGGTATGGAAAGATAGGAAGCCTTAGTGTGAGAGGGTAAGGAAAAACAAACAAGAAGTGTTTATATGTGTATGATAAACAGAGGTGTAAGGAGTGCCACAGTGTGCCACTCATTGGCACTTTAGCCAAATATGAATTGTTTTGTCAAGGTAGGAGTAATATTCAATTCATCATCTTTTTCTGTGCACTACTGGACATGGGCAATATGACTATGACCAAGAGAATAAGCAGTACAAAAGGAACAGACAGGCAACTTGGATTAGGAGAGTTACGACAGCGGGGGTGGTAGTGGTAATTAACGATAATCCCAGCTACACCTGTGTCTGGTTAAGCTCCGTCGAACAGTCTAGTTTTGCTGGACAAAGAGCCAATAGAAATGAAATAAGGATATCAGCAATCATAAAGCTAGCTTCTCATTGGTTAGGGTCACCTAGCCGAAAAGAAACACTAGACTGGAGTCATGAGGCGGCGGCGTGACCTCATATATGACGTGTTAGCCTCTCTGATAGGTTTTGCTGACGCTAGACCAAAAAGAAGGAAGATACCAAGATAGGTAAATGTACACAGGGTTTTCATTGGCTACAGGAGTTGCTGAATCCTTGACTCATAGCTAGTTTTAATGGTGAAATTTTTATTTTTTTGTCCATGTTTAAAATAAAATGACATCCCATGTAATTTAGCGAATTATTTCTTCTTCCATGAATTAGAATATGGTAAGAGAAGAAATCATACGGTATAGAGCTAAGGTATTATATATATTTTATTTTCATTGTCAAAATAAACTGTAATAATGGTATTAATGCAGTAAATGGCAGAAATGTCCTTAAGTTTTGGAAAATATATAGCTGGGGGCGCAGTGCGACAACCTCGGATCCGAGAATTTCCAATTTTCAAATCCCTGCAAGACAGTGATGCCAAACATGGGGAATTATCCCTAGATTTGGGGAATTCGTGGTACTGATGGGGAAATGGGGAATTCAGGTCCAATTTGGGGGAATTTTTACTGTGCATTAAATCTTCCTTCAAAATTTGGGGAGTTTTCACTGTGAACCAAATATCTTTCTTGATAGTTACGTAATACTTCTATCTATCTATCTATCTATCTATCATCTTCATAAAAAAAAAAAAAAAAAAGGATCGTGCATTTACCATAACTGGTTCATCTAAGGAAATGAGATTTTAAAGGTAAGAAGCTAAACAGTATCTAAGGTATTTAGTATACTTTTTAATTACAACATTCTACATTCACGGTGACAATGACTTTTTGGCAATTGTGTAGTTTGTAACTTGTCAATTTTGTTCTGTTATTAGTCGAGTTGGACTAAATTAGACACGTAGTATACGGGAATAAGACCAGCAACTCTGCTGGTTGGACAAGGACGAGGGCTCACAGGAAACGTACGGGTACAAATTGCGACTCCAATGCTTCCATTCTAGGGTAATTTTAGGGTAATCACAACCCCCTCTAGGGGGTAAACAATACAAAACAAAACAAATTCGCTGTCAACAAAAACATTAGTTGGATTACTGCAGTCAGTGCTACCTGAAAGAGGATCCTTGTTTCAATTTGCCAGTTGACAACACCCTTATTAGACGTATGAGATCAGAAAGTAATGTGTGACGCTAAACAGAGTGATTCAGACTGAAATGTTTATAAAAGACAGTAGCTACTGTTTAAAGGCATGTTATTGTAAAATGTCAGAATTATCTTAAGTGCTGAATGATGGAGTGTTCATAGTAGTGAACAGGAAAGAACAAAATGTCCTTCCTTTATAAAGTTAAAATATATAGGTTTATATTATAAGAAAATGGTATAACTAAGTAGTACGATGAAGAGGATTTTAGTTGCCACAAGGCGTTACGATTTTTTGTGACAAATTATTTTACTTCTTAAAGCATTAAGGTCATCTATAATAATAAAGGCGAGTGTTTGTATGTTTGTTACCTATAAACTCGGCTCCTTCAGGGTCTTCCCCCACATATGATACACTGTCTGAATCAGCATGATCCAGGGAGTGTTTTGGTATATAATTTATTAGGATTAACTGTATGTTGAAAAGTTATATAAGGTATATTGGCCGAAGGCCCAATCAACCCTCCGCAGGAGCTAACTGAAAAGGTCCGCCCATTTCGGCTTGTATTAAATAAATCAAAGACAAACCAACTCATGTGATATATATATATATATATATATATATATATATATATATATATATATATATATATATATATATATATATATATATATATATATATATATATATATATATATATATATATTCATTACTCTAGTCCCCGCAATCCTCCCTCTCCCACCCTACATTACTGTACGAGTATAAATTGGTCTGTGTGAGTTGATGTGCAGCATGTGATGTGGTGTGTGGAAGGAAGAGAAGGCGGAGGGGGGTACAAGAAACAGCGTGGTGGACTGAAGAGGTGAGATAGGCTGTGGCACAAAAGAAGAAAGCATACAATGAATGGGTGAGAAATAGGAGCGTGGAAGAAGTTGAGAGGCGGAAGAGAGAGTTATATGTGGAAAGGAAGAGAGAGGTGAAAAGATTAGTAAGAGAGAGTAAGAAGAGAGTGGATGAGGAATTTGGAAGGAATTTGAGTGTAAAGTGGAGGGACTGTAAGAAAATGTTCTGGAGAGAAGTGAAAAGAGTAAGACAGGGTGGAAGTGAAGTTAGCAGGGGAGTGAAAGATAAAAATGGTAGATTACTAGTGGAGAAGGGAGAAAAAGTGAGCAGATGGAGAGAACACTTTAAGGAATTGTTGAACGTAGAGGATGGAAGTAATGCAAGTATAAGTGGCTGGGGAATGGCTGGGAGAAGGAGGGAGGTGAGAAGACAGGAAGAAATCAGTAGGATAGAAGTTGTGGAAGCAATGAAGAAAGTTAAATCGGGGAAAGCCCCAGGAATTGATGGAGTGTGTGGTGAAATGCTGAAGCATGGGGGACAGATAGTAGTAGAATGGATGTGGAAGATGTGCAGATTGGCCTGGGAGGAAGGTAGAGTCTCGGAGGATTGGAAGTCAGGTATAATTATTCCCTTGTACAAAGGAAAAGGGGAAAAAGAAGTGTGTGGTAATCATAGGGGCATTTGTCTTCTTAGTATAATAGGAAAAGTGTATGGTAGGATACTTATAGACAGAGTTAGAGAAAGAACAGAGAAATTAGTTGGAGAAGAACAGGGAGGCTTTAGGAAGGGAAGAGGTTGTGTAGATCAGATATTCATTCTTAGATCTTTAGTGGAAAAGTTTCTAGAGAAGGGAAAGAAGTTGTATGCGGCTTTCATGGATTTGGAGAAAGCATATGACAGGGTGGATAGACAAGGATTGTGGAAAGTGTTAAGAATATATGGAGTAGATGGGAAGTTGTTGAATGCTGTGAAGAGTATGTACGATGGTGCGAAGGCTGCAGTGCGTGTGGATGGTGAACTAAGTGAATTTTTCTTTTTGAAAGTTGGTTTGAAACAAGGATGTGTCATGTCTCCATGGTTGTTCAATCTGTACATGGATGGGGTAATAAAAGAGGTACAAGGTAGGGTAGTGGATGTTGGAGTGGCCCTGGTGAGAGAGGATAGTGTTTGGAAACTCCCTGTACTGTTGTTTGCAGATGATACTGTGTTGTTGAGTGAAGACGAAGGGAGCTGCAAGGCTTGGTGGATGAGTTTGGGAGAGTGTGTAAGAAACGGAATCTAAAGGTGAATGTAGGGAAGAGTAAAGTGATGGTCTTTGAGAGAGGTGAAGTCAGTGAATGTACAGCGAGGTTGGATGGTGAGGAATTGGAAAATGTGAGTACGTTTAAGTATTTGGGTAGTGTGATGAGTAAGGATGGAGGTTTGGAGGGTGAAGTGCTTGAAAGGGTACAGCAGGGAAGAAAGGTTGCTGGTTCCTTGAAAGCAGTGATAGAAACAGGGAAGTGAGCATGGAAGTGAAAAAGTTACTACATGACAGTATTGTGATACCAACTCTAACGTACGGAAGTGAAGCTTGGACGTTGTTGGAAGGACACAAGTCAAGAGTGAGAGCAGTGGAAATGAGTTATTTAAGAGGAGCCTGTGGAGTCACGTGGAGAGACAGGCTGACGAATGAGGATATAAAGGAGCGTTGTGGTGTGGATGTGGATGTGATAGGAAGCGTTATGAGGAACACACTGAGGTGGTTTGGCCATGTGGAGAGGATGGAGGGCGAAAGACTGACGAAGAGAGTGTATGTGAGTGAGGTGGAGGGGGGAAGAGGGAGGGGGAGGCCGAGGATGAGATGGAGGGATGGGGTGGAGAGGTATATGAGAGAGGGGGGTGTGAGTTGGGAGCAGGGCAGTGAAATGGCGGGGGACAGGGCGACTTGGAGGCAATTTGTTTGTGGCCACCCCAAACGGGATTGAGGCGTCGGGCAATAGATAGATAGATAGATAGAGTTGATGCTCACAACTGGAACAAAGATTATATGTTCTGCATACAATATTATGAATAGAATGTGCGATGAAAGAGGATTTTATATACTAGTACAGTAGCGTGCAATGAATGCTTCTCTTTTCCCACAACATATCATTCATGTATAAAAACATTTATTACAGATATAACTCATAACATTAACATATTAATTACAAATGAAAGCTTAAAAAATGGGAAATTTCTTTTCAATTTGGGGAATTTGCCCTTCAGATCTGGGAAAGTTTGAACCAGAGCATCTGGCAGCACTGCTGCAAGAAGCTCAGTCACCTACAAGCATGAAGGGGGTACAGACGTCGTTCCTCCTTCTCCTTGTAGGGGGACTTTTAGTCTCCTCCAACTTCACCACTACATATCATGGGTGAGGGGGTATTGTTTGTCACTATTATAACCCATTTATTTTTTTTTAATGTATCAAATTGCTCAAAAATTCAGTTTCGAAATTACTGGTAAAGGCAATGTGATGGTTTTTATAATAGAACTCATAGTTTTATCTTTATTATCTTTAAATATATCTCTTGGTTATTTTGAAGTTTCGTCAATGAGAGAGAGAGAGTGAGAGAGAGAGAGAGAGAGAGAGAGAGAAAGAGAGAGAGAGAGAGAGAATCAGATACTCGTCTTACACTACTTTTCACTCTCTCTCTCTCTCTCTCTCTAGCATGAACTAAATCGATCCAGACGCTGGACAATGATTCAATTTCTCTCTCTCTCTCTCTCTCTCTCTCTCTCTCTCTCTCTCTCTCTCTCTCTCCTTTTGCAATTATTAAAAAGACAATAATTCTGATAAGGAACCACTGTTTTAGGGATGATTTGACTAGTAACCAAGGAGATTCAGAGATGGACAACTACAATGCGTTCACTCTAACCTGGAAAAGATCCCTAACCCTTTTTGGCTCAGTTGATGGCCAGGTGTAGTCAGACTGGAGAAGTATTTGACTAGTAACCAAGGAGACTCATACACTAATTTGTCATAGCTTTTTATATTTTGCTTCTGTGGGGTTTAATTCACACACACACACACACACACACACACACACACACACACAAATGAGTCAGGGGTTCACAAGCAGTACTGAGGTAAGGATGGTTTTATACTGGCTAATCCCACGCACTCCTTCCTGCCTCTCCTCACCCTGCCTCTCTTCTCTCCTAAACCCCTTCTGCCCTGTCTCTCCCGTTTCCCCTGTATAGGACTGGTCGTGTCACGTGTAAGGGCACGGGGGTGTGGAACCTTCCCGAGCCTGGGGAGTTTCCGATCAGGCGTCATTGTGCTGTGGGTGAAATTCCTTAACTGAGAATGTGCATCGCTGTTTCCTCTAGCCCTCTCGCCTAGGCACGACTTTCATCTAACTTCTATATTATATACACACGTTACTAGCTATTATGCAGTGTGTTATATTTTGGTGCCCTTACACACACACACACACACACACACACACACAAACATAATGCTTTCTCTCCCCAACAGACACCAGCTTTGGCGAATCCAAAGGGCAGGGCTCAATATCTCGTCTCTCGGGACAGAAGTGGATTTGTGGGGTGGAGGGGATGAGTGGGTGGATGCCAGAGTCCCACCCAACTACACCAACACGCTCGCCCAAACACTCAACCAGCAAGGAGTTAATTATACTGTGATGATGTCGGATATTCAAAGGTGAGAGAGAGTGAGTTACATAGAGTTACATAGATACACAGACCATATGGTCCCTACGAGGCGGTCCGGCCTTAACACTAATACAGTGCTATAATAATTATTGTAGCAGAAGAAAAGGATAGCACAGCAGAAGGCTCTCTCCCCCACCCTCCAGACCCTCCGGCATTTGCCGTACAGGAAACAAGAGAGGAAGTAATACCTTGCAGGAAAGAAAAACCTGAAGGAATTTTATAGGATCGGCAGAAAGGAAAATAATATGAAAATGGAAAATTTAGGTACACAGTCACATACTTCCCCTATGCATGGACTTTTTTTTACTGACTTTTTTTTTTTCATATAAAACAGATGAATACAATATTTATTATATTTGCCCAAAATATTGTCTGTGTTGATTACTAGTTTAGGTGTATTGTGTTTAAAAAGACAGATGAATGTAGACGCGAATATGCAATAACTGCTCCATCCTAACTAAACGATATCAATGGCGTCGAGATACATGTCCAGTCTCTTTTTAATTATTTTTTGGTACCACTCTCAGGGCCGTTTTCACAGTCGTCCCCAATGCAGTCCCCAACAGCCTACTCGCCTCTGAACGCACGTTTTCGTTTTCATAGTCGCCCCCAACCAGCCTTCCGAGGCCTCTGATGGGAACGGCATTCGGGACGGCCCGAACAAATTACTGGAACATTCTTGGGGGACCCGCAGCCTCCCCAACAGTCGGTCCCGAAAGTAAAAAAGTAAAAGAATAATTACATGTAACATATTTTCATTAAGATTTCAATATTATATACCCAATGTAATATTTCTGGGGTAAAAAACACACCCGGTATTGAAAAAATATATATGTTTGTGTATTTTTATGAGACTTTCTACTATGTATCCGAATACTAGCCTTTCGCAGACTGGTGGAGCCTCCACAACAATCGGACCCGAAAGAAATACGAGAATCGTTGTCTGATGCATATTTTCATGAAAATTCTAATATCTGATGCCCGATGTAAAAATTGATGTAGCTAACACCTCACTTAGAAAAGAAAATGTTCATGTATTAATACTATATCCATTAATAAACCACACCATCACTCATTAGACGTTATACATGTTACTTCATGGCTATTTTTACTTAAGCCTTTTTTTGCAATACATAGCATTCATCAGGGAGTCAGCTTACTTCCGATTTCAAGTAGAAGCGTTGTGAGGTTGCTGTTAGTTAGCTCTTCATTCCGATGACGTTTCCTATTCGTTATTTTTGCTGCATTCTTACGAATATCTTCAATCCTGAATATATTAGTAAGAACTGTGTGAAGTGGATTTTCCAGCCATGTTATTCATCACATTCATTACATTCCAATTTCTAAATATTCTCTGCATATGGAAAGTGTTTTCGCCACCCAGAACTACCAACCCTACCGCATCAACAGGGGCAGACGTCCCCCCGTTAGTAAGCTCCCGACAGCCATTCAGAGCGACTGTGAAATCCAAAGGTGCTTTTGGTTCGGTCCCAGCACACTTTCGAGCCCAAAAGGTTAGGGACGACTGTGAAAACGGCCCTCAATCTCATTCCCAGGGAGTTTATTCCAACAGAGTAAGTGAAGAAGTTTTTGGTTGTATCAAGATTAGCCCTCCTTGCTTGCAACTTCATACCATTTCCTCGAGTTACAGTCTCGGCAATTACTGTGAATAGCTTGCCTGAATCAATGTTACTCAAGCCTTTCAGAATCTTAAAACATTCAATCGGCTGTCCCCTGAGTCTCCGTTTTCTAAGAGAGAATAAGTTTAATTCCCTGAGCCTCTCGAGATATGGTTTGTTCCTCAGGGACGGGATTAACTTGGTAGCCCTACGCTGGACAGCTTCCAGTATTTCTATATCTTTAACTAGGTGAGGCGCCCAAAATTGCACTGCAAACTTTAAGTGTGGCCTGTCTATGCTTTTGTATACTGGGATTACAATATCTTTGCTTTTATATGTAAAATGTCTTTTGATGAAGCCTAGGGCCCTGTTGGCTTTATTGGCAGCAGAGATACATTGAATTGAACATTTTAGGTTGTTTGAAATTTGTATGCCTAGATCCTTAACTAGTGAGGACTTGCTAATGATTTGGCCCTTCATTTCGTAATCATACCTTTTGTTTTTCTTCCCACTTTGCAGTACCTGACATTTACTTACACTGAAGGGCATTTGCCATTTTT
>NC_136962.1:5395229-5522729 GCF_032717465.1 Coenobita brevimanus | reverse complement strand
CTGCCTAGCATGGGCCAACCGGCCTACTGCAGTTATCCTCTCTTCTTGTGTTCTTATGTTCGAAAGCGTTAACAATGTAATGTATTTCACCATCAAAATTAATCTGCAGAGGTAATTTTTAAACATATTTTTCACTAAACATAATAAATTGAAATTAATTTATGGATCCATTCGCCAAGTAAACGAATTTCGTAACAAACAAAACGAACGAGTGATTTTGTGGTAAAAGTTTCAAAATCACGCGTTCGTTTCAGCCTTGTGCTTTACAAAATTCATCAATATAATTACTCATTTTAGCATCATTTGGCATATGCATCAAAAAATTAATCGTAATTTAGTTTGTTTAGTGACCAATGTGTTTAAAAATGACCTTTGTGAATAATTTTGTTAGCGAAAAAGAAAAATAATTAACTTCCTAACGCTTTCGAACGTCCCGCAGGTTTATTTACATTCCCGTCTCGGTGTGTGTGGTGGGGTGGTCCAGAATTATCGCGTTTTTCGTTAATTATTCGGTAGGTATGGAGGCTGACAGTGATTCTTCGTGACTAGCATGAACCTGTGCAATAGATGTTACAGACTGGGGCCGCTAGGGTGAGTATTTGGTGAGATATTTCGAATTTAAATGTCGTCACTCTCGGCATTTGTCACTGGCTTTAACTGAATCCCTGTCCGCTGCAAGGCTTTTATATCTGTTAACACGCACACATACACACACACACACACACACACACACGCAGGCAGAGCACAATACTTTTTTATTGTTATATGTTGTATCTCTCTCTCTCTCTCTCTCTCTCTCTCTCTCTCTCTCTCTCTCTCTCTCTCTCTCTCTCTTACAAATTGCGTTAACAGTATTGAATTATGATTACATTCTCACTACTGCTCGAGGTAAGACAATGATTGACAGGAGACAGCTACTCTCTCTCTCTCTCTCTCTCTCTCTCTCTCTCTCTCTCTCTCTCTCTCTCTCTCTCTCTCTCTCAACATATATATTCTTTTAATTTTCATCTCAGTACTCAACACCACACAAGTGTCCCAAACACCTCATCCTCAGCGATTTATTTCCCATCTTCCATCTTCACTAACCCCTCAAATAACCCCCTCTCTCGCCCCCCCAGGCCCCACGGGGTTCTCAGAGCTGGAGACGCAAGCAGTGAGGGATTATATCAATGAATTACAAAGTACAAGGAATTTGACAGCTTTCTTCACCATCCACTCATACCTTCAGCTGTGGCTGTATGCGTATGGCTGGAGTGGAGAGTCGGTGCCGGAGGAGCCTGAAGTGGTACGTACACAGAATTACGTACATGGATATACACGTACATACATGCATAATATATACACATACACACTGCCTCCAACAATACCTTAGTGGACACACACACACACACACACACACACACACACACACACACACACACACACACACACAACCTCACAAACAGTACCTCAGTGGACACACACACACACACACACACACACACAACCTCACAAACAGTACCTCAGTGGACACACACACACACACACACACACACACACACA
The DNA here is from genome assembly GCF_032717465.1 of Coenobita brevimanus. Classification (NCBI taxonomy): domain Eukaryota; kingdom Metazoa; phylum Arthropoda; class Malacostraca; order Decapoda; family Coenobitidae; genus Coenobita; species Coenobita brevimanus. Next base: position 5,521,187 of record NC_136962.1, on the reverse strand, counting down.
CACACACACACACACACACACACACACACACACTACCTCACAAACAGTGCCTCACAAACAGTACCTCAGTGGACACACACACACACACACACACACACACACACATACACACTACATTATTACTGGTCACTTTACCTCATAATTCGGCCAGGAAGATATCAGCTTCCAAACGGTGGAGATTTGGACTCATGTTGGTGCTTTGTTGATAGATAAATAGATAGACAGATAGATAGATAGAGCAACAATGGTCCATTACTTAACATTCTGAGCTTGCACGTGTAGGGAAAAGATTTGTATATATTAAAATTATGTGAGAGGGAGAGGGAGGCCGAGGATGAGATGGAACGATGGAGCGGAGAGGTATATGAGAGAGGGGGGGGCCGTGTGGTGTGAGCTGGGAGCAGGGCAGTGGAATGGCGTTGGACAGGGCGACATGGAGGCGATTTGTTTGTGGCCACCCCTTACGGGATCTAGGCGTCTGGCAACAGATGGATGGAAAATGATGTGTGTTATTGGCTCTCGTGCTGTCGATAGGCGATGAATGAAGGCTCCTGTGTGTATATTTGATTTTCCTTCTTTTTTTCAGAGTCGTGTTGCTCAGATTGGAGTTAACGCGACTGAGTCAGTACACAACACACAGTATAGGGTTGGTTCCTTCTACAACCTTGTACGTAAGTAGTGGTAGTAGTAGTAGTGGTAGTAGTAGTGGTAGTGGTGGTGGTGGTAGTAGTGGTAGTGGTAGTGGTGGTGGTGGTAGTAGTAGTAAAAAAATAATATGGATAATAATAATAATAATAATTATAATAAAAGTAGGAGCATCGTTGTAGATCTTAGTACTAACATAATGATAACAATAATAGAAATGATAATAATAATAATAATAATAATAATAATACGGTAATAATAATAATGATAATAATAATATTATTATTATTATTATTATTATCTGTCTATCTCTCTATCTATCTATATCAGTAAATCTATCCATCAATCAATCTATGCCCAGTTTTCTACTTTTGTCTATCTATCCATCAATCCATCTTGTTCTCGTGTCAACATCTTTTTCCATATGAAGTTGTAGTATCACACATTTTACATAATAATATTTAAAGCTGTTTAGTCATAATTAACAGTGTGTAATGAAGTGTGAATGATGAACAACCAAATATCATTTCGCTGTTAGCTGTGGTATAGGAAGAAGGTGGATGGCAGACCACAAGGGCCACCCTGTTTCAATTATAAAATGAAGGTTAGGAGAAGTGAAAAGATATCTGAATAGTGCGTAAGTGTAAAGTCCTGGGGAACCATTTACTATGTTGGTATATGTGAATGTACTTAATACCATTTTATAGAGGTGTATAATGTGCTAGTAGAGTTGTCATTTATCTCTACTTTTTGCATAAGCCCAGAGTATATGTAATGCTCGGCACCTCACTTTTTAGCTGACCTCAGCACCGCGCCCTAGTCTGCTCGGTGACTGTACAGCGTCAGAGGCCGTTTTACAGTTTTAAAGGGAGGTGGTGTCGCTCTTACATATCTCTCGGGTCGCAGTTATATTATTCTGTACCCAATAAAGAGAGATTTAATCTGCTCATTTCTGTCACCTTACGCTACCACTTAATAACAGACCAGCTTCCACCTTCTCGTGGCAGAGGACTTGGTGGGAAGTGTCGGGCAGTGACGGCGAGTAGCTGACGTGTACTACAGACAGTGTCGTCGATCCAGCACGGTGGTCTAGTTATACTATACAGCAGAACACTTAATATGCAGTCAACTGCTTTCCATAACGGCTACATTAAATTGGTGGCCAGCAGTGCGACGATACATTTTATTGGTGCTAGCGGTGGCACGATTTAGTGCTAGCCGTGTACCGATACAATAAATTGGTGGCAGCGGTGGGATACGATACGTGCTAAAGGGATTTATGCTGTGAACCAGTAACCCTTGCAATCGCTCGTTCCTGAAGGTGAAACAGAAAATCTTACTCAACTGTTGTAAGGGGACTAATTACCAGTGAGTTAAGTGGAGCAGATAAACTGGAGTGGTAAATATTAATTCCTCCCATTATTCTGGCAGTGCGAGATTCCTATCTTAAGCACAAACTGGCAGTTATCTCGCCCTGTGGTGTGCGAGATATCTCCATCTTCAAACACAAACTGGCAAGAATCTCGCTCTCGTGTGCGAGAGGCGAGATAAGGAGAGTTCAAGCCAGTGCGGTGAGGAGTGGATCAACTAGCGAGCGACTTCTAGCAACTGGCGCGGACGGCCGAGGCCAGTCAAGGGGAGCGGGCGTGGGCTGTGTGTGCGTGTCGTGGCGTCCTGCGAGGCGTGATGCAGAGCGAACCAGTTGCTTGCTAACTCCCACAGCGAGCAGGCTGTCGTGTATGGTTGGAGGAGTCTGGTGGAGTGTGGAACGTGGAATGTGGAACATCATCCTGGACTTTCACATCTAGGTAGCGTCCATGCATAGTAATCCACACACACACACACTTGAATCAACACACGTTAGTTAGTTGATGAGTGGAAATAAAGGTTTCTCAGAATTCCCTTGAAATAAATATACTTTCTGTGTATTGTATATGTGTTCCATTCTCTGTCACTTACCATAACTATCCTTTTTTATGTCAGTTTATCTTCCTGTAACTGGGAGGGGAATATTACTGACAAGGTTAGATGGATACAGTGAAGTGGGGACGTAGAATTAGGGAAATAGGGATTAGCCAATCCCACTAGACTCAGAATTTTATGAGTGGGTTGATACATCAAATAAAAGTGCTCAGACATATTAAATGAGTGAAGGACATATTGAGGATCAAGGTGATGAGGATATTTCTGAAGGACAGGATGAGGATTTGAACGTTTGCATTTGCGTCCTGGTCATACTTATTCAACAGTCCCAGAACAATCAGTTAGATCCAAAATGGCCACTAGTCTTGCTAGAGGGTAATCCTAGTGAGGAGACTGTGGAAGTTGAGACTACAACAGTACCTTTGGTCACTCAGGATATGCAAAATCCAGTCATTAGTGATAGTACTACAACCACTCACATACCTGTGTATACTTCAGATGTTTTTAGTACACCACAAGGTTTTGGACAGAATTTATTTTCTGTTCCTTATTCAAATGCATGGGGTATAAACACAGATGATATTGGCATGCAAACCCAGAATCTTAATCAATGGGGCATGAATACTAATATTGGCATGCAAACCCAGAATCCTAATCAATGGGGCATGAATACTAATATTGGCATGCAAACCCAGAATCCTAATCAATGGGGCATGAATACTAATATTGGCATGCAATCCCAGGGCCCTTATCCAAATACCTGGGGCATGACTAACAATATGGGCGTTCAAGGTCAGACTAACCCTCCTCCTTTGTGGCAGATACCTGTACCTAATATGGCTACTGATATAGTACAGCAGTATCCTAACTGTACTGAAAGTCAGGCTTTGGCGAAGGCAGGCATATGCTATGCAGAAGCTAGCAAAGCCTTGCAAACTTCGGGCTGGAGAGATACAGCTACTAGCTCTCCACAGCAAAGGACCAAGGCTGTTAAGCCAGAGGTGAAAAGATGGTATGTCATACATGGGCATTGTCCTCATGAAACGGACTGTTGCCCCTTTGTCATTGAAATGAGGAAGAAACTAGGGAACCCAGCTAGTTCGGGGGAAGCTCAGGGCCGCGCGCAAAAGTAATTAAAATAGTACAATCCACCGATGCGTGTGTGGCAGCTATTACTAAGGTGGACTTACTATCTATTCCTTGGATCATAGGGAAAGGCCAAGTGTCCCTGATCGTAGATACAGGGTCATGTACAAACATTATTTCTAGTAAAGCGCTGGAAAGACTTAAAAGTGAAATGCCTCTAAAACTGGACATTATCACCACCTGATGTAATGTTGACAGGTGTGACAGGGAGTAGAATGAAGATTGTAAGCAGGTGCCGTTGACATTGAGGGCAGATAAACGATCTCCTGTGTTACGTGCTACGTTTTGTGGTTGAGGATTTTCCTCTGCCAGCTGATGGGCTGTTAGGCTTTGAGACCGTAGGCCTTAATCCCTCAGCAACACGAACTGGAACTGGCATCCAATCAGGAGCCGTCCAACCAGTTGTGACCCCGACAAGTGAAGCGTCAAGGGAGTCCCCGGATGCACACGAAGCGGAGGGTATGGACTGGAAGAAAGTCAGGGCTATGAGTGGTAATCACCACTTACCCAGTCGAACTGTCTGTAAAATTCCTGTCCGAGTACCTGACGTGTCGGTGGGAACTGATGTAGCATGCTTAACTGAGACTGTAAAACATAAGGCATTGTCGCTGGAATCGACTCTGACTAACGTTGGCCAAGACCAGAAGATGCCCCTCTTCATCGCAAATATGAGTGGTGGCGCAGTTAAGCTCAGAGATGGTTGTTATATAGGCGACTTGATGTGCTATGGTGCCCCCATAAAGGAAGTCGACGACGTGCCGGTGATCTCTCCTGTAGTTACATCTCAAGCAAGGACTCAGTTGGAACCCGTACGTCTGGCTAAGGAAAAACAGCTGGAGCAATACGTGAAGGTCACGGATAATGTAGACCAAAATACGACTCCTAGCCCTCCTTAGAGAATTTTCCGACGTAGTAGCACTTCCAGGAGAAGCGCTGGGTAGGACGGATAGGGTGAAGCATCATATTGGTTTGTGCCCTGGTACAAATCCAATTTATGTGCCTGCATACCGTCTACCGCACAGCCAAAGGAAAGCAGTGGATGAGGAAGTTGAAAGGATGCTTCGTGATGAAGTTATCCAGCCTTCCTCCTCGCCTTGGAATGCACCACTCTTTCTAGTGCCTAAGAAGGACGGTGGTGTGAGACCTGTTGTGGATTTTTGGCAAGTGAACAAACAGTACCGGATCGTTACCCAATTCCGCATCTGCGAAGGTAAGGGAAATACTGTGTTTACTTGTCTGGATCTAGCGTCAGGGTATTGGCAGGTGGAGCTGACCGAAGAGTCGCGTCCCATTACTGCTTTTAGCACTCACCGTGGGCACTTTGAATTTCTCCGGATGCCTTTTGGACTGAGTAATGCTCCTTTAACATTTCAGCGGATGATAAACCAATTGTTTGGCGAAATGTTAGGGCAAGACGTCTTAGCGTATCTAGATGACCTAATCATTGTGAGTAACGATGTTAACAGTCATTTTAACAGTTAAAACGAGTGATGGAAACCTTGAGATCCACAGGTCTGAAGCTGTCAAAGTGTGTTTCTGAAATCCAGTATTAGATTTTTAGGACACCTAATTGATGGTAATGGCATCAAGACTGTGCCGGACAAGGTAAGGCCAATTAAATTTTCCTACACCACAGAACAAGGATCAGATAGATCGTTCCTAGGCCTCACTGGCTTTTATAGGAGTTTTGTCCACAGGTATGCCATCATAGCATCACCTTTAACAACGCTACTTAAGAAGGACGCTGCATGGAAATGGGGACCCTCGGAAGAGAAAAGCTTCAACGAGCTCAAACAAGCCATGTCAGAAACACCCGTATTAGCGTTTCCTAATTATACTCAACCTTTCTATCTGTGCACGGACGCCTCAGGTCTGGGTCTGGGAGCGGTGTTACAGCAGAAGGATGAGCAAGGTAAGACACATACCATAGCGTATGCTAGTAGGGCATTAAGACCCCCAGAGAAGAACTATTCGACGACACATTTGGAGACATTAGCAGTCGTGTGGGCGTTAGGACATTTCCGGGATATTATCTTTGGCTACCGGATAATTGTTTTAACTGACCATGCACCCATACGCGACTTGTTTAAAGGAAAAAAACTTGCACGGTAAGGTTGCGCGTTGGTTTGGCAAAGTAATGGAGTTTGATCCAGAGGTCAGATATTTACCAGGCCGTCAAAATGTTGTAGCCGACGCGTTGAGTAGAAACATTGCTGCTACCATAGCCGAGGATGTTGCTCTTGCTGAGTATTCCTCAGACACGGTAAAAGCGGAACAACGTAATGATGCGAAGTGGTCTCAAGTCATCTATATGACTCACTTCCATCTTCAACAGGGTCTTTTGTATAAGCAACCCCCAGGGAAGGACACTGCATATCAGTTGGTTGTTCCTGCTACCTTACAGCAAGCCGTGCTATATTTAGTTCATGAAGTACCTCAAGCGGGTCATCCCGGTCGCGATAGATGCATACGTGAGGCGAGAAAGAAATACTATTGGCCGACCATGAGGAAGGACATAGAAGCCCACGTCAGTCAATGTGTCAAATGCGTGGAAATACGAGGAACGACGGGACTTCCGACTCCCATCTTAGAGTATCCTCTACCGGAAAAACCCTGGGATACAGTCTCCATTGATCTCTTAGCGTTGCCGAGAAGTCGTCAAGGTTCAAGTTATGTACTGGTGGCAGTGGACCATTTCTCACGATTCACTGTTTTAGCACCTTTACAGACGAAAATTTCAGAGGAGGTGGCGCACGCTTTTGTGACTTCAGTGATTTGTCCATACTCTACACCTAAGGTATTGCTCAGTGATAATGGCAGTAATCTGTCGTATGTATGGAGTAAAGCAAGTTTTTGTAACGCCTTACAGTCCTAAGAGCAATGGCCTGGTGGAGAGAACAAACAGGAAGATACTGGAAGTCTTGAGACCAGTTATAACCTCAAATCAGGAGGATAACTGGGAAGACTGGTTACCACATGTAGCGGCGACCATCAACTCCTCAGAAAATTCATCAACTGGGAAGTCTCCTCATTATATCCTTTATTGGAGAAGAGAAAGTGTTACCCTACCATTTGTTGGCTGGACCTCCTACTCCAGTATACAACGAAGAAGACTACGCAAAGGTACAGTTGTTGAAATTCCAACGTATACACAGTGAAGTACGGAAAAAATTAAAAGCCTTAAGATCGGAGATGATGGCGAAACAACACATAGGTAGTCAAGAAAAGACGTTACAGGCAGGCCAGAAGGTCATAATCCACAACCCTGAGAGAATTTCCAAGCTCAGACCTAAGTTCCGCGGACCATATACCGTTGTGGAACAAGTACGTGGAAATACTTATAGAATAAAGATGAAGCTAATGGAACTCAGGAGGCAGTACATACTGATAGGATCAAACTAGTAAGTCAAGAGCTAGGCCTATCATCTGATGTGTTGTGCCCTCTGTCTTCGTCACAGTCTATGTCGTCATCCGTACCTGTCCCTAACCAAGAGTATCGCAGCAAGCTATGAACCCACAACAAGAGTGATTAAGGGAGTATCTACTCTTGCAGAAAAAAAAATGTGGCTGTGGCTCAAACTCCTCGTGCGTTGCTTGGGGTGGACCTATGGAAAGACATCGGACATGGACACGACTGCGTTAATGCCAGGAGCACTGAAGAGCCCACTTGGAGAAGTCGTGGTAGTGGAAGATGCAGTATGCGTCTACTATCCAATGGAAGGCTATCTCCAAACGCCAGATATTGTCAAGGAGGTCTCCAAAGGCTTGTCCAATCTCAGACAGCAACTATTGGAAGTGGGAAAGATGTTTAATCAAAACCCACGATTGACGAACTCTGACACTGAAGCTTTGTTGAGCTTCAGACTAGGCATATAGACAGGCTCACCGACAGGCTCACTAACTTGCATGTAGCTTTACCTAACGTACACTCTGATCTTTCCAAGCATGTCCATGCACGTACTAAGAGAGGACTTGTGGATTTTCTAACTCTTTGGTACGGCATTAGATAAGGATGTAGTGCAATTGGGTAGACAGATGCATGACTTGACACTGGCCGCTAAAGCCAATAATAGATTAATCATGCATGTGTATAAACAGTTAGATGAGTTCACTAACAAAGCTAACGAGATAATTAGGACTACAAACCATCTAGTAGAGCTTGTGAACAACATCCAAATTAACCTACCAATCCTAGCTAACTTGGTGTTATTCGCTGAGTACTTACATGCTCTCGACGAGTCAACCACTGCTTTGGAGAAGCATGCAGCCAATATGGTGGACGGCTTAATCGATGCAAGTTTGAACAGGGTTAATGCTTTATTGCTGCCTACTAATATATTAACAAATGCACTTGATATAGCAATGAGGAAGCATGGACTTATGCCACTCTTTGATCTGAGTCAACTGGAATATTATTACAGGCCCAGTTGACCCATGAAGGCATCCTGATTTTGGTACCTATGAGGAATGCTGTAACATACCAGGCATGGCGGTTCATTTCCTTCCCTTTTGCTACTGCTAATAGCACACTTGTTGTTATTGAAGAGGGTCCAGAGGTGCTAGTTGTCTCAGATGACAAGAAATATGTAGCAGAAACGACTGTGGATGAATTTGAGAAGTGTAAGGCCTCATTTCTTGATCTCCATGTATGTCTTGCTTTCCATTTTGTCTTCGTACCATTAAAGGTAGAGGAGTGTAAGAGGGCCTTGTCGGACACAAATACTTCCTCTGCTCTGCAATGTTGCACCTTCCAACCCATTCAGTTGAAGTCAGTTTTCCATGCTCATATTCATGCGAAACAGTACTTTTACTTTCCTGAGACAGAGGATGTAACTGTGATTTGTGCCTCACAGAATCAATTCCTTACAGTAAAGGGGTACTACATTGCACCTGATTTTTGTGAGTTACACAGTAAAGAGATAGCAGTTCTGCCTAGCAAGCATCATCTAGCTTTGACAGTGAACTTCTCATCCCAGTTACGACCCTTTTTACCTTCATTCAATGTTACTTCCTTGAATGTGAACAGGCTGTCTCATGTATTAAAGGAGCTTACCTTCCTCTCCCACCTGAACAGGACTGATTTAGAGCCTTATGTACTGTCCCATCTTCCTTCATACCTTTCTCCTTCCTATTTTGGTCCTGTCGTTGGTCTTCTACTTATTGTGGTCTTGTCCTGTGTTTGTGGTTTAGGCTACTATTAAGGCGCCAATTAAGGAACCCACTGATAACACGTGTCCGTACTCGAGGATTGCAAGTGGACGTTCCTGAATAGTTAGCTACCCTACACTCTGGTTAGGCTACACGGTAGTTAGGACAACAATGTCGACGAGGACGTCAATGGTGTGGCCGAGCGATGTTCTGGTGTCAACATCTTTTTCCATATGAAGTTGTAGTATCACACATTTTACATAATAATATTTAAAGCTGTTTAGTCATAATTAACAGTGTGTAATGAAGTGTGAATGATGAACAACCAAATATCATTTCGCTGTTAGCTGTGGTATAGGAAGAAGGTGGATGGCAGACCACAAGGGCCACCCTGTTTCAATTATAAAATGAAGGTTAGGAGAAGTGAAAAGATATCTGAATAGTGCATAAGTGTAAAGTCCTGGGGAACCATTTACTATGTTGGTATATGTGAATGTACTTAATACCATTTTATAGAGGTGTATAATGTGCTAGTAGAGTTGTCATTTATCTCTACTTTTTGCATAAGCCCAGAGTATATGTAATGCTCGGCACCTCACTTTTTAGCTGACCTCAGCACCGCGCCCTAGTCGGCTTGGTGAGCGTACAGCGTCAGAGGCCGTTTTACAGTTTTAAAGGGAGGTGGTGTCGCTCCTACATATTTTTCGGGTCGCAGTTATATTATTCTGTACCCAATAAAGAGAGATTTAATCTGCTCATTTCTGTCACCTTACGCTACCACTTAACAGACCAGCTTCCACCTTCTCGTGGCAGAGGACTTGGTGGGAAGTGTCGGGCAGTGACGGCGAGTAGCTGACGTGTACTACAGACAGTGTCGTCGATCCAGCACGGTGGTCTAGTTATACTATACAGCAGAACACTTAATATGCAGTCAACTGCTTTCCATAACGGCTACATTAAATTGGTGGCCAGCAGTGCGACGATACATTTTATTGGTGCTAGCGGTGGCACGATTTAGTGCTAGCCGTGTACCGATACAATCTATCTATCTGTCTGTCTATCTAACTATCAATCTATCAATCTATCTATCCATCCATCAATCCATCTATTTATCTATCTGTATATCTATCTATCTATCCATCTGTCTGTTTATCTATCCATCAGTTTATCTATCAGTCCGTATCTACCAGTAAATCTATCCATCCATCTATCATTCTATCTATACCCATTTCTGTATGTGTCTGTCTGTCTGTATATCTATCTATCAAACCATCTGTCTATCTGTTTATCAGTTAATCTATCCATCAATCACCTATACCCAGATTTCTACACATCTCTGTCTATTCATCAGTCCATCAATCCGTCTATCTACCCATCCATCTATCTGTTTATCTATCTATCCATCTATCTACCGGTAAATATATCAATCCGTCAATCTATCTATCACCCCACTTCTTCACGTGTCTTTATCTATCTTTATGTATCTATCTATCTATCTGTCTATCTGCCAGTAAATATATCTATCCGTCAATCTATCTGTCAGGCCACTTTTTCACGTGTCTTTCTGTTTATTAATATGTATGTATCTATCTATCTATCAGGCCCAGGGTTCGGCCTGTCGATAGATTGGAGTTACAGCAGAGGCGTAATCTATTCCTACGTTCTGGTGTTACGCGATAAGGGCGAATATGGTTTCCTCTCGCCCTACACCCAAATCGTCCCTACTGGGGAAGAAACCTGGGCAGGCCTGATCGCCGCTGTTATGGCCATTTAGAGAGAGAGAGGGGGGGGAGGGGGGACACTGGTAAGATAAGAATACTGCATAGGAGAAATGAGAGAGAGAGTAGGTAGAATTTAGAGAGAATCCTTTCTGACGGAAATATAAATTAGAAAAGGAGAAACAGAGAGAGATAGACATGAGAGAGAGAGAGAGAGAGAGAGAGAGAGACAGGGAGAACACTAAACAATAAAAACTATATATATATATATATATATATATATATATATATATATATATATATATATATATATTGTCAAGTCTCGCTACTAACATTCCAAGTCTTGTTAATCTCAATAAATCTAACATGTAACACTAACCTGTCACTATCCCCTAACATCATCTAAGAAATAACATCTAATATCTAACAGTATAGCATCACCTAACATCATCTAAACCATCAAACATCAAAGTCTAAGCATTTAATCTAACAAACATCGAACTAACACTGTCGCTATCATCTAACATCATCAGTAATCTAACGTCTAATACTAACCCATCACTGTCACCTAACATCATCAAACTTATCCATCAGTAACATCTAACTAAGCTATTACTATAATCTGCTCCTCTAACATCATCAGGAATCTAACATCTAACACTTATTATCCCATCACTGTCACCTAACATCATCAAACTTATCCATCAGTAACATCTAACTAAGCTATTACTATAATCTGCTCCTCTAACATCATCAGGAATCTAACATCTAACACTTACTAACCCATCACTATCATCAAACATCATCTAACATCGTCACACCTATAATTAACCTCAAAATAGATTATGTGTGGGAATCAAATCTCTATACAGGTGTGCTGATTACCTCTATCTATCTATCATTGCCAGACGCCTCAATCCCGTTTGGGGTGGCCACAAACAAATCGCCTCCAAGTTGCCCTGTCCCCCGCCGTTTCACTGCCCTGCTCCCAACTCACACCCCCCTCTCTCATATACCTCTCCACCCCATCCCTCCATCTCATCCTCGGCCTCCCCCTCCCTCTTCCCCCTCCACCTCACTCACATACACTCTCTTCGTCAGTCTTTCACCCTCCATCCTCTCCACATGGCCAAACCACCTCAGTGTGTTCCTCATAACGCTTCCTATCACATCCATCCACACCACAACGCTCCTTTATATCCTCATTCGTCAGCCTGTCTCTCCATGTGACTCCACAGGCTCCTCTTAAATAACTCATTTCCACTGCTCTCACTCTTGACTTGTGTCCTTCCAACAACGTCCAAGTTTCACTTCCATACGTTAGAGTTGGTATCACAATACTGTCATGTAGTAACTTTTTCACTTCCATGCTCACTTCCCTGTTTCTTATCACTGCTTTCAAAGAACCAGCAACCTTTCTTCCCTGCTGTACCCTTTCAAGCACTTCACCCTCCAAACCTCCATGCTTACTCATCACACTACCCAAGTACTTAAACGTACTCATATTTTCCAATTCCTCACCATCCAACCTCGCTGTCCATTCACTGACTTCACCTCTCTCAAAGACCATCACTTTACTCTTCGCTACATTCACCTTTAGATTCCGTTTCTTACACACTCTCCCAAACTCATCCACCAAGCCTTGCAGCTCCCCTTCGTCTTCACTCAACAACACAGTATCATCTGCAAACAACAGTACAGGGAGTTTCCAAACACTATCCTCTCTCACCAGGGCCACTCCAACATCCACTACCCTACCTTGTACCTCTTTTATTACCCCGTCCATGTACAGATTGAACAACCATGGAGACATGACACATCCCTGTTTCAACCCAACCTTCAAAGAGAAAAATTCACTTAGTTCACCATCCACACGCACTGCAGCCTTCGCACCATCGTACATACTCTTCACAGCATTCAACAACTTCCCATCTACTCCATATATTCTTAACACTTTCCACAATCCTTGTCTATCCACCCTGTCATATGCTTTCTCCAAATCCATGAAAGCTGCATACAACTTCTTTCCCTTCTCTAGAAACTTTTCCACTAAAGATCTAAGAATGAATATCTGATCTACACAACCTCTTCCCTTCCTAAAGCCTCCTGTTCTTCTCCAACTAATTTCTCTGTTCTTTCTCTAACTCTGTCAATAAGTATCCTACCATACACTTTTCCTATTATACTAAGAAGACAAATGCCCCTATGATTACCACACACTTCTTTTTCCCCTTTTCCTTTGTACAAGGGAATAATTATACCTGACTTCCAATCCTCTGGGACTCTACCTTCCTCCCAGGCCAATCTGCACATCTTTCACATCCATTCTACTACTATCTCTCCCCCATGCTTCAGCATTTCACCACACACTCCATCAATTCCTGGGGTTTCCCCGATTTAACTTTCTCCATTGCTTCCACAACTTCTATCCTACTGATTTCTTCCTGTCTTCTCACCTCTCTCCTTCTCCCAGCCATTCCCCAGCCACTCATACTCGCATTACTTCCATCCTCTATGTTCAACAATTCCTTAAAGTGTTCTCTCCATCTGCTCACTTTTTCTCCCTTCTTTTCCTAATTAAGAGGTCTCACCTGTATGGGATCCTCGTCGCATCCCTCGGGCTCCTATGACCCGTTTAGCTCTGAGAGAGAGAGAGAGAGAGAGAGAGAGAGAGAGAGAGAGATGGAAGGAAAAATAGGCGAAGAGGCAGAGGAAGAGAGAATAGAAATGAGAGGAAGATGGATGAAAACAAAAGAGCTAGGGAAGGAGATGGAAAGAGTGAGAAACAGAGAAGGCAAGATAAAGAAGAAATAAAGAGAGGGAAAGAGAAATACAAGAAATAGAAAATATAGAACAGAAATCCAAGTGCATTAAAACTTCGACTCATTGCTTCAAAATTTGATGGTAATAATAATAATAATAATAATAATAATAAGACTGTAGCTGCCATAGCCAGTCCCTGCTGTGCACCTCTGCTAACACTGTTGTCTGACACAAGTTAGCTTTTTTGTACAAACTCCAAACATGTTGGTCCACCTGCACCACAAACTATACACACCTGGTGCACGACCACACAAACTATACACAGCTGCTGCACGACCACACAAATTATACACACCTGCTGCACGACCACACAAACTATACACACCTGCTGCACGACCACACAAACTATGCACACCTGCTGCACGACCACACAAACTATACACACCTGCTGCACGACCACACAAACTATACACACCTGCTGCACGACCACACAAACTATACACACCTGCTGCACGACCACACAAACTATACACACCTGCTGCACGACCACACAAACTATGCACACCTGCTGCACGACCACACAAACTATGCACACCTGCTGCACGACCACACAAACTATACACACCTGCACGACCACACAAACTATGCACACCTGCTGCACGACCACACAAACTATACACACCTGCTGCACGACCACACAAACTAAACACACCTGCTGCAGGACTAGACAACACCTGTAGGACCAACAAGTGCCTCATTTAGGTGTTGGTCTGTCCTGTATGTAAGACCAATTGTATGTAGGACCAATTGTATGTAAGACCATTTGTATGTAAGACCAATTGTATGCAAGACCAATTGTATGTAAGACCAGTTGTATGTAAGACCAATTGTATGTAAGTCCAGTTGTATGTAAGACCAATTGTATGCAAGACCAATTGTATGTAAGACCAGTTGTATTGTCGTGCCCCACTTGCTTGCTTTACTCTTTATCTATTCTTCTCCTATGGAAGACTAAGTTCAGTTACATTAAGTCCAATTAAGTTAGTCAGATTTAATTAAGTTTCATTAGGTAGCGCTGGATAGGCACAAGTGGGGAACCCGACATAACAACACATCAAGTAAACACAAGTCCATTTAAGGCCGGCGCTACGTGGGAGCGTCTCGTTCCTTATTAAGAGGAAGGGATTCTAGGGTTACTCAAACTAATTTTCTCCTTTTTGTTTATCTACAATTTATGTACAATTTATACACTAAGTCAAAGCAATCAACTGATTTGGTCCACTCTATGAACTCCAAGTTATGCAACTACTTTATGATCTTACTCTACAATAAAACTATTAAATCATGCCACCTTACAATGGTAATCAACAATACAACTAAGTTCCATTAAACAAGTAACAGTTCACGAATATTATTATTCGTCACTGAAGATAATACTCTCTCTTACTAAAATAAAACCAAGACCATTATGGTTAAATACAGGGTAATACTAACGGTAATATTCTCTTACACATAGGGTAATTAAGTACAATACTATAGCACACCATCATCTCCTCTTTGCATTGTTACTACTAGAACATTAATCTCTGTAACATTTTATTCTCGTATCACTTCACCTCAAGTTATTTCAATATATTTCTGCAAAATTAATATCACTCTTTAACACAGTCATGTACCCTAACTCAATACTTCTCCATAAAGACACTTAACTTTTATATAATCGTTGTTCCTTTCACCATTGAGCAATTAAGTTAATTTAACAATCATACAAACTATCTGGCCCGTCCTGTTATACCCTACCACGAATCTACAGTATACTCTCAATATTTTTCACAGTGTATTTCACTTTCTTCTCCTTTCTCTCTTTCCTTCTCTCAGTTCCACTTTCCTCTATGTTCTCTAACAAGAATATCTACTCACTGATACCGTAGAGTACCAAGACATCGCCAGTCTCAGTCGTCGTGGTAGGGTGCTCAGGCGGCCTTCTCTCTAAGATCTTCCCCCAGGTTCTTCTCGACTCTTTGCCCTCTCTGCTTCTACTGACTCCCAACCTTCTGCTTCTCCCTCAGGAAAAGTACAGGGGCCGGAAGTAGGCGTGCACTCTACATATCCTTCGTTCACTTCTCTCAGTGTTCTTAGTCGGGTCTGGTCCGCAACATTTTGAAATAATGTCCATTGTATAACGTTAATTCACACTAGACATTGCTAGAGTTGAGCAGAGGGTGTTGCAATGGTTTGGGCATATGGAGAGAATGGATAATGAACGATTGGTGAAAAAGATAACTAGATCTGATGTGAGAGGTGTAAGGCTGAGAGGGAGACCACGAATAGGATGGATGGACAGTGTGAAGAGAGCGCTGGATGCGAGAGGGATGTCTGTTGAGCAAGGAAGAGTGGCTGTGCGTGACAGAAATAAATGGAGAGAAATTGTGAATGAATAAGTGATGACGCAGCCCTGAGGGGATATTCTCCCGCATTTGGTCTGATCAGCTAGTCAGGTCAGGTGCGGTAAGGGGATGGGTCTGTTATGATGTGGCAGGGGTAAACCAGTTCTGCTGTCGGGCCCTGCTGCGGATGTCACTGATTGCATTGCGCAGTTGACCCTTGTGCGGTGTGATGCGGTGAGGATCTGTCCGTTCTCCCCTTTGGGGCTAAGATGCGAATGAATGTGTTTGAATGGATGAGTAAATGGAGAGTGAGTCGTCCTGTCTCGGCTACCTCCCTTTCCTTGGGGGAAGCAGCCTAGGTATATAGATAGATAGATAGATAGATAGTTTTGACTCACTCTTCTCTTATCTCTGTATCCATGTACGTAGGATACTACTCCATTAGGCCGTATCTAGCTCTTCCGTTCGGAGCACATAAATTTAATTAAGTGTAGACAGTACAGGGCTGTGAAAGTACTGTGTGCCTCGGCACTCGGCACTCCCTCTTATTATTATTCATTGTTCATTCACTTTTCATTTTTCATTCTTCACCATTCACTGATCTGCGGCTTCTTCCATCTTTTCAAGGTGCCGCAGGTAACGATATTTGTCACGTAACGTTTTTCGATATCCTTTATCCCTTACTGATTGTTGTGGATGACGTGGTTGTGGTATGGGTGGTTGTGGTCGGATGGTGGGTGGTCTGATGATGGGTGAGTCAGTCGCAGCCGCGTGTGTTGTGTTCTCATTGAATGTCTGGTGTAAGTCGTCATCACCATCATCAGCGTCGTCAGCATCGTCGTTGTCTTCCGTATTGCTGTAGTTGTTGCCGCAGCTTGCCGTGCGGCGACATTCTCCGATGCCAAGAATGTCACGTCCTCGTGACATCTCCTGACGACGAAACTCCTCGAAGGCCCATGATTCCGCACGTTGAAGAACTGGTAGTGGGCAGGTGGCTCGGTAGAAGCGATAGCATAGGAAAGCTATCACCACAAGGACAAGGATAACCACGCCAACTACAAGTACATAAGTCGTCCAAGGTGTAGCAGCGCTCAGGTGGTGACGCAGGGGTTGAATGACCTTCATACGGTGGATAAGGGTCTGCAGTGGAAGTGAGTCACCCAGCTCGACATCATCTGCTGTACTTTGAAATGATAAATTCAGTAATGCTGATTTTTCTAAGGGCGTCAGAGATACGTTAATGGGAATCGCTATGGGGGTGATCTTTAATTCTTGCTCTCGAATAACTGTGGCATAAGCAAGCAAAACCAATGCACTGATATGCGCACTACATCCTTCACCTAGGGCAAGTAAGCCTGTATTTCGAGCTACATGCTCTGACTGAGACTCTACTTTATTAGGGCATGTGAGAGTGAAGTGAATTGGGTAGGGCTTAGAAAAAGCCCAACCAGTTTTATATCTGATGAAAACTGGGTTAAAACTCTTCAGCACAACCTTTGAGCATAACTTACTAGCCTCAGGCTTAGCCAAAAACAATGCAGTTTCACACGTTAGAACAGAGGTATCATATATTGGTCTTATAGGCGGACATATTAATAATTGACCATGCTCTTTACACAAGTCAAATGACTCTAGCGTTACATAATGTCTTCTGGTTTGGCTGATCGCCAAATATTGAGCAACTCTATCATAGCGAACAAAGTATGGTGTGTCTGGGACTCTGAAAGGTAGAGACGTTATCTGATACACATCAAAAATGTCATCAGGATCACCCCTCAAGGGTACTAGTAGGTAGAAATTCAGTGTCTGAGAATTAGAAGATCTTCGTGGAACTACAGTTATAGCATCCTGATAAACAGCTAAAAATTCTAAACGTGCAGGATATAACAGGCCAGGTTTTAACAAGGAAGCTTCTCTCAGAAGTGATAAAAGTACCGAATTGGGAACTAGGAATGATGAAAATTTTCCTGCCAACATTTTCTCTAGACCTAACTTTAAACCAAAATGATCATTTTGTATGTCTATTAAAGCAAGGGACAAATCATTCATAGCCTCTGTTATCCTTATCTCCTCCTCATTTTTTAGTGTCAATAAGCTAACCTGTCTAACTAAATAGTTAGAGACATTAGCAGCCTTCTCTAATCGCTGTATAGCTTTTTTCATGGCACGCATGTCTCTTACAGTGGCATTTAGTATTTCAGAATGTAAATTAAGCTCTACTCTTTCCTCCTCTGTGAAAGATTCTATATTATCTAACTGGTGGTGTATAAGATCTATCTGCTCTTGTGTTGCTGTACCAAACAAAGCGTTAGAAATGGTTCCCAATATATTAAAGGCTCCTCGCTTACTGCGAGATCCCGACGGGGTGGTGGCATCATTTAATAATGAAGACAAATAATCATTGAGAGAGTGAAACAGTTTAGCAAATTCCAAATCAAAAGATGTTAATGTCTCTCGTAAAACGTTAACAATAACTGATGAATCATCCATATGGTCTATTGACCATGCAACATCGGCAGCTAGTTTACGAGCACGCATCAGGGGCTGATAAAACTCATCCATGTCAATAACATACGGTATAATAAAAGAATTTCCTGTAAAGTGGGCCTGACGCTGTGCGGTGAATGCAAGTCCCGCTCTCACTGGTAGGTCTTCCCATGCTTGACTTCCAAGTCCACTGATGATCACGGTCAGTAGGACCTGTAAAAAAGGTCAACTTTATTTTAGATACTCTATAGGCTTATCCATAATATTAGGTAATTCTGTTGCCTGTCGTTTAGATCTTAAACTATAGGTTTGTCTTCCTCCTTCGGCATTATCCATCAAATCGGCCACTGCACCTTCTTCTTGCTCTTCGTGCAAGCTCTGCACACTTTGAGTATTTTCCTCTGTTTCCTGCAGTTGTGAGGCATTTCCTTCTTCCGCTCTTTCTGCGTCTAAAATATCTCTCAATTCATAATCCTGCACTTCCTCTGGTGGTAGAGTGCCCTCATGAAGGGGGTATGCTCTCCGCACATTACCATTCAATGTCTCGTCTAAATTATCTTCATGGGCTAGCCTGACTCTGTCTGTGTGGACTTTCATGACTCTCTCCGTGTTTATGTCTACCAGTTTTACTATCACATCACTAATTTTCCCTTTCACTCTAAAAGGTCCATCATATAGGGGTTGAAGTTTCTTAGGCTCTCCTGGCTTGGGAATCTTTCGTACATAAACCCTATCTCCTGTACGAATCTCTTTTACTTTTGCTCTCGATGTCTGTTGCTTCTCCATGGCCTCCTGACTTTCCTCAATGTACCTTAAACATCTCCTAAAGGTACGATTAGCCTTAATGGCCATTTCATTTTTATAGTTATCCAGATCATAACAGATCGGTTCCTGTTTTACGACATCATACGGGACACCAGGGTCCCTGAGGAACATGAGGTAGAATGGGGATTCCTTCAACACTCTGTGATATGCTGTGTTGTATGCCCATGTGGCAAAGCACAACATTGAATCCCATA
Organism: Coenobita brevimanus; assembly: GCF_032717465.1. Taxonomy (NCBI): domain Eukaryota; kingdom Metazoa; phylum Arthropoda; class Malacostraca; order Decapoda; family Coenobitidae; genus Coenobita; species Coenobita brevimanus. The sequence goes on along the minus strand of NC_136962.1, from coordinate 5,501,951 downwards.
TTTGTGGATTATCCTCTACTAAACTCCTTAGGTATTTCATTACTGTGGCATTGGCTCTTTCAATCACCCCATTGGCAGACGGGTGATACGCTGTTGTTGTTGTCTTTTTCGTCTTTAGCAACTCAGCTATCCCTTTAAGAGTGGCATTGACGAACTCTGTTCCTTGGTCTGTGACCATCCAGCGTGGTGCTCCATGAACACACACTACATTTTTAACGAACGCTCTGGCAACCTCATCAGCAGTTTTCGTACGAAGCGGGACGGCTATCAAATATCGTGTCATCACATCTATTACTGTCATAATATATTTATATCCCTCTTCACTTGGATTTATGGGGCCGATCAAGTCCATATGAATTCTCTCAAAGGGTACTCCTACCCTAGGGTATCGCTGCAACGGCGCCGGGGCGTCCCCGACGGCTTGAAGCGGTTGCAAGTAAGGCACGCCTTGCAATAACTCTCAACATCTCTACTCATCCGTGGCCACCAACTAAATCGTTTTAGTCTTTCTAAAGTTACTTTGATTCCTCCATGACCTACAGTAGGTAATTTATGAGCTATCTCTAGAGCACTCTGTTTGCATTCATCAGGAGTTACAACTTGTTTTAGACTCTCATCATACTCATTGGTATCGTAATGATAGAGTAATCCATCTTCAACTATGAACTCACTAGTACTAACTCCTAGTGTTCTGTGTGCATCTTTAATTTCTTCTCTAGTCACTTCTACTTCTCCATCTCGTATACACTGAAGATATTGTTCCTTCATTCTTTTATACAATGGATTCTTTTATACAATGAATGCGCATCCTGTCTGGGTCTCACTACCAACTCTCTCCATCTTATTATGTCTCTTTCTCTGTCTTCATCAATTCTGGATATTTGATAATCTTCTTTTTCGCACTCGCTATCATCATCATCATCATCATCATCATCATCATCTTTGGTTCTTTCTCTTATCTTTGGTTTTGTACCCGTAACTGCGAGAACTCTGTCCTCCGATAACACTTGGCCTCGCAGTCTAGATAAGGCATCTGCTACAACATTATCTTTGCCTGGTATATAGGTTATCTTAATGTTATACTCGGCAACCAAAAGTTGCCACCTAGCAATCCGTCCACTAGGGCTAGTTGTGTTCAGCAGCCAGACCAGGGGTCTATGATCCACACGAAGCTCTACCTCGTAACCCAATATTAAGCTCCTATTTACCTGGAGACCATATACTATAGCCAAAGCTTCTCTCTCTATAGTGCTATACTTCACCTCAGCAGAGTTTAACCGTCGGCTAAAATAAGTGATAGGCCGTAAATGACCTGTGTCGTCTTCCTGCTGTAATACTCCTCCTATAGCAGAAGAAGAAGCGTCTGTAGTCAGCACAAATTTCTTTGTGAAGTCTGGAAACTGCAAAGTCACTCCTTCAAGCAACTCGTGTTTCAGTGTTTGAAACGCAGTCTCTGCTTCAACACTCCATTGTATCGGGGTGTTATCTCTCTTTTATTCTTTCTACCACCTGTCAATTTAATGAGTGGTCCAGCCTTCTCAGCGTAACCCTGAATATACCGTCGGTAGTAATTAGTCATTCCGAGGAAGGACTGCAATTCACAGACAGTTTTGGGAGTGGCTATATCACGAATAGCATTCACCTTTTGGGGTTGTGGTTTTATGCCTGTGGCACTAACAACATGTCCCAAATAGTCCACTTCTGATTTTAAAAAATGACACTTGGACAATCTTAGAGAAAGATTTACATCACTCAATCTTCCCAGCACTATATCTAAAATTTTTAAATGTTCCTCCCAAGTCTCGCCCTGAATGATTATGTCATCCAGGTACACATGTGTGATGGAGCCCGTAAGCCCAATTAACACATGGTTAATCACTCTCTGAAATGCAGCTGGTGCTTCTTTAAGTCCAAAGGGAAGCACATTGTACTCCCAGTGACCTTCAGGAGAGGAAAAGGCTGTCTTTTCCTTACAATCTTCTGATAATGGTATCTGATGGTACCCCTGACGGAGGTCCAAACAGCTGAAGTAACGACTCTTTCCCAGCTGTGCTAAGATGTTCTGAATGTTAGGTAGAGGGAATCGATCCTCTCTGATATTAGCATTCAGCTTTCTAAAATCCAAACATAATCTCAATCCGCCCTCTTTCTTAGCTATAGGCACCAGGGGTGCGTTGTAAGGACTTCGGGAGGGTCGTATAACTCCTTGCTCCAACATAGTTTTCAAGCTTTCCTTGACCTCTTCATGATACTTTACCGGTATAGGATAAGGATTCCTATAAGCTACTTCCGGGGTCACAGTTATTATTAAATGATAGTAGTAAGGGGTCACATTCAAGGGTTCATCCTCAATGCGAACACTGTCGGATACTTCATTATCAGTGCTCTCAGAGCTTCAGTCTCCTTACTCATCAAATGTGGGGAAAACATACTATCAACTAAGGCAAACAGTTTCTTCGTTCGTGCTCTCTCGGTCACTCTAGTCTCTTTCATCATGACTCCTGATACAATTTCTTCTAGGCCTTTCTGTTTATTCTCATTTATATCCCACAATACTCTACTACACGGCCTGATATGACCCAGACATGTACCTCCCTTGAGTTCGATCCTGTCCGGACTAGGATTGACGAACCTCACCTTAAAATGAAATCGCGATTTCTCTCGTGCCTTCTCTACTTCCTCTAACTCTTCTCGTTCTGGGATCCCAGCTTTCTCCTGTAATAACACTAATCCTGGACACAATGTAGATGCCAACATGTTTCCTTCCTGAGGTTCAAAGATAGCCGCTTCGCTTGACCGCATTCTTACCTCTAAAATGACGGTACCGCAAGTCCAAGGACCTAGCTCCGTACTCGTCGGTATCACAGCTTTTGCTACCTCTACGTCTGCTTCTGACTCACTGTTCCCTGGTGCCGCTCCTTTATACTCTAGAGGGACAATATTCACAGATTCGCCCTCTGTATACAAGGTTAGAGGATTCGTTAGTAACTCCATCCTAGTGCTGAGCATAAAATCCATCCCAAGCAACATGGGTGCTGGTAAGCCTAAGCTTCCTACTATAATAAAAGTATGAGCATACCACTTATTTCCAATCTGAAGTTCAACCTTTATAGCTCCATCAGTCAATATCTCATCTCCACTTACGTTAAATAATTTAACCGCTTCCTCTGATTCCCAGTCATCTTGCTCAACGCTCCTTTTTAACTGTTGATATACTTCTCTCGTAATCAACGACCTAGCAGCTCATGTGTCAATCAAGTCTAAGACACTTTCATCTAGGCCTTTCACATTCACCATCATTGCGACTAGTTTCTCGTAGCCCACGAGTGAGGCGATCGGAATTGGGTCGGCGTTTTTTTTTTCTGAGTCCAAGGTACTGCACCTGACTGTCTTTCACCTGACGCCTGTCCCCATGGATCACTTCTCCCTCTTCCTCTATTATCTTCTCTCTCCCATTCTTGTGCTCTCCTTCTGCCTACCCAACACTGCCGTGCCTGGTGACCAGGTTTATTGCAGTGATAACATCTTCCTGGCTGATTACTAGTAGCGCCTGTCTGACTAGAAGTAGGGCCACACCTCCAGTTGCATTCTCGAGCAATATGGCCTTTACCGTGGCAGTAATAGCACTCAGCCTGGGGCAATTCTTAGCAATGTGTCCTGTCTTTTTGCATGAATAGCAAGTAATTGGTGGAGGTGCACCCCTCTTACTCCTTGAGCTCCACCACTTTTGAGGCCAGTGCGTGGTTTCGGCTTTTCTGTCGTCACTACATTTATATTTGGTTTACTTCTCTCTGTCCTCTCTAACAACTTTAACTTGGGCTGTGTTTCTGCATATCTTAGCATAGCTGCCAAGATCCTATAAGGGTCTTCACACTCCACATCGCTTAACATGTCTTGCACCTCCGGCGGTACACTTTTAAGTAATGCACCTGCAGCTACTTTATCAACAACATCATCATGACCTGGCTCTACCTCGTTCGCTTGAGTACTCAAAGTCTCAAGACGCACAAAGAATTGGTGAAACGTCTCCCCGGAGAGCGAACAGCAGATCCCAGTTCACTTAAAAGTGTACTGGCTCGTGCATCAGCAGGATAAATTCTTAAAAATTCAGCTTTCACAGCTGTCCAATCCGCACCGACTTTCTTAATCGTATTGAGAAGATGTGAATAGGCAGCGTCTATGCTATGCGTTTTAGCTAGCTCTAATCGACCTTCATCAGTCCAAAGTGGTCCCACTGTCATATCATCTATACTGTAGTTTGCAACCAACGCCTCGCGCTTGTGATGCATCTATACTGAGGGAAATCCGGCGATATTACCTCTCCACCACAAAAATAAGGAAGACCCGTTATCTTAGCATAATTATTTACAGCATTGCCAGTTAAAGTCTGACTCAATTTATCAGCAAGACTCTGCAAAGGGTCCAGAGCAGGAGCAGGGGCGGCAGCGGCCGCACCTCCTACTGGAGAGAGTGGTCTGCTCATGTTAACTTCTCTAACTCCCCCAAAATAATCTAATAAATGGTCAGAAAACGCGGAGTCACACCGGGGTGGGGCTTGAATACGAAGATTCGCAAGATACTGATGTAACGCTTCCTCTGATGCGCACCTACGCAATCTAAACCACTCTTCAGGACTCTGTATTAAACCACGAGACACTGGGGATGGAGAACGTGGAGGGCTTAGGGGACCAATATTCATAACAAATCTTAATAACAAGTTTTTTCACCTTAGAATCCCACCACAGCTGTCACCAGTATGTCGTGCCCCACTTGCTTACTTTGCTCTTTATCTATTCTTCTCCTATGGAAGACTAAGTTCAGTTACGTTAAGTCCAATTAGGTTAGTCAGATTTAATTAAGTTTCATTAGGTAGCGCTGGATAGGCACAAGTGGGGAACCCGACATAACAACACATCAAGTAAACACAAGTCCATTTAAGGCCGGCGCTACGTGGGAGCGTCTCTTTCCTTATAGAGGAAGGGATTCTAGGGTTACTCAAACTAATTTTCTCTTTTTGTTTATCCACAATTTATGTACAATTTATACACTAAGTCAAAGCAATCAACTGATTTGGTCCACTCTATGAACTCCAAGTTATGCAACTACTTTATGATCTTACTCTACAATAAAACTATTAAATCATGCCACCTTACAATGGTAATCAACAATACAACTAAGTTCCATTAAACAAGTAACAGTTCACGAATATTATTATTCGTCACTGAAGATAATACTCTCTCTTACTAAAATAAAACCAAGACCATTATGGTTAAATACAGGGTAATACTAACGGTAATATTCTCTTACACATAGGGTAATTAAGTACAATACTATAGCACACCATCATTTCACCTTAGCATTATTACTACTAGAACATTAATCTCTGTAACATTTTATTCTCGTATCACTTCACCTCAAGTTATTTCAATATATTTCTGCAAAATTAATATCACTCTTTAACACAGTCATGTACCCTAACTCAATACTTCTCCATAAAGACACTTAACTTTTATATAATCGTTGTTCCTTTCACCATTGAGCAATTAAGTTAATTTAACAATCATACAAACTATCTGGCCCGTCCTGTTATACCCTACCACGAATCTACAGTATACTCTCAATATTTTTCACAGTGTATTTCACTTTCTTCTCCTTTCTCTCTTTCCTTCTCTCAGTTCCACTTTCCTCTATGTTCTCTAACAAGAATATCTACTCACTGATACCGTAGAGTACCAAGACATCACCAGTCTCATCGTCGTGGTAGGGTGCTCAGGCGGCCTTCTAGCTAAGATCTTCCCCCAGGTTCTTCTCGACTCTTTGCCCTCTCTGCTTCTACTGACTTCCAACCTTCTGCTTCTCCCTCAGGAAAAGTACAGGGGCCGGAAGTAGGCGTGTACTCTACATATCCTTCGTTCACTTCTCTCAGTGTTCTTAGTCGGGTCTGGTCCGCAACATTTTGAAATAATGTCCATTGTATAACGTTAATTCACACTAGACATTGCTACCCTTTAGTTTTGAATCACTTTTCTCTTATCTCTGTATATGTACGTAGGATACTACTCCATTAGGCCGTATCTAGCTCTTCCGTTCGGAGCACATAAATTTAATTAAGTGTAGACAGTACAGGGCTGTGAGAGTAACTGTGTGCCTCGGCACTCCCTCTTATTATTACTCATTGTTCATTCACTTTTCATTTTTCATTCTTCACCATTCACTGATCTGCGGCTTCTTCCATCTTTTCAAGGTGCCGCAGGTAACGATATTTGTCACGTAACGTTTTTCGATATCCTTTATCCCTTACTGATTGTTGTGGATGACGTGGTTGTGGTATGGGTGGTTGTGGTCGGATGCTGGGTGGTCTGATGGTGGGTGAGTCAGTCGCAGCCGCGTGTGTTGTGTTCTCATCGAATGTCTGGTGTAAGTCGTCATCACCATCATCAGCGTCGTCAGCATCGTCGTTGTCTTCCGTATTGCTGTAGTTGTTGCCGCAGCTTGCCGTGCGGCGACATTACCAATCCCACTTTTTCTCCTTCCTCCACCAGACAATCAAGCACCCTCTGCATCTCGTAAATACTTCCGCAAATCAGTACAATATCATCAGCATAGTCCAAATCCATCAGCTTCTTATTTTCTTTCCAGTTAATTCCTGCACCTGTTCTCCTTACAACCTTTTTCATAACATAATCCATAACCAAAACAAATAACAATGGTGAAAGAACTCCTCCTTGAATCACTCCTGACCTAACTTGAAATGGATCACTCAAAGAACCGCCCACCATTACCTTACAAAAAGTACCTTCATGCAGGCTTCTAATAATATTTACAAACTTTTCTGGTATACCATAGAATCTCATAATTTTCAACATAGCTCCACGTGAAACACTATCAAACGCCTTTTCAAAATCCACAAAACACATACTAAGTGGCATTTTCATCTCATTAGCTTGTTGCATTAGATGCCTTGCAATAAAAATCTGATCATTACAACCTCGACCCTTTCTAAATCCCGCTTGTTCTTCTCTTAAAATTTTATCAATTACTGGCTCTATTCTGTTCAACAAGATTTTGGAAAAGACTTTTGCAACTACAGGTGTCAAAGTTATCCCCTCCAATTGCCACACACACTTAAATCTCCCTTTTTTGGTATTGTTATAATCACTCCATTTTTCCACTCTTCTAGAATTCCAACATTATCCCAAGCCATAATTAAGAAGTTTCAAAAGCGCATTCATCAACTCGTCATTTTCCACCTTAAGCATTTCAGGGAATATTCCATCCTCTCCTGGGGCCTTAGAATTCTTTAACTCCATTATAGATTTTGCTACCTCTTCCAAAGTTATATCCCCTGTTTCTATCTGCAAATCTCTCTCGGCTGGCAAAATGTCCTCTTCAGCTGGGATTGGTCTATTTAGAACAGATTCAAAGTGCTCTTTCCACCTTCCTTTTATATCCAAATCTTTAGTCATCAAATTACCATTTCTATCTCGTACAGGTATTTCCTTCCTACTCTTTTCAGTCCCAGTTAACTCCTTTATGGCCTGATATGCTGCTCTTGTGCTCTGACCGTCATTTTTACTTAATTTAATTTCTGTCTCTGTCGCCTTTTCATCATATAGTCTCCTCTTATCACGTCTAACGAGTCTTTTACTTCAGAATGTAAACTCCAGTACTTTGTTCTAAGTACTACAACTACCTGGCCATCAACATGTTGTTCTTCACTTCTTAACTTAGCCTCTTTCCTTTTCTGAATTACATTCCATGTTTCATCTGACATCCACTTTTTCCTTCTCGCTTTTCCCTTTTTCTTAATAGTAACCTTAGCACTCTCATGCAAAACCTCTTTTACCTCTCTCCACATTTGATTAATATCATTGTCTTCAGATTCCATCAAAGTCTGCAGGACTAGAAACCTGTTCCTACATTCCCACCGAAACTTTTCCCTCGTGCTTTCATCACTTCTCAGCTCATCCAAATCATAACCATTACCTCCTGTACAATTACCATTAACGTTTCTCTTAAGTTTTATTTTAATCTTTGACACAACAAGTTGATGATCACTACCTATATCTGCCCCCTCCTTACGCAAACATCTTGCAAATAACTCCTATGCCTTCTGCTAATTGCAATGTGGTCAATCTGGTTACAGTATTTACCACATGGTGAAATCCAAGTAGTCTTATGTATTTTTCTATGCTCAAAGATAGTTCCACCAATTATAAGGTCATTTGCCAAACAAAAGCTTCCAAGTCGCACCCCATTTTCGTTTCTTATACCAACACCCTCCTTACCCATACAATCTTCAAAGCCATCCCTACTACTGCCAACAATCGCATTAAAATCACCAATGCAAACTAGTACATCATGTCTTGCCACTCTATTCACTACATCCTGCAGCTTCTCATAAAAGTCATCCTTCATTTCATCAGCAGCCTCATTTGTCGGAGCGTACCCTACAACCATATTGATATTACCATGGTCAGATTTTAAACGAGCATAAAGCAAGCGCTCATTAATTGGTTCAAACTCGCATACTGCCTTACAAGCATCTCTACTCAGCAGTAAGCCTACTCCTTGGTAATGATTTCCATCACTCCTACCAGAAACTAACATAATACTACCGTCTTCCAAATTCATTTTATCAACTCCAAGCAACCTCGTTTCTGTAAGAGCACAAATATCCATCTTGTATTCCTTGAACACTGATATAAGTTCTTCCATTTTACCAGACTGATTGAGAGTTCGAACATTCCAGTTTCCTATTCTTAAGGTTCTTTTTGGATGTATAAACTTATTTTTACACCGTGGGATTCTTAGCACCCCCTGCCCACTTAAGGGCTGCACGGAACTGAGGGCCATTGCTTCGTCACCAGAGTTCATCAAGATTTCTTAGGCAGAAAAATATTTTACCCTGGAGCCAATGCCAGTGACTCGCAGGAACCAGACAGTGGAGAGAGGAAATTAACTAAATGAAAGTAAAATGCAGAGGGTTTGGACAGACAAAGTACAAGGGAAAGAAAGAGAGCAAAGAGAATGTAGATAAAAGTGTCCCTTTTAGTCGCCTCTTACGACAAGCAGGGAATACTGGGGAAGTATTCTATCCCCCCTTCCCCAGGGGGGAATACTGATAATAATAATAATAATAATAATAATAATAATCCATCCATCCATCATCCAATCCTACATGGCCCCATGAGGAGCGTAGGAGCCTGGGGCTAGGCTGTTGATCCTGACATTTAAGATGAGAGTGACCAGCCTCACTCATCCCTGAGTGGCATTACATGAGCAATAAACCCCAACCACCCCTTGGATATAAACCTTCACCGGCTCAATCCGATTGAAGTGCAATAATTACCCACTAAACCACCAGGTGCAAAAAATTTGGTTATATGGTTACCACCCAGCGTAGTAAATGGTTTCCTGGTGTTCAGGAAACCATTTGGCTTGTCACTCAGTATAGAGTCACCCACAGGCAGAAGGAAGAGGAAAGAATGAAGGAAAGAAAAATAGAAGAGGGAGTGTTAAGTCACCCGTAGGCAGAAGGAAGAGGAAAGAACGAAGGAAAGATAGAAGATGGAAGGAAAGAAGGATGGAGGAGAGGAAAGGGCAGGCACCCAACAGCGGCACTACATCGATTGGGTGGATGGTGAGCGCCCCCACCCACCACTAAATAATAATAATAATAGTAATAATCATCATCATCATCATCATAACAATAATAATAATAATAATAAATAATAATAATAACAGGAATGATAAGAACAAGGGGAATAATAATAACAACCTCACCCAGGGCAGGACACAGGGGTGACATCCACAAGCCACTGATGGACTGGGTGGGCAGCAAGTTGAAGGTGTGCACAACGAGCCTCAGTCCTTCTTTGTAGCAAAACATCATCAGTTTAGTGCGGTGGGTTGCGTATATGCTTTTCTGATGGACCTGGGACAAAACACAAGCACCACTGGTCATATTCTAATGTGGAGAGGATGGAGAGTGAGAGACTGATGAGGAGAGTGTATGTGAGTGAGGAGGAGAGGGAGGGGGATGCCAAGGATGAGATGAAGGGATGGAGTGGAGAGGTATATCAGAGGGGGGGGGGGTGTTGGGAGCAGGGCAGTGAAATGGTGGGGGACAGGGCGACATGGAGGCGATTTGTTTGTGGCCACCCCTTATGGGATTAAGGCGCCTGGCAATAGACAGATAGATAGATACTGTCACTAGGTGTAAATGAAGATGCTAATAATTAAATGGGGGTAAGTAAATGTAAATTATGTATAAAAGAAGCACAAATGGTACTGAAAATAGGTGTAAATGGGTAAGCTGATGTAAACAGATGCCAAATAACACACCTTAATTTCTCCGATGTGTGGATCATCAGCCGGCTCGTGGGTCTGGCTCCTCAAACACAAATAAAGGACCGTCACTGGGAGGTGGAGGACTTTGGCGGCACGGTACTCCTCAGTCAGGTATTCCATGTCGACAGTACAGGTGAACTGTCAATGAGGGAAAGATGGTTACAGCTTGATTGTGTTCATATGATGGAACTAATTACATGGACGGTACACATGAACTGTCAATGAGGGAAAGATAGTTACAGTTTGTCTGTGTTCCTATGATGGAACTAAAAGCCATGGCTGTGTGAAACTCCATGAACTTTAGCTGTGAGGTGGGAATGACTCTCCTTGGTTACCAGCTAATATAAAATTTATCTTTCCGTCTGAATACACTTGTCCTGCAACAGAGGTGAAAGAAGCAGGTCTGCCATAAGCTGAATTGAAAAATACATAAAAACAGCACTTGGGTTAAAAGGGCTTAAGAAAGTGGTATGTAATGAAGGTGTTAATGAAGGTTATTCATTTGTTTTTAAAGGCTCCAACATGCTTACACATGCCAGCCTTGGTCACCTAATGGCGGCTCTTCACGCTGCACGATCTATTGCAGCCTCCCTGTTCAGTCCCTTAACCCTGAGGTCACACTTTATGACCTCGTCCCATGTCTTTCTCGGTCTACCCCTCATAACCCCACCCCCAATATTAACACTTCTCACCTTCTGCACCCAATTATCATCCCCCATCCTCTCCACATGTCCAAACCATCTCAAACTACCTCTCCTCATCACAGCATTAATACACTCCAGTCCCATCCTACCTCTCAACTCTTCCATCGTAAACCCAGCCCCCCCCCCCCCAGACCTTGCATGCAGGGACGCACTGCACATCCACCTAATCATTGTCATTTCTGTACATTTGAGCCGGCGAATATCCTCCTCCTTTATCATAAACTTAATAACTTTATCTGTGAACAGTTGGGTAGGGACACCTTCACGTGGTGGCAGTGATATAACCACCTGGCTCCACTGCCTAAACTCCTTCCCCATCCTCCAAATAGAGGAATGTGCACTGCAGGGGAAAGACACCTTTGGTTTACAGCACTCCAGTCACAGGACAGGGCAGGAGAAGAGCAACATAACCAGGCAGTGGAACTGTCTAGTTATTTCAGTGCTACCATGTGAAGCGTCTCTCTCTCTCTCTCCATCACTAAAAATAATTAATGCACACACACACACACACACGCAATGGGTCAAAGAAGAGACACGGTTTCGAGGTGAGGACACACCAGCAAGGTTAGATTTACTGTTCACCCATGAACCCGATGTAATAGAATCATTGAAATATCTCTGTCCTTCAGGAAAAAGTGATCATGTGGTCATTGAGTTCCAGATGTTAATAGGGAACATCGAGCCAAGAGACGAGCTTCATAGACAGGGAAGATACAACTTTGGGAAAGCAAATTTTACAGGATTGAGAAACTTTTTTGAAAATGCGGATTGGAGAAAATTCAGAGAAACAAGAGAGATACAGAGGAAGTGGGATATCTTTCTAGACCTCTATAATTTGGGAGTGGAAAAATTTGTACCAAGAGTAAGAGGGAAAGAAAACAGGAAAAAGGAGTGGTTTAATAGAAGGTGTATGACAGCAAAAAAAGAGAGAGATAAGGCGTGGAACAACTGGAGAAAGAGAGGTAACAACAGAACAAAGGAAGAATATAAAAGAACTAGAAATGAATACACAAGAATATGTAGAGAAGAAGAAAGGAATTTTGAAAAAGGTATAACAGACAAATGTAAGGATGAACCCAAACTGTTTTATAGATTTGTTAATGGCAAACTGAAACAAAAGGAAGGAATCACCAAACTGAAAGTAGAAGGAGAGGTCTTTAAGGATGCGGCCATGCAAGCAGAAATAATGAACAAACGTTTCCAGTCAGTTTTCACTAAAGAAAAGGAGTTTGTGGAAGCGGAGGGAGTGATTAGAAATGTTCCGGTGATAAAAGATATAAAACTGGAGGTACAGGAAGTGTATAAATTACTGGAAACTCAAGATGTAAGGAAAGCCCCAGGACCTGATGGAATTTCTAATTGGGTACTGAAGGAATGCAGAGAACAACTGGCGGATAAAATTCACAGTTTAATCGTATGCTCACTGGAAGAGGGGAAAGTGCCACAAGAATGGAAGAGGGCAAATGTGGTACCAATTTACAAGGGAGGAAACAGGGAAGAACCCCTGAATTATACACCAGTGTCTCTAACCAGCATGGTCGCAAAATTGTGTGAGAGAATCCTGAAAGACAGATGGATAAAATATCTGGAAGAGATGAATATTTTGGCTGAATGTCAGTCTGGATTTAGAAGTGGAAGGTCATGTGTTTCTAACTTGTTGAGTTTTTACTCAAGAGCGATTGACGTGGTACAGAAGAGAGATGGTTGGGTGGATTGTGTGTACTTAGACTTAGAGAAGGCCTTTGACAAGGTACCTCATAAGAGACTAATGTGGAAACTAGAGTATATAGGAGGACTGAAGGGGAAACTTCTGGAATGGATGAGAGACTTTTTGAGAGACAGACAAATGAGGACAGTAATAAAGGATAGGATGTCTGGATGGAGGGAAGTAACAAGTGGAGTCCCTCAAGGCTCGGTGTTGGCGCCAGTAATGTTCCTGATTTACGTAAATGATATGGTAGATGGAGTGAACAGTTATGCAAGTCTGTTTGCTGATGATGTAAAGATCTTGAGGAAGGTAGAGGTTGAGGAGGATTGTAAAATACTGCAGGAGGATTGGGATAGGATACACAATTGGAGCCGGACGTGGGAAATAAAATTTAATGTAAAGAAATGCAAAATATTGGAAATGGGTAAAAGTACCAGGAGGCCATCACTGAATTATTTGTTGGGTAATGAATTAATCACAAAAGGGAGAGAAGAGAAAGATTTGGGAGTGCTGGTCCAAGATAGTTTGTCACCAGAAAAGCACATTAACAAGATAGTTGGAGAGACTTATAAACTCTTGACTAACATAAGAGTAGCATTCCATTATATGAATGAGGAGATGATGAAAAAATTGATAGTGGCCATGATCCGCCCCAGGTTAGAATATGCAGCGGTAGTGTGGTGCCCACACAAAAAGAAAGATATAAACAAGATTGAGAAAATACAAAGAACAGCAACCAAGATGGTCCCCAGTCTGACAGACCTGTCATACAGAGAGAGGCTGGAAAAACTGGATTTGCCTTCCTTAGAGGAAAGGAGAAAGAGAGGAGACATGACTGCAGTGTTCAGGACCATGGAGGGAGTAGATAAAATTGACAAAGATCTGTTTGTATGGGATAAGAGAGTAACAAGAGGACACGGAATGAAACTGAAGAAGCCAAGCTGCTTGAAGGATATCAAGAAATATAGTTTTCCTTATAGATGCACAGACCTGTGGAGCAGCCTGGGCAAAGAGATCGTCCAGTCTAAAAACTTAAACGAGTTTAAAGCTAAATTTGACTTATTGAGAAACAGTGACGGAAACCCACGAGCATAGTACATTCCGTGTATATCACAATTAGGTATATTAGGTAAATACTTAAATATTTGGAACGACTTAGACAAAGAGGTGGTGCATGAGAAAAACATTCATGTGTGTAAAGGTAGACTTGATAAATGTGGATATGGAGACAGGACAACACAAGCATTGCTCAATTCCTGTATACTACAAATAGGTAAATACAAATAGGTAAATACACACACACACACACACACACACACACACACACACACACACACACACACACACCATATTTACCATGGGAGGTGGGTGGAGGGAGTGGGGGGGGGCAGCTTGACTTCAATTTCAGTGTGCACTTTCTTATGACTGTCTCCATGCCTTCACCTCAGGGGGGCCAGACTTCGACTCCTGTGAGACAAAATAAATCAATTAGGAAAAGGTGTTAGGGAGCTTTGATGGTGCTAGATGGATTTATGTAACACAGGACAGAAGGGTGTAATAAGCACAATAAATCACTCAGGAAAAGGTGTTAGAGAGCTTTGGTGATACTGGAAAGATGGAAAATACACACACACACACACACACACACACACACACACACACACACACACACACACACACACACACACACACACACACACACACACACACACACACACACACACACACACACACACACACACACACACACACACACACACACACACACACACACACACACACACACACACACACACACACACACCATATTTACCATGGGAGGTGGGTGGAGGGAGTGGGGGGGGGGCAGCTTGACTTCAATTTCAGTGTGCACTTTCTTATGACTGTCTCCATGCCTTCACCTCAAGGGGGCCAGACTTCGACTCCTGTGAGACAAAATAAATCAAGTAGGAAAAGGTGTTAGGGAGCTTTGATGGTGCTGGATGGATTTATGTAACACAGGACAGAAGGGTGTAATAAGCACAATAAATCACTTAGGAAAAGGTGTTAGGGAGCTTTGGTGATACTGGAAAGATGGAAAAACACACACACACACACACACACACACACACACACACACACACACATACAAAATATCACTTAGGAAAAGATGTTAGGGAGCTTTGGTGGTGCCGGAAGAATTTATGTAACACAGGACAGTAAGGTGTAATAAGCAAAATAAATCATTTAGGAAAAGGTGTTGGTGATACTGGGAAAAAAAAATCACTTTGGAAAAGGTGTTAGGGAGCTTTGCTGGTGATAGATGGATTTCTGTAACACAGGACAGTAAGGTGTAATAAGCAAAATAAATCACTTAGGAAAAGGTGTTAGGGAGCTTTGGTGATATAGGATGGATTTATGTAACACAAGACAGTAAGGTGTAATAAGCAAAATAAATCACTTAGGAAAAGGTGTTAGGGAGCTTTGGTGATATAGGATGGATTTATGTAACACAAGACAGTAAGGTGTAATAAGCAAAATAAATCACTTAGGAAAAGGTGTTAGGGAGCTTTGGTGTTATAGGAAAGATTTATGTAGCACAGGACAGTGAGGTGTAATAAGCAAAATAAATCACTTATGAATAGGTGTTAGGGAGCTTTGGTGATACTGGAAGGATGGAAAATATAGGAAGACAAAGAAGAAAAAAAAAAGGAAAAAAAATCACTTATGAAAAGGTGTTAGGGATCTTTGGTGTTATAGGAAGGATTTATGTAGCACAGGACAGTGAGGTGTAACAAGCAAAATAAATCACTTAGGAAAATTTGTTAGGGAGCTTTTACTTATAAATGCTCCTGTGGGGGAAACAGAGAAGGAAAATACCAGGTGTGAGTCTCCTTGGTTACTAGTCAAATTTATCCTTCACTCTGACTACACCTGGCCATCAACTCAGCTGAAAGGGGTTACAAAGCTTTGTTTAGCAATGAGTCTCCTTGGTTACTAGTCAAATCAACTCTCCAATCTGACTACACTTGCCATCAACTGAGCTGAAAGGGGTTATGGATCTTTGTTATGAGGCAGGAATGAGTCTCCTTGGTTACTAGTCAAATCAACTCTCCAATCTGACTACACTTGCCATCAACAAAGCTGAAAGGGGTTATGGATCATTGTTATGAGGCAGGAAGTCATTTGTTTTTCCTTCCTCTGTTATCTGAAGGCAAAAAACAACAAGCCAGACATGGCAGCACCACCGGGCTATTCCCGCCTGTCCTGGTGGAAAGTTTTCGTGTGACCGTAATTTCCAAACGGACACAAGCGTTTTGTCCGGATAGTGGGAAAAATTGTACGAATAATGGTTTGCAACAGCCAGGTGACAGGGTCCAGGTAATGGATGGTCTGGGTAGTGGTCATCTGGATAATTAAGAGATTACTGTATATAAAATATCTAATAGATAAAATGCAGAAAAATTATAGATACAACAGATAATATGTAGATACAATGGAGATAAAATGCAGGTTCATCCATCCATCATTCAATCCTACATTGCCCCATGAGGAGCGTAGGAGCCCAGGGCTAGGCAAGTTGGTCCTGACATTTAAGATGAGAGTGACCAGCCTCACTCATCCCTGAGTGGCATTACATGAACAATAAACCCCAACCACCCCTTGGATATAAACCTTCACCGGCTCAATCCAATTGGAGCGCCTTAATTACCCACTAAACCACCAGGTGCCATAATTTGGTTATATGGTTACCACCCAGCGTAGTAAATGGTTTAAAGTGTAAAGGAAACCATTTGGCTTGTCACTCAGTGTAGAGTTACGCACAGGCAGAAGGAAGAGGAAAGAATGAAGGAAAGAAAGATGGAAGAGGGAGTGTAAAGTTACCCATTGGCAGAAGGACAAGGAAAGAATGAAGGAAAGAGAGAAGAGGATGGAAGGAATAGGCAGACACCCAAAGCAGCACTATACTGAGTGAGTGGATGGTGAGTGCCCTCATCTACCACATAATAATAATAATAATAATAATAATAATAATAATAATAATAATACCTGTACTGTATATGGAATTCTGATCTACCCACATACACCAATATACAGTAGTTGCCTCAGCCCTACTGTATTTCCCTATTACAAATACTGTACTTACCGAGATATGGTACTTATAAAGGAAAGAGGTGTGGGGCCATCTGTTGTGTGCAAGGGGAACTGCCGGGCCTCAGGTTATATGCTGTATGGAGTAGAAGAGTTAGATGTACAATAATAATAATAATAATAATAATAATAAAATAAATAAATAATAATAATAATCATCATCATCATCATCATCATCCAGACCTCCTTTCAAACCCTAGGACAGGGTGAGGAGTAGCAACATCCAGACAGCCCAAGGTTGCCCAGTCCAATAGGCCACACTTCCATTCACTCATCATTCAAGACCCCAGAATCCTGGCTCTATCCGATATGCCAAAAACTTTCACCACATTCTGTAGCTTCACATAAATGTATCTGATAGATAATAATAACTAATTTATTTATTTATTTTTTATTGCCAGATGCCATAATCCCATAAGGGGTGGCCATTTGACCTTGAGTTACCGGTATTTGTTTTACAGGGAGGGGCACTAACCCTCCACCAACCCACGTATGGTTTGGTTATATGGTTACCACCCAGCATTGTAAATGGTTTCCTGGCTTACAGGAAACCATTGGCTTGTCACTCAATGTAAAGCAACCTGTAAAGGAAAGAAAAGCAATAAGAAGTGACAGGAAAGATGGGAGAAGTAGGAAGAGAGGAGGGCAGGCACAGAAAAAGAATGATAAAGGCTAAGGAAGAAGTAGGCAGCACTACATCAAGTGAGTGGATGACGGTCGCCACCACCCACCACTAATAACAATAATAATAATAATAATAATCCAAGAGGTGGTTGGGGTTGATTGCTCATGTAATGCCACTCAGGGATGAGTGAGGCTGGTCACTCTCATCTTAAATGTCGGGACCAACTGCCTAGCCCCGGGCTCCTACACTCCTCATGGGGCAATGTAGGATTGGATGATGGATGGATAATAATAATAATAATAATAATAATAATAACAACAACAACCAAATTATTACCCTACTTGGTGATATGATGAGCAATACCGGTACATTAATAACAATTACCATCACAATAATAATAATTATAATCTATCTATAGCCAGACGCCTTAATCCTGTAAGGGGTGTCCACAAAAAAATAGCTTCCATGTCGCCCTGTCCCCTGCCATTTCGTTGCCCTCTCCCACAGCTCACACCCCCCTCTCTCACATACCTTTTGACTCCATCTCATTCTTGGTCTCCCCCTCCCTCTCCCCCCCTCCACCTCCTTGCATACATTCTCCTCGTTAGTCCCTTGCTCTCCATCTTTTCCACATAACCAAACCACCTCAGTGTATTTCTCCTAACGCTTCCTATCATATCCACATCCACGTCCACAATGCTCCTTCACTTCCTCATTTGTCAGGCTGTCTCTCCATGTGACTCCACAGGCTCCTCTTAAATAACTCATTTCCACTGCTCTCACTCGACTTGTGTCCTTCCAACAACGTCCAAGCTTCACTTCCATACGTTAGAGTTGGTATCACAATACTGTCATGCAGTGACTTTTTCACTTCCATACTCACTTCCCTGTTCCTTATCACTGCTTTCAAAGAACCAGCAACCTTTTGTCCTTGTTGCACTGCCTCCTCTAAACTTCCGTCCTTCCTCAATTCAAATTGGAAACAAAATTCACTCCACAAAACAATCGTCAGTAACAAAATCCACTCCACAAAACAATCGTCAGTAACAAAATCCACTCCACAAAACAATCGTCAGTACAGCAAAAGAGACATGGATAATAAGTAGGATACAATGACAACACAAAAAATCACTTTTACACCCAAAATAGTAAAAAAAAAAAAAAAAAAAAAAAAAAAACGAAATGGAAAAAGTCAATGCATTTGGGTACATTTGAGTCTGTTCCACTATGCCAGAAACAAACACTCACAGGCAGGGCTTAAGGAACATCATAACAACAAGGGGGACAAAATTAAGCAGGAAAACCTCTGCCTCCCTCTGCTACTTGGTGGTGGCTCTGGTGACCCTGATACACGTCTACAAGGTATGCGCCTGCTGTGTGGATTCCTGCAATCGTCAGGGCAGCTCACCCGCCTGTGACCGAAGACACTGCGTCATCGGCTGAGGAAAGGCAGTGGGTCATGTCCTCAACTGTGGTCCTTTATACCCAGAAGATGAAGGTCATTTATCACCCTGAAAGTAATGAGAAAAATACAGAAAACAAACTGGAGGAAAACAGTACAAACTGAACTGATAAGGTCTTTCTGCTGCTTAAAGTGTACATTTACCAGATTTTTTTTTTTTTTTTTTTTTTTGGTAAAAGTACACTTTTATTGCTGAAATAAGTTTCCTGGCAATTATGATAGGATGTTTTAGGCATTAACCCACCCAGACCTCATTCAACCTAACTTATACCACAATAGTGAATGAGAGACCTTATACTGTACTACACTCGTGTGGATGTCTTGCTGAGGGGGAGGGCACAAATTTAAACCAAGTTTCGTTTCGTTTCGTTTTCGTTTCGTTTTTAAAGGCTCCAACATGCTTGCATGTGTCGGCCTTGGTCACCTAATGGCGGCTCTCCACGCTGCACGATCCATTGCAGCCTCCCTGTTCAGTCCCTTAACCCTAAGGTCACACTTAATGACCTCGTCCCATGTCTTTCTCGGTCTACCCCTCATAACCCCACCCCCAATATTAACACTTCTCACCTTCCTCACCCAATTATCATCCCCCATCCTCTCCACATGTCCAAACCACCTCAATCTACCTCTCCTCATCACAACACCAATACACTCCAGTCCCATCCTACCTCTCAACTCTTCCATTGTAAACCCAGCCCCTCCAGGCCTTGGATGCAGGGACGCACTGCACATCCACCTAATCATTGTCATTTCTGTACGTCTGAGCCGGCGAATATCTTCCTCCTTCACTGCCCAGGTCTCACTGCCATACAACATTACACTCCTAACACATGCTGCATACAAAGACCCCTTAGCACGTAGGGAGAGCCCTCTCAATGTCAGGAGAGGCAAGAGCTCCCTGAACTTCTTCCAACCACTTCTCACCCTAGCCACAGAGCTAGCTCCAGCCCCACCTCCAGCACACAACATGTCTCCCAAATAACAAAACTCTTCCACACACTCAAGAGATTCACCTGCAAGTTCAATCCTTTCACGTCTGACAATCTCCACCTGCTCACCCCGGCACGCCGTACATATAAAATCAGCATTATCTCGCAGTCTACCTCTGATACCACTACATCTCTTATGCACCCATTTATCACACACACCGCACAAGATGGAATTACTTCCCACGCCCTTGTGGCAAACTGCACATGGCCACTCTCCCTCGTCTTTGACAGTACCGCCACCAACCCTAGATATCATCACTTTTGTTTTATCTGCATTTACCCTTAAACCCTTTTGCCCCATACCATCTCTCCACTTCCTAAACCTTTCCTCCGCCTCCTTTTCATTCTCTGCAATCAACACCAAATCATCAGCATACAACAACTCCCACGGGAGTCCGTTTCTAAAGTCACGTGAAAGGGCTTCAAGTACCATGATAAACAACATGGGACTCAAGACTGACCCCTGATGCACACCAACATTCACGGAAAACTCATCACTCAAATCTCCATTCACTCTCACCTGGGTGTGAGCACCCACATACATGGCCATAACCACCCTAACCAGCCACTCCTCCAAGCCAAGCTTTCTCATTGCCTACTTCACCACCTCTCTAGGGACTCTGTCAAAGGCCTTTTCCAAATCAACAAAAACAAACTAAAGATCCCTTCTCCTACCAATATATTTTTCCTGAAGCTGTCGAACAATGAATATGGCATCAGTGGTCCCCCTACCTGGCATAAACCCAAACTGCATCTCATCAATATTCACTCTTTCTCTAATCATAGCTTCTAAAACTCTCTCCATTACCTTCATTATCTGATCTAAAAGCTTCATACCTCTATAACTTCCTCTTTTCAGGGCATCACCCTTCCCTTTATACACATTTACAATTACACTCTTCAGCCAATCATCTGGGACAACACACTCATAAATAATCCTATTTATCAGGTCAGTGACTAAACTTACCCCTATATAGCCTGAGGGCTTCAACATTTCGGCAGTCAACCCAGACACACCTACTGCCTTCCCCACCCTCATCCTGCCTATTGCCTCACTCACAGTAGCAGTATCAATCAAAGGCCTAGGGCCAGACACTGGATCTGCTGGCTCCAAACCTTCACCCAGTCAAACTCCTCATTCAACAACCGGTTATAATGCTCTCTCCATGCATCTTTAATATCCTCACTGTTCACCACTACCCTTCCTTTATCATTCTTCACACACTGCTCACCTATGATATCCCGATTATCCTTCTTCACCTGACCTGCCACCCTAAATAAATTTTTTCTTTCCCCATGATTTAGGTTATCAAGTAATTGTCTCTGTGACTCAGACTTTGCCCTGTATACCTCTCTTCTAGCCCTACGCTTGGCAGCCAAATATTCCTCTTTGCTACCACTCTTCTTCCATTCCCGGAAAAACCTTCTTTTCTCCTTAATTGCAGCTTCTACACCCTCATCCCACCACCAAGTTACTTTATGTCTTGGTGGTCCTTTTGTCCAATCGCATGTTACATCAGTAACTCTCAAGAAATTGTTCTTGAGGGCTCTGTACTGTTCATTAATGCCTCTGTCTACAGCTCCCTGTTCAGCCACCATTCTCCTCAACTCACTATAGAAGGCATCCCTTACTACTTGGTTTTTCAGCTTCCATATTTTCCTCCTAGGTACATAAGTATATATGTGTGTGTGTGTGTGTGTGTGTGTGTGTGTGTGTGTGTGTGTGTGTGTGTGTGTGTGTGTGTGTGTGTCTGTGTGTGTCTGTGTGTCTGTGTGTGTGTGTGTAAAAAGAGTGAGAGAGAGAGAGAGAGGAGGGAGATTTAGACACATAGATAAACAGCTACAGACATACTTATACATATATGTATTCTATGATAAGAAGCAGAGACTTGCCTCTGTCTACAGCTCCCTGTTCAGCCACCATTCTCCTCAACTCACTATAGAAGGCATCCCTTACTACTTGGTTTTTCAGCTTCCATATTTTCCTCCTAGGTACATAAATATATATGTGTGTGTGTGTGTGTGTGTGTGTTCGTTAAGCACCGTATCACAAATCAATAGTTTGTGCTGCTGCACACACTCCTCACTTCCTATAACTTTAACATCCCTCACTAACCTCCTATCGGCCCTCCTAACCAGAAAATAATCTATCTGACTGCTATTTCCCCCAGACTCATACGTAATTAACCTACTGTCTCTTTTCCTAAAATATGTGTTGCACACAATCATGTCCGTTGCCTCCTCAAACTCGAGTATCCTTTCCCCTTCTGCATTCCTTATACCATACGCACATCCCCCATGCACTCCTTCATAACCTTGTGCTGCTTCACCTACATGACCATTTAAGTCCCCTCCCAAAATCACTATCTCATCATCCCACATACCACCCACTACACGTATTAAATCATCCCAAAATCTATCTTTCTCTGATTCATCCAATCCTGCCTGTGGAGCATATGCCGATATAATCGCAGCTATCTTTCTTCCCAACAGAATTTTCACTACCAATATCCTATCGCTTACTCTCAAAACATTCATAACATATTCCACCCATTTCTCCGCAACCATCACACCAACACCTCCATATCCGTCTGTCCCCCCCTGCCAAAACAACTTATAGCAACAGTCCTTCCCAACAATCTTTCTCGCTGATCCCCCCCTGTACCGGACTTCCTGCAAACACGCCACATCCACCCACCTCCTACTGAATGCCTCAACGACTTCCCCTCAAACTTCCCACATTCCATGAACCCACCCTCATCCCCATGGGTGATTTACTGTCCTCAGGCTTGCTTTGAAACTTATTTTGTTTTGTCATCTTCAGTATTAATAAAGGGGGACAGACACAGCACAGGTCCCACTCACTGCACAGTCCCAGGTCCAGGCAATGGATCTGGGACCCCTAGCCCACCAGCTTACCAGTGGCTGTGGTAGTGGCCTCGGGGCACCCTGCCAGGACAGCTGCAGGGACACCCTCCAAGCGCGTCTTGGCACTGTAACTATCCCACCATTATACACCCACTGATAGGGCAGCCTGCTGGGGCATATAAAATAATTATACAATACATACATACATACATAAAACACAGTACTGTACTTACATAACATATGGACAAACATGACGCTATGCTTCCTCATTATTTAAATCCCCTATACAGTGAATAGCCATAGTAGTCCTAGTTTCCATTGGACTGGGAGACAAAAGCTACATTAACTTCTAAGTAGTTCCTCACCTGGAAGCTGTTGAGTAAAAGATTGTGAAAAAAAACCTACATTTACTCATAAATAGTTCCTCACCTGGAAGCTGTTGAGTAAAAGATTTATTGTGTGTGGTTGCTTATTACCCCTGTATGTCTTACCCTTTTCACCTTTCACTGATTCCTACACCGGTACGTTTTTGACACATATCTCACCTTTGCCTTCGTAGAACTGGGAATCAAGGCTTCATATTTCAAATTTACTCAAGCCTAACCTTGAATAATGTCAAGATGTGCATTTAATAAGAATATGTCCACACTTTCCAACACATTTATTTTAAAGGGTCACAACAACAGTGAGCATGGAAGTGAAAAAGTTACTACATGACAGTATTGTGATACCAACTCTAACGTACGGAAGTGAAGCTTGGACGTTGTTGGAAGGACACAAGTCAAGAGTGAGAGCAGTGGAAATGAGTTATTTAAGAGGAGCCTGTGGAGTCACATGGAGAGACAGGCTGACGAATGAGGATATAAAGGAGCGTTGTGGTGTTGATGTGGATGTGATAGGAAGCGTTATGAGGAACACACTGAGGTGGTTTGGCCATGTGGAGAGGATGGAGGGTGAAAGACTGACGAAGAGAGTGTATGTGAGTGAGGTGGAGGGGGAAAGATGGAGGGGGAGGCCGAGGATGAGATGGAGGGATGGGGTAGAAAGGTTTAAGAGAGAGGGGGGTGTGAGTTGGGAGCAGGGGAGTGAAATGACGGGGGACAGGGCGACTTGGAGGCGATTTGTTTGTGGCCACCCCAAACGGGATTGAGGCGTCTGGCAATAGGTAGATAGATAGACAACAACAGTTTCGGGACCATTCGTCGTCAAGCCAATTCGCCGTCACAACAATAACAAGACAATTCGGCCTCAGGACAGGATCGGGAAGAGATTCCGATCCTTTCTTAGCCTCCTGTGTGATGGTCTTTTCAGTGGAAGTATAGAGACTTAAACAGTACGGCATGTGCAAGCACGTTGAATTTCACTGGGACACACACTGGATGGCTGTTTTTTCGTATTGTGGAAGCTGCAGACACCATTACAGTAAGGTAAGTCATGTATTGTGATTATGTTGCTCAGAGAATTGCTGGAAGTAAGCTGTATCCTCCAGTCCCGATCCGTCGGCAGGGGAGGGGTAGGCTGGCATCGATATATTTAATATTGGTAGTATGAGATGAACGCATGAATATGGCCGCACTGCATCTGAGAAATCTTGCGCTGGTATGGTGTTGCCAACCCGAAAATTCATTTTTGGTCCAAGTATCTCTAAAGAAATCAAAAGTCCCTACGTGTCCCTACGTTTCAAGTCAAAGCCCCTATGCCCGTCCCTACATGAATTAAACTTATGTTTCAACAAGAAATGCACGTAGTATGTTTCTGATGAAGTGATTAATAAGGTTCATGGAGAAAGGAAAACCAAAATAATGAATGCAATGGCATTTAATTACCTTTCTTAGAGAAAAAGTTTTTTTTTTCAATATGCATCCAGTTTTCTAAATTCCTCCTATATATTAAGAATAAGAAAAATAAAGTTTATATAGCTTGTTTTCAGCATAGTTAATGATAATATGTTTCTTTGTCTAGATAGTTCCTTTAAGTATTCATGATGCTCCTGAGGGTGAAAATACAATGTATACGTTATATGAAAGAGGAACAGTAAATAAATACAGCGATGTCATATTTCCTGCCACGAAATTGGATGTGGAAATTTATCTTCAGCTCCGAGGAAACAGTTTATAACACTTTTGGCATTTCAGTATCAGATTTCATTGGTAATCAGCACAGCAGTATAGCTAACTTAAGGCCTGAATGGAAAGAAAACAGCAAAACTTTACTCTTTATAACTGCATAAAAGACACAGTATTTATTGGTTGTTTTTCTTATGAAAAATTCTACTAATTATTAATGAATATCTGAAATCCCTAGGTTTTTAAGAATTTTGCCTGGGCATATATGAGAGAGGGGGGTGTGAGTTGGGAGCAGGGCAGTGAAATGGCGAGGGACAGGGTGATGTGGAGGCGATTTGTTTGTGGCCACCCTGAATGGGATTGAGGCGTCTGGCAATGGATGGATGGTCTTTCCATCTCTACGTCTTTGAAAATTAGTAAAAAATTCCCAGGTTCAGGGATATGTCCCAACAGTTAGCAACACTGCTGTGGTGAGATGAGTAAAATAAGGCATCAGATAAATGTGGTGTAAGAAATGAAGGCCCCGTTGATGGCCAAAGGCTGGTGGGAACTGGAATACTCGGCCATACAGGACCCGTATTCTCTTAGCCATTCACAAAGACCTCGTTCCATGTTTCCTTTTTGGCAGGATGTTCTGAGTGAGTGCCAGTTCAAAAGCCACACCTCAGTGAAGCAACAATGACCCTCACACCAAGACCTGTGGCCGATGCTCAGAACTGTTCACCAAGATGGGCCGTGCAGTGTAGTGAAGGATTTTATCACCACCTCTTTAAGGCATGGTAGAGCCTGTGCATTTCTTCTTGCTGAGATGGGTAAAGAGTTTCATTTTCTGCTCTTGTTGTTATTTTCTTCTGTATGCTACATACTGTAGTGCTGTCACCCTCCATAACTCTGTGACCCCATTATTGCACAATTTTAACTCCCCAAAGAATACATTTGTACTTTCAGGCAAACACAATTTTGTGGATAAAACAATGGTTTTCTGATTACATTTTGTGGTTCATTTCATTTTGACTCATTTTCAGAATTGCCTGTTTTTCCTGCCTCCTCCGTCCCTCTATTGAATGTAGGAACCCATGCAGAGAAAAGAAACCTTTTTGCTGGAAAATGATGGTTCATATCAAATGGACTGAATAACAAATTGGAAAACCCATGTTTTATCCAAACCTAACCACATCTAACTTAACCTGACTGGGTGCCTTTGCTCCTCAGACTCCCCAAAGCATTAATGTAACCTCATCTAACCCAGTCACACTGCAGGGAAGAAAAATGAGACAATGAAGTTGGCAGTTTTAAGCATTAATCTAACTTCATCAAACTAAGGAAGTGGTAAAGGAAGTGGTTGTTGCTGGTGATGAGAGGAACCAGTAGAAAATAAAACTGTATACCCACTGTTTGCCAGTCAGTATAAAAAATGCAACACACCCTTGTTATACAGTCACTATAGTGTACAGTCATTTGCTTGTGAGATCAATACAAATTTAACATTTTTTTATTATACAGTCACTGTGATGCCTGATTTCTCATTACCAGTCTGTGATCTTTTTCTTGCTTTCATGATTACAGTGCAAAATACAATAAACAATTGGCCGTGTGGAGAGTGAGAGACTGATAAGGAGAGAGTATGTGAGTGAGGCAGAGGGGGAGAGAGGGAGGGGGAGGCCAAGGATGAGATGGAGGGATGGAGGGGAGAGGTATATGAGAGAGGGGGGTGTGAGCTGGGAGCAGGGCAATGAAATAGCAGGGGAAAGGGCAACATGGAAGCGATTTGTTTGTGACCATCCCTTACGGGTTTAAGGCGTCTGGCAATACTGTAGATAGATAGATAGTTTCAAAAATGCATGGCAGTTGTAAAATGGTGGTGTGCCGTACCCAACTAAGCATCACAGGATTAGCAAGTGGAAAAGCAGGTGAATATACAATAATGAAAGTAGTAGCTTCAGTTAGTTTCAGGAAAAGGTGTATATTGAATTTATCTCATTAAAACCAAGAAACAGTGTGCACCAAAGTGTGTGCTGAGTGAAGTATGGTATTCTTGCCAGCAGACTGGCAGAGTTCACCATCTAACCAAATCTCTCCCAGTAAATGGTACCATAATGTTAGTTTTTCATTTTCATTTTTTTCATTCATTTTTTTTCATCATCCAATCCTACATTGCCCCATGAGGAGCATAGGAGCTCGGGGCTAGGCAAAGATGAGAGTGGCCAGCCTCACTCATCCCTGAGTGGCATTACATGAGCAATGAACCCCGACCACACCTTCGACATAAACCTGCACCAGCTTAATCTGATTGGAGCACTGTAATTACCCACTAAACCACCAGGCACCAACATTTGGTTATATGGTTACCGCCCAGCGTAGTTTTTTTTTTTTTTTTTTTTTTAATATGTGAACAGTAACTCTAGATGTATGGGCACACAGCATATTTTCCTTAGAGTGATCCTTTTCACAGGCTGATATCTGAAAGCATCAGCCCGGTAAGGAAGGCACCAAGAAGGAGGCGCTGCAGATCTTGGCTGAACCATGCAAGTCATTCTTGCTGGGAGATCCTGACGGGGGGAAGGGTGGTTGCCTGGACACCTGCATGAGGGGACCTTCGTGGATGGAGTGAGAAGGTGAGTGATGCTTAATTTGTACCTTACCCAGAATGAATGAGAATTACAAGGCTTGATGAATAAAAATATTGATGATAATGACATAGGTATTTTCCTTTTTCTGGATCATAACTGCTCCATGTATAAGAGTGAGAAGAGAATTGATGGTGATGATACTGAATGGATATTTGAATGATGAGTTTTCCGTGAATGTTGGTGTGCATCAGGGGTCAGTTTTGAGTCCCATGTTGTTTATCATGGTACTTGAAGCCATTTCACGTGACTTCAGAAATGGACTCCCGTGGGAGATGTTGTATGCTGATGATTTGGTGTTGATTACAGAGAGTGAAAGGAAGGCGGAGGAAAGATTTAGGAAGTGGAGAGATGGTATGGGGCACAAGGGCTTAAGGGTAAATGCAGATAAAACAAAAGTGATGATATCTAGGGTTGGTGGCAGTACTGTCAAAGACGAGGGAGAGTGGCCATGTGCAGTTTGCCACATGGGCTTGAGAAGAAATTCCATCTTGTGCGGTGTGTGTGATAAATGGGTGCATAAGAGATGTAGTGGTATCAGAGGTAGACTACGAGATAATGCTGATTTTATGTGTGCGGTGTGTCGGGGAGAGCAGGTGGAGATTGTCAGACGTGAAAGGATTGATCTTGCTGGTGAGTCTCTTGAGTGTGTGGAAGAGTTTTTTTTATTTGGGAGACATGTTATGTGCTGGTGGTGGGGCTGGAGCAGCTCTGTGGCTAGGGTGAGCAGTGGCTGGAAGAAGTTCAGGGAGCTGTTGCCTCTCCTGACATTGAGAGGACTCTCCCTCCATGCTTAAGGGTCTTTATATGTGGCATGCATTAGGAGTGTAATGCTGTATGGTAGTGAGACCTGGGCAGTAAAGTAAGAGGATATTTGCAGGCTCAGACGCACAGAAATGACAGTGATTAGGTGGATGTGCAGTGCATCCTTGAGTGTGAGGCCTTGGGGGGCTAGGTTTATGATGGAAGAGTTAAGAGGTAGGATGGGACTGGAATGTGTTGATGTTGTGATGAGGAGGGGTAGAGTGAGGTGGTTTGGGCATGTGGAGAGGATGGGGGTTGACAGTTGGGTGTAGAAAGTGAGAAACGTTAACTTTAGAGGTAGGGTTGTGAGAGGTAGGCAGAAAAACACCTTGGATGAAGTCATTGACTGTGACCCCAAGAGTAAGGGACTGAATAGGGTGGCAGCTAGAGTTTGAGTTGCATGGAGAGGCGCCATTAGGTGATGTAGGCTGATGCATGCAAGCGTGTTGCAACCATTAAAAAACAAAGATGACACTGATAATGATTTTTGTCGGCAGATGGAGGAGTGGATGGTGAGTGTCATCGTGCCATCTTGTTCTGACATCAAGGTTGGCTGGAAATTGATGGAACCTGCTGACAGACATTACACCAGAAAGGAAGAAGATGGGAGAAACCTTTACTTTGCAGTGAACCAACGTGGGCTGCTGCTGTGATGATGATGGTGGACAGAATTGCAAGAAATCTGCATCCATTCATCTCACAGTGATGTTAAAGGTAAACCAGATTTCCTTTCCATATCCTTTGTAGATGCAGGCCTGGTCAGTCAGCCACACACTAAGGATTTTTATACGCAGTGTCACTCTACCAGGGACCCGTTGGGTACGTCAGCTTAGCACCCTAGGAATTGTCAGGCATTAGGTTCTTCACTAGTTTAGCAAAGGCCACTATGATCCCACATGTCTAGTGCTTCTGTATGTGTGAGAATTATTATTATTATTATTTATTTATTTTTTTTTTTGGCGGGAGTTTTTGTGTATTATCTCTTCTTTAGTGATTACTGTTTGCATAGTACATGTTAACATTTCTCTTTTGTTGCTGTTTATACCTTCTTAGTACTGTATCAGCATAGTCTGCATCAGTAGCAGCAGCACAATCACCCATACCTCTTTTCCTACCCTTGGATGGGGGGCGTGTGAGGTCGGGTGTAGAGAGTCAAAAAGAGAGAAGAGAGGGAGAGAGAAAATAACTAAGTCTGTCCAGTTGAATGAACCACACCAATAATTCCAGCTTCACTTTAGTAACATCAGTTTAACAACATAGTATTTGCATCAGTTAACATCATAGTATTTGTGTCAGTTAACATATTAGTATTTTGCATCAGTTAACATATTAGTATTTTGCATCAGTTAACAACATAGTATTTGCATCAGTAAACATATTAGTATTTGCATTGTTACATAGCCTATGATTTCATCATCCTTTGTATAATTCTAACGTACAGTATGCTGCATGTTTGATCACGATTCGCCTCGTGGCTTCCATAGTGAGTGTTCTACCTCACTCCCCCCCTCCTCCCTTATAGTAGAGTAAGTCGTTCTTTCTGTTGTTCAGAGCAGGATTGTCAACTCTTTGTCCCCTATGGCTTCATTTGCGCGTCCTTCTTACAAGTTGTATCAAGCTCTGCCGGCCCCTATATAATGAGCTCAGTCTCTGCATTAATTGCCACTTAGATCTACTCCTCATTTTGCTCACATCTCTGTCCTCCCCTGTACAGTTGTTATTATTGTGAGTGCTCAGGAAGTCTCCAGCCATCTAGCAGCTGTGTAATTTGAGCATAAGTGTTATTACATTTTTCTTGTACTGTATAGCATAAGGTGTTAATTCGTAGGCCTAGTGAGGTTTTTGTGATTCATGTATTTTTATGTCAGTCATTTTTTATAATATTTTGTATCTGTAATAAGATATCTTGCATTAACTGAGCATTATCTGGTTTTCTCATTTTATCAGGGCTGACTTAGATAAATTTACTCTTGCTAATTTCGTGTTAATAGAGGCTATTGCAGTTAACCATATATTTAACCTGTTTTTTGCCATTACATTATCCTTATGAGTCCTGAATGTTTAGTTGTTAGTTTGAGCATTAAACTTTAACTTATAATTTTACCTAACTCTTTTGTTTTGAACCTGGAACTTTGCGGGACAGTTTTCTCTGTTCTGTAACATAAATTTGGCGACCTCGCCAGGATATTCAGGATATTATCATAAGGATATTGCTTGATATTTTGTGACTGTGATCTATTCATGATGTCTACTATTACTACTCTTGATGAAGCCAAAGATTTTTTGTCAAATGTGCAAACAGTGTGTGATGTAGAAAACAGAACAAAGAATGAACTTAAGCTTGTTGCTCAACAATTGGGAATTGTTTTTCGCTCTCATCATTCTAAAGATCAAATTGTCAACATGATTAATGAAAGCTTGTTTAATGTAACTCCTCCAAATGAGCAAACGCAGATTGAATTAGCTAAGTTACAGCTAGCCCTGCAGGAGGCTCGTGCTAAGGAGGCTGAGTTTCAGGCACGTTCTCAGGAGGCACAAATTGAACTTGCTAGGATTCAGGCAGACCATGAGTATCGCATGAAACAAGGTGGAACTGGATCATCTAGCTCTGATGATTTTGATGTGGCTAAAAATGTTAAACTTGTCCCTCCTTTTAATGAATCTGATTTAACAAAATATTTTCAGTTGTTTGAGAGGGTAGCTACAGGTTTTAATTAGCCCAAAAAGTATTGGCCAGTACTCCTTCAAACTGTTCTCACCGGTAAAGCTCAAGTAACTTATGCATCTTTGCCTCAGGATCAATCTGATAATTATGATGTAGTTAAGAGCTTGATTCTTAAGGCCTATGAGCTTGTTCCTGAAGCCTATAGAGTAAAATTTAGGACAACTTACAAGCAAGATAAGCAATCCCATGTTGAGTATGCAAAAATCAAAGAAGCTCTGTTAGAGCAGTGGTTAAATTCTAAGAATGTAAATTCTGATTTTGACAAATTTAAGCAGATGATTTTGCTGGAGGACTTCAAAAGGTGTATTAATAAAGATGTAAGCCTATATCTTGATCAGAGAAGAATAGATAATTTGTCTGATGCTGCAGTTTTAGCTGATGAATATGTTCTCACTCACAAGAGATATTCTAAAGAAAAAGGGAAAGCTGAGAGTAAGTACGTTGCCTCTACTCAGAGTACAGGTAACAGGAAAGAGAATAAAGATGATGTTTCTCAGGAAGTAAATACCAGCTTCACCTCTAGATTTCAGAAAAGTAAATGTACTTATTGTAGTAAGCTTGGTCATACTACGGAGAAATGTTTCAGGAGACAGCGTGATGTGAACAAAAAGGAGTCTTTAAATATTCAGTCAGTTGGTCTAGTGTCCACCCTTGAGAGTTCCCAAAATTCTTTAACTGAGTTAACTGAACCTGCTTTGAGGGGTAAATTAAATTCTCATGATGAAGCTTCTCTTTTGAGCAGTAACGTGGGTGACACTTTCAAGAGTTCATGTGCTAATTTCCTGATTGAAGGTTTTGTCAGTCCTCTGGACAGTAATGACAGGAAATCAGTTAAAATATATCGTGATACAGGTGCTTGCCAATCCCTTATGCTGACCAGTGTTCTAGGCTCTAATGTTAATTCCTCTGATGAAACTGTAATCTTACAAGGTGTAGGGAATAATTACTTCTCTGTCCCTCTGTGCAGAGTGAATTTAGAGTCTGGTTTTGTTAATGGTTCCGTTATGGTTGGGTTGGTAGAGACACTCCCAATGTCAGGTGTAACTTTCTTACTTGGAAATGATATTGGTGGAAGTCAAGTGTGTCCAGCTCCTCAGTTGTCTAGTGAACCAGTGGCTGCGTCCCAGGATTGTGATGTCCCTGATGTGTTCCCTGCATGTGCTGTCACTAGGGCTAAGTCTAAAGTTACTGGTGATTTAGAGGATAATGATGATGATGATGTTATCCTAGCTGACACTTTTCTTGCTAATTTGGACCACTCACCAGATGAGGCAGTACCCCGTAGTGTTGATAATTTGTCTCGTCAAGAGTTGGTTGAGTTGCAGGTTGCTGACCCTGAGTTGAAAGGTCTAACTAACCCTGCTTACAGTGAAGAAGAGTCAGCTGGTGCTTCTACTTGTTATTATATAAAGTCAGGAGTACTTATGAGGAAGTGGAGACTGTCTGTGCAAAACAAATAAAAATAATTCCAAAGCTTATTTTGTATGGATGGGATGGAGTGGAGAGGTATATGAGAGAGGGTGGTGTGAGCTGGGAGCAGGGCAGTGAAATGGCGGGGGACAGGACGACATGGAGGCGATTTGTTTGTGGCCATCCATTACGGGATTGAGGCGTCTTGCAGTATATAGATGGGTAGATTATTTTCTATATAGTGCACATCACATGTTTGGTCCTCCCTTGGAAAGCTTATTGTATTTAGCATCTTGTTCCAGAGTTCTTTCTGTAATCTATTCATCTGTCTATCAATCTATAGCCCGACGCCGTAATTTCACAAAGGGTGGCCGTAGACAAAACGCCTCCAAGTTGCTCTGTCACCCACCATTTGACTGCCCTCCCTCCAACTCACTCCCCCTCCCTCATATACCTCAACTCCATCCCTCCACCTCATCCTCGGTCTCCCCTTCCCTCTCCCTCCCTCCACCTCACCTACAAACACCCTCTTAGTCAGTCTTTAATCCTCCATTCTCTCCACATGTCCAAACCACCTCAGTGTTGTTCTCTTTCCATCAACACTAATATTTTATAATGTCAGTAATGTCACCAGGGTTAGCCAAATTTATAAAACAGCAGTAGACAAAATTTGAACATGTTACTCACCCAGGTCAACTCTGGAACTGTCTCCCTCTGTCTGTATTTCCTACTTCCTGTGACCTCCAGTCTTTCAAACGCAGTGTGTCCAGGCATCTCGAAATGAACAGATCTTGAATTTGGCTCTCTTTTGTGTTGTTTTTGTTTTTTCTTGGAAGGAACGGTTTGCGGGCTCCTGGCCTTTGGTTCCTTCTTCCTTGCATTACAACAAAAACATTATTGCTGTTTCTTGTGCTGATATCCCAGCTGTGATCACTGACATGTGCTACTTCAGGGGTATTCCCCAGGGATTCCCCAGAATAAATACAACTTCTATCTATCTATCTATTGCCAGACGCCTCAATCCCATAAGGGGTGGCCACAAACAAATCGCCTCCATGTTGCCCTATTCCCCACCATTTCACTGCCCTGCTCCCAGCCCACTCCCCCCTCCCTCATATACCTCTCCACTCCATCCCTCCATCTCATCCTTGGTCTCTCCCTCCTGCTCCCCCCCTCCACCTCACTCACATACACTCTCCTTGTTAGTCAGGCGCTAATAATAGATGGTATAAATATAACATAGCATGTAATTAACCTCTGATGTAGGCAGCTGTGTTCAGTGGGATGTTTTATATGTTATCCTACACCATTGTCTGGGTTAGATAAAGCTGAAATAAATTCTCTTACAGTTAATTTTGTAGTAAACCATTATTATCATGGATATGTGGTAGGTGGGGGCGCTCACCATCAACTCACTCAATGTAGTGCTGCTCTTGGGTGTCTGCCCTTTCCTCCATCCTTCTTTCGTGTCTTCCTCTTCTGTCTTTCTTTCCTTTATCCTTTCCTTTTCCTTCTGCCTGTGGGTGACTCTACACTGAGTGACAAACCAAATGGTATCCTATACACCAGAAACCATTTACTACGCTGGGTGGTATCTATATAACCAAATTTGGGCGCCTGGTGGTTTAGTGGGTAATTAAGGCGCTCCAATCGGATTGAGCCTATGCAGGTTTATATCCAAGGGGTGGTTGGGGTTTATTGCTCACGTAATGCCACTCAGGGATGAGTGAGGTTGGTCACTGTCATCTTAAAAGTCAGGACCAACTTGTCTAGCCCCGGCTCCTACGCTCCTCATGGGGCAACGTAGGATTGGATGATGGATGGATGGCTTGTCATGGATGTTCTACACTGACACTGAGGCTACACATACATGCAGACATAGTTGCCCAATACAGACAGAAAGCCAGCAGGTGGTGGAGTGAAGCTGACTGTATGGACAACAATTTGGGACAATAAAAAGTGAGAGACTGACGAGGAGAATGTATGTGAGTGAGGTGGAGGGGGGGAGAGAGAGGGAGGCCAAGGATGAGATGGAGGGGTGGAGTGGAGAGGTATATGGAGAGGAGGGTGTGAGCTAGGAGCAGGGCAGTGAAATGAGAGGGGACAGGGTGACATTGAGGTGATTTGATTGTGGCCACCCCTTACGTGATTAAGGCGTCTGGGAATAGATAGATAGATAGGAAAAAGCCCATGGACCTTATTGCAAGCTTCTACCAAAAATGGCCATCCCTCTGCCCTTTCTTTCCTACTGTCTGTACAGGTATACCTCGATATACGATACCCCTAGATGCCATACCCCGGCTTAGCAATGGGGGTAAAAATACTGTACCAACATACCCTGCCTAACGATGGCCAGTCCCCAGTATAATAATGGGTATTATTTTTTTACCAATTTTTATGATATTATAGATTAAAATTTTGTGTTTAGGTTGATTTATAAACTGTTTTTAGATTAATGTGTTTTAGCCATAGGTGGGGTGAACATTGTCATTTTGAGGTACAGTTTACTAAGTTTGATTTTTTCCAGACTTATATTTGGCAATTTTTATCTTTTATTTGTTGGTTTTAGTGAGTTATTTACAGGTGTTAGGCTTAGGTTAGCTTCTTTTACAGCTGTTAAGCCATTAGATTGCTTTAAACTTGTTTTTGGACTCATTTGGGTGGGTTTAGGACTTGGTTAGGGGGGAAACTCAAGGCTCAGAAACGCATCCCATTACTTTACATGTTAAATCTACTCCGATGTACGATAGCCCGCCTAACAATGGGTTCTTACTTAACCAGTTGCATCATTAAACTGGGGTATACCTGTATTTCCTACTGTCTTTCGCTGTCTTTATTTCCCACTTTCTTCCCCTGTCTGCATTTCCTACTTTCTTCCCCTGTCTGCATTTCCTACTGTCTTCCTCTGTCTGCATTTCCTGCTGCTTTCTTCTGTTTATTTCTGTTTTCCCCTGTCTGCATTTCCTACTTTCTTCCCCTGTCTGCATTTCCTACTGTCTTCCTCTGTCTGCATTTCCTGCTGCTTTCTTCTGTTTATGTCTGTTTTCCCCTGTTTTGCATTTCCTGCTGTCATCCTCCATCTTTATTTCTGTTTTCCTCAGTCTGTATTTCCTGCTGTCATCCTCCGTCTTCATTTCCTACTGTCTGTCCTCCAAATGTAGGGCCAGCACTGAACAGACGCAGCCCCCAAGTTGACGAAGGCTGACTGTTGATATTACGTTTCTCTTTCCACAGTGACACCATCAACAAGGCCTTGAAGCAGCTGCCAGTCAAATTTGTCTGCCAGGGTGTTGGTGAGGCCTGGCTGGACTGGTGGTGGTGGCACAACACTGGCTGCCAACAGGGTCATCTAGGGCAGCAGTTTTTAACCTGTGGTGCTGGCGTCCCGAGGGGGCGCTGAAAGCAGTATTAAGGGCTGCTGGAAAATGCTGTATTATTATTATTATTTTTTTTTTTTTTTTTTTTTTGCTTAGTATTGGCATCCTTGATGTTTTACTTTTGGAGATTGTATAAAATAAATTGGTGAAGCTGTACTTCCCTTTACTTTACAGTACTTTATCCTTTGTTACGGAACAGAGAAAGATAATGTACACTTTAAGTGAGAATACTAATAATCACTACTGTCCCGTAAAGTTCCAGGTTCAAAACAAAAGAGTTAGGTAAAATTACAAGTTAAAGTTTAATGCTCAAACTAACAACAAAACATTCAGGACTCATAAGGATAATGTAATGGCAAAAAACAGGTTAAATATATGGTTAACTGCAATAGCCTCTATTAACACGAAATTAGCAAGAGTAAATTTATCTAAGTCAGCCCTGATAAAATGAGATACCAGATAATACTCAGTGAATGGAAGATAAATTATTACAGATACAAAATAATATTAAAACTGATGGACATAAAGATCCCTACATGAATTACAAAAACTTCACTAGGCCTACAAATTAAACTTATGCTATACAGTACAAGAAAAAAATACAACAGTTATACTCAAATTACACACAGCTGCTAGATGTTTGGAGATTTCTTGAGCACTCACAATAATAATATCTGTACAGGGGAGGACAGAGATGTGAACAAAATGAGGAGCAGATCTAAGTGGCAATGATGCAGAGACTGAGCTCATTATATAGGGACCAGGAGAGCTTGATACAACTTGTAAGAAGGACGCGCAAATGAAGCCATGGGGACAAAAAGCTGAAAATCCCGCTCTGAATAAAAGAGAGAACGACTTACTCTACTATAACGGTAGAAGGGGGGGACTGAGGCAGAACACGCTCGTGATCAAACATGCAGCAAACTGTGCGTTAAAATTACACAAAGGATGATGAAATCATAGGCTATGTAACACCTTGTAGTTGTGTAGCATCTGTAATGTCAGTACCAGATGCTGTAATGCCAGTACCTGATGTAATGGTGCTGCACTAACATCACACTACAGGGGCTGCTGACGCTGGAATAGGTCAAGAAACACTGACCTGGCAAGTAGGCTGGACAACAGGTTAGACAGCAGGCCGGATACCAGGCTGATGTATCCTATTACTACTACTGCTACTATGACTACAAAAGCAAATGCTACTAGTTACAGCTACAATAAACTGCTATTACAACTACAAGAAACTACTACTACTATTACAACTACAACAAACTACTATTACAACTACAATACAAAAAAAAATAAGAAGAATAATGCTGTACCTCCACCACAACTACTACTACTACTAGCACACCACCACTATTGCTACTACTACTACCACCATCACCACCACCTACTACTACTACTACCACCACTACTATTACTACCACACCACCACCACCACCACTACTACTACTACTACCACCACCACCATCACCACCACCACCACCACCTCCACTACTACTATACTACTGCTACAACTGCCCCACCACCACCACCCCTATTACTATACTACTACCACTACTACTACCCCACCACCATCACTACTACTACTGTACTACTGCTATTACTATTGCTGCTGCTGCTGCTGCTACTACTACCACCACCACCACCACCACCACCACCACCACTACTACTACTGCTTCTACTAGTACCACCACCAGGTCCACCACTATTACTACTACTACTACTACCACCACCACTACTACTAACACCACAACCATCACCACAACTACTGCTACTACTATTACCACTACCACCATCACCACCACCACCACTACTACTACTACTACTACTGCTGCTGCTGCTACTTCTGTCACCATCACCACCACTACTACTACTGCTACTACCCCTGCTACTGCTACTACTACCAGCATCACAACCACCACTACCATCACCACCACCACCATAACTACAACTACTACTACTATTATTACCACCACCATCACCACTACTACTGCTACTAGTATTACATACAGTATATTACTACTACTGCTACCACCTCCACCACTACTACTACTCCCACCACCACCACCACCACCACTACTACTACTTCTACTACCACTACCACTACTACTACTGCTACTACTGCTTCTACTACTACTACTGCTTCTACTCCCACCACCACCACCACTACTGCTACTGCCACCACCACCACCACCACACCACTACTACCACTACTGCTACTACTACTACCACCACCACCATCACCACTACTACTACTACCGGTACTACTACTACTACTACTACTACTCCTTCTACTACTTCTACTACTGCTACTGCTTCTACTACCACCTCCACCACCACCACTACTACTACTATTACTACTATTAATACTACTACTACTACTTCTACTACTACTGCCACCACCACCACCACTACTACTACGACCACCACCACCACCACCACCACTACTACTACTACGACCACCACCACTATCATGGTCGGGGTTGGGATGCACGCCAGCAGAGATAAATAAAGATGTGTTATTTCAGGTGAATATCATCAACCCAGACGACTAAATTAGCGCTGGGAGTATGAAGGGTGAGAGACTAACTAGGAGTGTGTATGTGAATGAGGTGGAGGGGGAGGAGAGCGAGAAGACCGAGGAAGACACGGAGGGATGGAGGAGGGAGGTATAGTTTGAGGGATGGGGTGAAAGTGGGAGGGATGGAGGATGAGACTAACTAGGAGTGTATGTGAGATGGAGGAGGAGAGATGGAGGGATGAAGTAGAGAGGCATATGAGAGGGGGGTGTAAGTTAGGGGTGTCCCCCCAACTTACACCCCCGTCTCATATACCTGTGACATGGCGGGGGACAGGGCGACGTGGAGGCGAGTTGTTTGTGGACACCCCTTACGGGATTAAGGCGTCTGACTATAGATAAATAGATAGATAGATACGGATCATATTAAAGATAAATATTAATCAGCAGGACAAAAACGAGTCTTTCATCTCGAACTAGAGCTCGGTGAACCATAGAAGCTTCGAATCCCGTCAGTCACCCTCTAACCGTGATAGGGGGAGGACGCTCGAGCTGTGTGTATATTCTGTGTTGATGGTGTTTAAACAGCTTCCCCATCTTGCCGAGATGAAGGAAGGTAAGCGAGGATATTGTTCATCAGTTCTTTGATAATTACTAGTTCTTTGAGATGAACCAAATCGTCCTTATAATTGTGAAAGTGGTGTGGAAATAAGTTATCTGAGAGGAATGTGGAGCTACGTGGACAGACAGACAGACAAATGAGAAGTAAAGGAACGCTGTGGTGTTGATGTGGATGTGGAGTTACGTGGAGAGACAGACAGACAAATAAGGAAGTATAGGAGCGTTGCGGTGTTGATGTGGATGTGGAGTTACGTGGAGAGACAGACAGACAAATAAGGAAGTAAAGGAGCGTTGTGGTGATGATGTGGATGTGAGGAGTTACATGAAGAGACAGACAGACAAATAAGGAAGTAAAGGAGAGTTGCGGTGTTGATGTGGATGTGGAGTTCGGTGGAGAGACAGCCACACAATTATGGAAGTGAAGTAGCGTTGTGGCGTTAATGTGACTGTGGAGTTAGGTTGACACACAGACAGACAAATGAGGATGTGAAGGAGCATTGTGGTGTTGATGTGGATGTGGAGTTACGTGGGGAGACAGCCACACAAATAAGGGAGTGAAGAAGTGTTGTGATGTTGACGTGGATGTGGAGTTACGTGGAGAGACGGACAGACAAATAAGGAAGTAGGAGCGTTGTGATGTCTGTGTGCATGTGGAGTTACATGGAGAAACAGACAGACAAATGAGGATGTGAAGGAGCGTTGAGGCGTTGATGTGGATGTGGAGTTACGTGGAGAGACAGACAGACAAATAAGGAAGTAAAGGAGCGTCGTGCTGTTGATGTGGATGTGGAGTTACGTGGAGAGACAGCCACACAAATAAGGAAGTGAAGGAGCGTTGTGGTGATGATGTGGATGTAGAGTTACGTGGAGAGACAGACAAATAAGGAAGTAAAGGAGCTTTGCGGTGTCTGTGTGGATGTAGAGTTAGGTGGAGAGACAGCCACACAAATAAGGAAGTGAAGGAGCGTTGTGGTGTTGATGTGGATGTAGAGTTACGTGGAGAGACAGACAGACAAATGAGGATGTGGAGGAGCGTTGTGGTGGTGATGTGGATGTGGAGTTACGTGGAGAGACAGACAAATGAGGATGTGGAGGAGTGTTGTGGTGTTGATGTGGATGTGATTGATAGTGTTGGGAAAAGCACCCTGAGATGATTTGGCCACGTGGAGATAATGGAGAGTGAGAGACTGACTAGGAGAGTGTATGTGAGTGAGGTGGAGCGTGATAGAGGGAGAGGGAGACCGAGGAAGAGATGGAGGGGTATGGTGGAGAGGTGTATGCATGAGGAGAGTGTGAACTGGAGGGAGGACAGACAGATGCTGGACAAGGTGACACGGAGATTGTGTGTGGCATAGCACTTCTTCGTGACTCGCATCATATTAAGAGTTTATTTCACGTAGCTCAGTGGCAGAATAAGACAATGCTGCGGCTCCACTTACAGAGCACTTCTTCGTGACTAGCATCATACTCCAACGTTAATCTATTGTTACATCTCATCAGTGAAGATGGAGAGAGGGCAGTAATAATAATAATAATAATAATAATAATAATAATAATAATGATAATAATAATAATAATAATAATAATAATAATAATAAGATGATGATGATGTTGATGATGGTGATGATGAGTATGACTCTCTCTCTCTCTCTCTCCCTCCCCCCCTCTCTCTCTCTCTCTCTCTCTCTCTCTCTCTCTCACACACACACACACACCACATTATTTCGTCAACCCCTTCATTTGGTGACATCCTATTTCTCCCCTTCTCCTCTCTCTCTCTCTCTCTCTCTCTCTCTCTCTCTCTCTCTCTCTCGTGCGGTATCAAAACATAATAATAATAATAATAATAATAATAATAATAATCTCATGCCAGGAAGCTTTTTAGTCAGAGGTATAACTTCATTACGAGAATTAGACAAAGAAAACGGAAAAAATGGGGATAAACACTATGAGGCGAAAATACAGGTGTGGTGGCAAGATTAATTAGGCTCCTAGCACCTGTCCCCATCGGTCTGAAGGATCGGGGTTGGGTGGGGTGCAGTGGGGTAGGATCGGGGTTGGGTGGGGTGCAGTGGGGTAGGAGTGGAGTTGAGTGGGGTGAGGTGGGGTATTGGGTGGGGTGCGGTGGGGTAGGATTGGGGTTGGGTGGGGTGCGGTGGGGTAGGATTGGGGTTGGGTGGGGTGCAGTGGGGTAGGATTGGGGTTGGGTGGGGTGCGGTGGGGTAGGATTGGGGTTGGGTGGGGTGCAGTGGGGTAGGATTGGGGTTGGGTGGGGTGCGGTGGGGTAGGATTGGGGTTGGGTGGGGTGCAGTGGGGTAGGAGTGGGGTTGGGTGGGGTGCAGTGGGGTAGGATTGGGGTTGGGTGGGGTGAGGTGGGGCAGGATTGGGGTTGGGTGGGGTTGGGTGGGGTAGGAGTGGGGTTGGGTGGGGTAGGAGTGGGGTTGGGTGGAGTGCAGTGGGGTTGGGTGGGGTGCAGTGGGGTAGGATTGGGGTTGGGTGGGGTGCAGTGGGGTAGGAGGGGGCTGGGTGGGGTGCAGTGGGGTAGGATTGAGGTTGGGTGGGGTGCAGTGGGGTATGATTGAGGTTGGGTGGAGTGCAGTGGGGTAGGATTGAGGTTGGGTGGGGTGCAGTGGGGTAGGATTGGGGTTGGGTGGGGTGCAGTGGGGTAGGATTGAGGTTGGGTGGGGTGCAGTGGGGTAGGATTGGGGTTGGGTGGGGTGCAGAGGGGTAGGATTGGGGTTGGGTGGGGTGCAGTGTGGTAGGATTGAGGTTGGGTGGGGTGCAGTGGGGTAGGATTGGGTTCAGTGGGTGGAGTGGGGTTGGATGGGGTGCAGGGGGTTGGAGTGGGGTTGGGTGGGGTGCAGAGGGGTAGGATTGGGGTTGGATGAAGTGAAATGGGGTAGAATTGGGGTTGGGTGGGGTGCAGTGGGGTAGGAGGGGGTTGGGTGGGATGCAGTGGGGTAGGAGGGGGTTGGGTGGGGTGCAGTGGGGTAGGAGTGGGGTTGGATGAGGTGCAGTGGGGTAGGATCGGGGTTGGGTGGGGTAGGAGGGGGTTGGGTGGGGTGCAGGGGGTTGGGTGGGGTGCAGTGGGTGGAGTGGGGTTGGGTGGGGTGCAGGGGGTAGGAGGGGGATGGGTGGGGTGCAGGGGGTAGGAGGGGGTTGGGTGGGGTGCAGGAGGTAGGAGGGGGTTGGATGGGGTGCAGGAGGTAGGAGGGGGTTGGATGGGGTGCAGGAGGTAGGAGGGGGTTGGGTGGGGTGCAGGAGGTAGGAGGGGGATGGGTGGGGTGCAGGGGGTTGGATGGGGTGCAGGAGGTAGGAGGGGGATGGGTGGGGTGCAGGGGGTTGGATGGGGTGCAGGGGGTAGGAGGGGGTTGGGTGGGGTGCAGGGGGTTGGATGGGGTGCAGGGGGTTGGATGGGGTGCAGGGGGTTGGATGGGGTGCAGGGGGTTGGATGGGGTGCAGGGGGTTGGATGGGGTGCAGGGGGTGCAGCGGGTTGGATGGGGTGCAGGGGGTGCAGGGGGTTGGGTGGGGTGCAGGGGGTGCAGGGGGTTGGATGGGGTGCAGGGGGTGCAGGGGGTTGGATGGGGTGCAGGGGGTAGGAGGGGGATGGGTGGGGTGCAGGGGGTGCAGGGGGTTGGGTGGGGTGCAGGGGGTTGGATGGGGTGCAGGGGGTAGGAGGGGGTTGGATGGGGTGCAGGGGGTAGGAGGGGGATGGGTGTGGTGCAGGGGGTGCAGGGGGTTGGGTGGGGTGCAGGGGGTTGGATGGGGATGGGTGGGGTGCAGGGGGTAGGAGGGGGATGGGTGGGGTGCAGGGGGTTGGATGGGGATGGGTGGGGTGCAGGGGGTAGGAGGGGGATGGATGGGGTGCAGGGGGTAGGAGGGGGATGGATGGGGTGCAGGGGGTTGGATGGGGATGGGTGGGGTGCAGGGGGTAGGAGGGGGATGGGTGGGGTGCAGGGGGTAGGAGGGGGATGGGTGGGGTGCAGGGGGTTGGGTGGGGTGCAGGAGGTAGGAGGGGGATGGGTGGGGTGCAGGAGGTAGGAGGGGGATGGGTGGGGTGCAGGGGGTTGGATGGGGTGCAGGAGGTAGGAGGGGGATGGGTGGGGTGCAGGGGGTAGGAGGGGGATGGGTGGGGTGCAGGGGGTAGGAAGGGGATGGGTGGGGTGCAGGGGGTGCAGGGGGTTGGGGGGGTGCAGGGGGTTGGATGGGGTGCAGGAGGTAGGAGGGGGATGGGTGGGGTGCGGGGGGGTGGGTGGGGTGCAGGGGGTAGGAGGAGGTTGGATGGGGTGCAGGGGGTAGGAGGGGGATGGGTGGGGTGCAGGGGGGTGGAGTGGGGTGCTGGGGGTGGAGTGGGGTGCTGGGGGATGGGTGGGGTGCAGGGGGGTGGGGGGGGGTGCTGGGGGTTGGGTGGGGTGCAGGGGGTAGGAGGGGGATGGGTGGGGTGCAGGGGGGTGGAGTGGTGTGCAGGGGGTTGGGTGGGGTACAGGGGGTGCAGGGGGTTGGGTGGGGTGCAGGGGGTGCAAGGGGTTGGATGGGGTGCAGGGGGTAGGAGGGGGATGGGTGGGGTGCAGGGGGGTGGATTGGGGTGGGTGGGGTGCAGGGGGATGGGTGGGGTGCAGGGGGTAGGAGGGGGATGGGTGGGGTGCAGGGGGTGCAGGGGGATGGGTGGGGTGCAAGGGGTAGGAGGGGGATGGGTGGGGTGCAGGAGGTAGGAGGGGGATGGGTGGGGTGCAGGGGGGTGGAGTGGGGTTGGGTGAGGTGTAATA
This sequence comes from Coenobita brevimanus, assembly GCF_032717465.1. Taxonomy (NCBI): domain Eukaryota; kingdom Metazoa; phylum Arthropoda; class Malacostraca; order Decapoda; family Coenobitidae; genus Coenobita; species Coenobita brevimanus. Next base: position 5,458,190 of record NC_136962.1, on the reverse strand, counting down.
TTAGTCAGAACAAATGTAATAAATCGTTCTCAGTCTGGCAGTTAATGAAGACGGTTCCTGTGCCATCATCTTGAGAGGGTTTCCTTAAGCTGCTTGGAATCCTCTGAAGCCTGGCAATGAGAAAGAGTAAAAAATGACGTCATCAGATGGAATGCGTTGTTCTAGGCGCCAGGGATCGAGCCCTGGGGGTGGACAGATGTTTTTATGTAGTGTAGACGTATTATACTTTATTTCTGATACCTCCAGACGATGTTATGTAGCTTCAGGTAGCCTTGTCTTATGGAAGGACTCACTGGAATGTATGTCTAACCTCTCCATTTCGAAAAACTGATTTGCGTCGTCGTACTGAAATGACCTGGCACTCCCGCATTCCACGCATTAGATGGCGCCACCGCTGCATTGTGCGACGGGAGGAGGTCAAGCAGTCCAGACCTCTCTTTTTACTCTAACTTGGCCTAAAATTGCCCTCTCTGTCTGTCTGTCTGTCTGTCTGTCTGTCTGCCTGTCTGTCTGTCTGTCTCTTGAATGCTGAGTCGTAGGTATAGATGAAGTGGGTGGAATTTTTCGTCCTGTTGTATGTTATTCCCGTAGCTCAGAGGCAAAGACAATACTACTGCCCTGCATCCACTTCATAGCACTGCTTCGTGACTAGCATCGTATTCTAGTGTTTGCTACAGGTCAGAAATGGAGATGGGGAGATGGCAAGTGCATATATAGCTAGGCTAGTGTGAGTATTTATCGTATCATCTCTGCCAGACTCCTTTGCATCTCTCTCAGCCAAACAGCATAGTCCCCCCGTCAGCTGGACATAGAGCACTGCCGAGCATTAGAGGGTTAGCTTAGGCATTTATTAACCCCCTGATGCTCGGGACAGTTCTAGTGACATTGCAGTTAAACCAGACGATTTTACTGAGCTGAGGGCGAGTCATAGGAGCCTTAGAGAGTTAATACACTGTCAGCACTAACGCCCGCATGATTGGAATAACTCTAGCATTTCTTTGCAGCTGACAAGAGGCGATTTGGTCCAGCCGAGTGCATAGGAGCCTGACAGATACGGTAAATAAAAATAACACAGGGAAGGTGAGGAAAGTATTGGAAAGCAGGCAAAATAAAAACGAGAAAAAAAACACTAAGTTCTGTTTTATTTGCTTCCTATACTGTATGTAAGTAGATATACGATACTCTTTACTTCTTCGTGACTAGCATTAAATTAGTCTTATGCATCTTAAGTGGTTCTAGATCGTAACAACGCTTCCTTAGCAACTTATTCTGCATGGTACACTTTAATATTACTTTGTTTTTTGCAGGTAACAACTTAGGAAAATACAGAAAAAGTTTTCGATCACAGATATGTATGGCAGTGATGGCCGAGTCTATATAGGCTTGGCTTTCTAAATGAAATGACCCGGGTTCGATACATGCTAGTATCGAGGTAAAAGTTTAAAAAATATTTGTGGCTGGTCCGTCGCGACTTGCTACACACATGCATACTTACACGAACTCTTACACACACATATACTCAAGCACTCCACACACGTACAGCCAGACACACACAACGTAGTGCTTCGGGGTAGGGCGTGGATGATAGGGGGTTTTATTGCAAAGTCCAAAAGAGGTATACCCTTTTTTTGGACTTTGTAATAAAACCCTCTTACCTTCCACGCCCCACCCTGATGCATGTGTTCTGCTGCAGGTGGGCGTGTCTGTCTTGGTGTGTGTATGTGTGTCTGTCTGTCTTCGTGGATGTGTGCGTGTCTTGTATGAGTGTGTAAGTGTAGACTTTTACATTCCCCCACGGCAGTTCAACTACGTGACTGCCCCCACACCCCCCCCACCGGGCAGGTCATTACGTGACTGCCAAACAACCTTAATTAACTTCTAAGTCAACCGGGAGTCGAACCCGGGTCCAAAGGACAGGCCCCTAAGGACACTGCCACATGCTTGTTTAAATATACCTCTACCTCCCGGGATTTGAACCCTGGTCTTCCAAGTTGCAGGCCACCTCTCTCCTCACTCGGCCACCACGGCCCTGGTAGACTTGCGGCCAGAACTGGTGCTGTATTTTAGTTATTTGGCACCAGTAATAAACAAGGGCAGACTGACCTGTATTGCATATACAGTATTAAGTTGTATTAAGTCGCTAAGGAAGAGTTGTTACGATATCTCCAGAGCCACTTAGAATACTTAAGACTAATTCAATACAATGCTCGTCACGAAGAAGTAGAGTATTGTTTCTGGGCCACATTCAGAGCAGTAATAAGCTTTGATAAGGGGGCAGTGTCTACCCATCAGAAAACCCCTGATGGCTTTTGGGAATGGTGACTGTGACATAAGCCTGGAATGTAGAGTGGCTTTGATGACAGTGCCAAAGGTGCCAAAGGAATCGGTGTTTGGGTCTCCTTTAAGGCATAAGTCAAAGGAATAACCATAACTACACTGATAATGGCTTGGATAAACGGCCACCACTTGTACAGTACCTACAGTGGCTTGGATAACACAGCCAGCCCTCCTCCTAACACAGCCCTCCTCCTAACACAGCCCTCCTCCTAACACAGCCCTCCTCCTAACACAGCCAGCCCTTCTCCTAACACAGCCAGCCCTCCTCCTAACACAGCCCTCCTCCTAACACAGCCCTTCTCCTAACAGACAGCCCTCCTCTTAACACAGGCAGCCCTCCTCCTAACACAGACAACCCTCCTCCTAACACAGGCAGCCCTCCTCCTAACACAGGCAGCCCTCCTCCTAACACAGACAGCCCTCTTCATAAGTCTCCCTCCATCTCCTCCTCGTCCTCCTCCTCTCCACCTCACTCACACACACTCTCCTAGTTAGTCTCTTATGCTCCATCCTCCACACATGGCCAAACCACCTCAGTGTTTCTCCTAATGCCATCTCAAAGGACTTTCTGTATACTATCTATCTATCTATAGCCCGACGCCCTAATCCCGCAAAGGGTAGCCGCAGACAAAACGCCTCGAAGTCGCTCTGTCACCCACCATTTGATTGCCCTTCCCCCAACTCACTCCCCCCTCCCTCATATACCTCTCAACTCCATCCCTCCACCTCATCCTCGGTCTACCCCTCCCTCTCCCTCCCTCCACCTCACCTACATACACCCTCTTAGTCAGTCTTTCATTCTCCATTCTCTCCACATGTCCAAACCACCTCAGTGTATTTCTCCTAATCTTCTCAACCACATCCACATCCACTACACAGCGTTCCTTCACTTCTTCATTCGTCAACCTGTCCCTCCATGTCACTCCACACGCTCCTCTCAAGTAACGCATTTCTGTATACACTCATTGTATAGAACTTACAAAACAAGGGGAAGCTGACAAATCTGTTTCTATCTATCTCTAGCCAGACGCCTCAGTTCCGTAAGGGGTGACCACATACAAATCGCCTTCATGTCGCCTTGTCCCCTGTCATTTCGTTGCCCTCCTCCCATCCATCTTCTCCCTCATATACCTCTCTACTCCTTCCCACAATCTCATCCTCTGTGTCCTTGGCCACAAACAAATCGCCTCCATGTCGCCCTGTTCCCTGCCATTTCACTGCCCTCCTCCTAACTTACACTCCCTCTCTCATATATCTCTCTGCTCCTTCCCTCCATCTCATCCTCTGTCTCCTAGGCCACAAACAAATCGCCTCCATGTCGCCCTGTCCCCTGTCATTTCGTTCCCCTCCCTCATCTTACACCTCCCTCATATACCCATCTACCCCATCCCTCCATCTCATCCTCTGTCTCCTAGGCCACAAACAAATCGTTTCCATGTCGCCCTGTCCTCTGCCATTTCACTGCCCTCCTCCCAACTTACACTCCCTCTCACATATACCTCTCTACTCCATCCCTATCACATCCTCTGTCGCCTCCCCTCCATCTCTCACATACACTCTCCTCGTCAGTCCGTCTCTCTCCATCTTTTACACAAGGCCAAACCACCTCAGTGTATTTCTCTAACGTTTTCTACTATAAAGCTGGTAAATCTGTTCCGTAAGTAGCAATGGAACTTTTAAAATCTTTGCTCCACTTTAGGCCCAAGTGATGAAGACTTTCTGTACTGGTAACTAAACAGCTTTGAATATGAGTTCTGATAAATATATATGGAACTGGTTTGGCCATGTGGAGAGGATGGAGAGCGAGAGACTGACGAGGAGAGTGTATGTGCGTGAGGTGGAGAGGGAGGGGGAGGCTAAGGATGAGATGGAGGGATGGAGTGGAGAGGTTTATGAGAGAGGGGTGTGTGAGCTGGGAGCAGGGCAGTGAAATGGCGTGGGACAGGGTGACATGGAGGCGATTTGTTTGTGGCCACCTCTTAGGGGATTAAGGCGTCTGGCAATAAACAGATAAATACACTTAACATGACTAGTAAATGGGGCCCCGAGATTCAAGAGCTAGTATTCTTTAAAGTTAAGGAAGCTCCCCAACACCTTTTCCTAAGTGATTTATTTTGCTTATTACACCTTACTGCCCTGTGTTACATATATCCAGTGTGGTCATACTCATATAGCATACAGAAGGATATTAACCAGCCACATCCAAAACTAAATGACTAACGAAGAGGTTTTAGGGAGAGTAATCCGATGTGGCCAGACTCATAAATAGCATTCAAAATATTAACCAGCAACACCCAAAACTAAATCACTCAGATGGTGGTGTTAGGGAGCTTCCTTAACGATTGTGAACCAAGCGGTCATAACTACAAAATGCCATAGCTAACCATTACCTAAAAGTTATGGTAGTTATCCATTAATAATGCATTATTGATGGAAGGACTAATTTTGCTATCATCATCATCATTATCAATCAATCAATCAATCAATCATCATCATTATATTCGTAGTTGAAACGTGGGTTATATCCGTAGACTTTTTATCCGCTTCCTTATGGTATAAAAAAATACCAATACAGTACCATAAAAGGTGGAATAAATTGGCTATACAGCTTGTTTTATTATCGTTAATATTCTTACAAGCATAATTACAAAGTACATCAGTTGCTATGACAGCTGTGTTAAGTATCTCTGGCAGGAGGTGGTGTAGAATAGCATAAAAGAGAACTATGTCAAAGTAGTTCAGGTATTACCAACTATATTCATTCATTCATATCTAATCCTGTGTTGCCCCTCGAGGAGCATAGCAGCCCAGGGCCAGGCAAGCTGATTCTGACATTTAAGATAAGAGTGACCCGCCTCACTCATCCCTGTGTGGCATTAGATGAGCAATAAATCCCAACCATCCCTTGGATATAAACCTGCACCGGCTCAATCTGATTGGAGAACCGTAATTACCCACTAAACCACCAGGCACCATAATAGCGTTATATGGTTACCACCCAGCGTAGTAAATGGTTGCCTGGTGTACAGGAAACCATTTGGCTTGTCACTCAGTGTTGAGTCACCCACAGGCAGAAGGAAGAGACAAGAGTGAAGGAAAGAAAGACAGAAGAGAGAGTGTAAAGTCACCCGTAGGCAGAAAGACGAGGAAAGAATGAAGGAAAGAAAGACAGAAGAGGAAGGAAGGAAAGAAGGGAGAGAGGAAAGGGCAGTCACCCGAGAGCAGCACTACATTGAATGAGTGGATGGTGCGTGCCCCATTACCACTCATTATCAACGTATATCAGTGAAATCATAAGCTATTTCCATCTCCAGCTCACGTCCTCTCCTCCTGCTGTCTACCCTGCACACCCCAGAACAACACACGTCACACCCTACAGGAAAAACACACAGAATAATACACCCTGCACCCTGGCCTGTATGGGGCTGCCTTCGCCTGTCTCTACGTCGGTTCTCTCCTGTCTCTCCCAGTCAGTTCCGTCTCTCCTCTCTTCCTAGCCACCAGTCTCTCCTCCTCTCGCCCTAGCCACCAGTCTCTCCTCCTCTCGCCCTAGCCACCAGTCTCTCCTCCTCTCGCCCTAGCCACCAGTCTCTCCTCCTCTCGCCCTAGCCACCAGTCTCTCCTCCTCTCGCCCTAGCCACCAGTCTCTCCTCCTCTCGCCCTAGCCACCAGTCTCTCCTCCTCTCGCCCTAGCCACCAGTCTCTCCTCCTCTCGCCCTAGCCACCAGTCTCTCCTCCTCTCGCCCTAGCCACCAGTCTCTCCTCCTCTCGCCCTAGCCACCAGTCTCTCCTCCTCTCGCCCTAGCCACCAGTCTCTCCTCCTCTCGCCCTAGCCACCAGTCTCTCCTCCTCTCGCCCTAGCCACCAGTCTCTCCTCCTCTCGCCCTAGCCACCAGTCTCTCCTCCTCTCGCCCTAGCCACCAGTCTCTCCTCCTCTCGCCCTAGCCACCAGTCTCTCCTCCTCTCGCCCTAGCCACCAGTCTCTCCTCCTCTCGCCCTAGCCACCAGTCTCTCCTCCTCTCGCCCTAGCCACCAGTCTCTCCTCCTCTCGCCCTAGCCACCAGTCTCTCCTCCTCTCGCCCTAGCCACCAGTCTCTCCTCCTCTCGCCCTAGCCACCAGTCTCTCCTCCTCTCGCCCTAGCCACCAGTCTCTCCTCCTCTCGCCCTAGCCACCAGTCTCTCCTCCTCTCGCCCTAGCCACCAGTCTCTCCTCCTCTCGCCCTAGCCACCAGTCTCTCCTCCTCTCGCCCTAGCCACCAGTCTCTCCTCCTCTCGCCCTAGCCACCAGTCTCTCCTCCTCTCGCCCTAGCCACCAGTCTCTCCTCCTCTCGCCCTAGCCACCAGTCTCTCCTCCTCTCGCCCTAGCCACCAGTCTCTCCTCCTCTCGCCCTAGCCACCAGTCTCTCCTCCTCTCGCCCTAGCCACCAGTCTCTCCTCCTCTCGCCCTAGCCACCAGTCTCTCCTCCTCTCGCCCTAGCCACCAGTCTCTCCTCCTCTCGCCCTAGCCACCAGTCTCTCCTCCTCTCGCCCTAGCCACCAGTCTCTCCTCCTCTCGCCCTAGCCACCAGTCTCTCCTCCTCTCGCCCTAGCCACCAGTCTCTCCTCCTCTCGCCCTAGCCACCAGTCTCTCCTCCTCTCGCCCTAGCCACCAGTCTCTCCTCCTCTCGCCCTAGCCACCAGTCTCTCCTCCTCTCGCCCTAGCCACCAGTCTCTCCTCCTCTCGCCCTAGCCACCAGTCTCTCCTCCTCTCGCCCTAGCCACCAGTCTCTCCTCCTCTCGCCCTAGCCACCAGTCTCTCCTCCTCTCGCCCTAGCCACCAGTCTCTCCTCCTCTCGCCCTAGCCACCAGTCTCTCCTCCTCTCGCCCTAGCCACCAGTCTCTCCTCCTCTCGCCCTAGCCACCAGTCTCTCCTCCTCTCGCCCTAGCCACCAGTCTCTCCTCCTCTCGCCCTAGCCACCAGTCTCTCCTCCTCTCGCCCTAGCCACCAGTCTCTCCTCCTCTCGCCCTAGCCACCAGTCTCTCCTCCTCTCGCCCTAGCCACCAGTCTCTCCTCCTCTCGCCCTAGCCACCAGTCTCTCCTCCTCTCGCCCTAGCCACCAGTCTCTCCTCCTCTCGCCCTAGCCACCAGTCTCTCCTCCTCTCGCCCTAGCCACCAGTCTCTCCTCCTCTCGCCCTAGCCACCAGTCTCTCGCCTAGCCACCAGTCTCTCCTCCTCTCGCCCTAGCCACCAGTCTCTCCTCCTCTCGCCCTAGCCACCAGTCTCTCCTCCTCTCGCCCTAGCCACCAGTCTCTCCTCCTCTCGCCCTAGCCACCAGTCTCTCCTCCTCTCGCCCTAGCCACCAGTCTCTCCTCCTCTCGCCCTAGCCACCAGTCTCTCCTCCTCTCGCCCTAGCCACCAGTCTCTCCTCCTCTCGCCCTAGCCACCAGTCTCTCCTCCTCTCGCCCTAGCCACCAGTCTCTCCTCCTCTCGCCCTAGCCACCAGTCTCTCCTCCTCTCGCCCTAGCCACCAGTCTCTCCTCCTCTCGCCCTAGCCACCAGTCTCTCCTCCTCTCGCCCTAGCCACCAGTCTCTCCTCCTCTCGCCCTAGCCACCAGTCTCTCCTCCTCGCCCTAGCCACCAGTCTCTCCTCCTCTCGCCCTAGCCACCAGTCTCTCCTCCTCTCGCCCTAGCCACCACTCTCTCCTCCTCTCGCCCTAGCCACCACTCTCTCCTCCTCTCGCCCTAGCCACCACTCTCTCCTCCTCTCGCCCTAGCCACCAGTCTCTCCTCCTCTCGCCCTAGCCACCAGTCTCTCCTCCTCTCGCCCTAGCCACCAGTCTCTCCTCCTCCCTCTCGCCCTAGCCACCAGTCTCTCCTCCTCTCGCCCTAGCCACCAGTCTCTCCTCCTCTCGCCCTAGCCACCACTCTCTCCTCCTCTCGCCCTAGCCACCACTCTCTCCTCCTCTCGCCCTAGCCACCACTCTCTCCTCCTCTCGCCCTAGCCACCACTCTCTCCTCCTCTCGCCCTAGCCACCACTCTCTCCTCCTCTCGCCCTAGCCACCAGTCTCTCCTCCTCTCGCCCTAGCCACCAGTCTCTCCTCCTCTCGCCCTAGCCACCACTCTCTCCTCCTCTCGCCCTAGCCACCACTCTCTCCTCCTCTCGCCCTAGCCACCACTCTCTCCTCCTCTCGCCCTAGCCACCACTCTCTCCTCCTCTCGCCCTAGCCACCACTCTCTCCTCCTCTCGCCCTAGCCACCACTCTCTCCTCCTCTCGCCCTAGCCACCACTCTCTCCTCCTCTCGCCCTAGCCACCACTCTCTCCTCCTCTCGCCCTAGCCACCAGTCTCTCCTCCTCTCGCCCTAGCCACCAGTCTCTCCTCCTCTCGCCCTAGCCACCAGTCTCTCCTCCTCTCGCCCTAGCCACCAGTCTCTCCTCCTCTCGCCCTAGCCACCAGTCTCTCCTCCTCTCGCCCTAGCCACCAGTCTCTCCTCCTCTCGCCCTAGCCACCAGTCTCTCCTCCTCTCGCCCTAGCCACCAGTCTCTCCTCCTCTCGCCCTAGCCACCAGTCTCTCCTCCTCTCGCCCTAGCCACCAGTCTCTCCTCCTCTCGCCCTAGCCACCAGTCTCTCCTCCTCCCAAATCCACCAGTCTCTCCTCCTCTCGACACTAGCCACCAGTCTCTCCTCCTCGCCCTCGCCACCAGTCTCTCCTCCTCTCGCCCTAGCCACCAGTCTCTCCTCCTCTCGCCCTAGCCACCAGTCTCTCCTCCTCTCGCCCTAGCCACCAGTCTCTCCTCCTCTCGCCCTAGCCACCAGTCTCTCCTCCTCTCGCCCTAGCCACCAGTCTCTCCTCCTCTCGCCCTAGCCACCAGTCTCTCCTCCTCTCGCCCTAGCCACCAGTCTCTCCTCCTCTCGCCCTAGCCACCAGTCTCTCCTCCTCTCGCCCTAGCCACCAGTCTCTCCTCCTCTCGCCCTAGCCACCAGTCTCTCCTCCTCTCGCCCTAGCCACCAGTCTCTCCTCCTCTCGCCCTAGCCACCAGTCTCTCCTCCTCTCGCCCTAGCCACCAGTCTCTCCTCCTCTCGCCCTAGCCACCAGTCTCTCCTCCTCTCGCCCTAGCCACCACTCTCTCCTCCTCTCGCCCTAGCCACCACTCTCTCCTCCTCTCGCCCTAGCCACCACTCTCACCACCACACGCCCAAGCCACCACTCTCTCCTCCTATCGCCATACCCACCACTCTCACCTCCTCTCGCCCTAGCCACCACTCTCTCCTCCTCTCGCCCTAGCCACCACTCTCTCCTCCTCTCGCCCTAGCCACCACTCTCTCCTCCTCTCGCCCTAGCCACCACTCTCTCCTCCTCTCGCCCTAGCCGCCACTCTCTCCTCCTCTCGCCCTAGCCGCCACTCTCTCCTCCTCTCGCCCTAGCCGCCACTCTCTCCTCCTCTCGCCCTAGCCGCCAGTCTCTCCTCCTCTCGCCCTAGCCGCCAGTCTCTCCTCCTCTCGCCCTAGCCGCCAGTCTCTCCTCCTCTCGCCCTAGCCACCAGTCTCTCCTCCTCTCGCCCTAGCCACCAGTCTCTCCTCCTCTCGCCCTAGCCACCAGTCTCTCCTCCTCTCGCCCTAGCCACCAGTCTCTCCTCCTCTCGCCCTAGCCACCAGTCTCTCCTCCTCTCGCCCCTAGCCACCAGTCTCTCCTCCTCTCGCCCCTAGCCACCAGTCTCTCCTCCTCTCGCCCCTAGCCACCAGTCTCTCCTCCTCTCGCCCCTAGCCACCAGTCTCTCCTCCTCTCGCCCTAGCCACCAGTCTCTCCTCCTCTCGCCCTAGCCACCAGTCTCTCCTCCTCTCGCCCTAGCCACCAGTCTCTCCTCCTCTCGCCCTAGCCACCAGTCTCTCCTCCTCTCGCCCTAGCCACCAGTCTCTCCTCCTCTCGCCCTAGCCACCACTCTCTCCTCCTCTCGCCCTAGCCACCAGTCTCTCCTCCTCCTCTCGCCCTAGCCACCAGTCTCTCCTCCTCTCGCCCTAGCCACCAGTCTCTCCTCCTCTCGCCCTAGCCACCAGTCTCTCCTCCTCTCGCCCTAGCCACCACTCTCTCCTCCTCTCGCCCTAGCCACCACTCTCTCCTCCTCTCGCCCTAGCCACCACTCTCTCCTCCTCTCGCCCTAGCCACCACTCTCTCCTCCTCTCGCCCTAGCCACCACTCTCTCCTCCTCTCGCCCTAGCCACCACTCTCTCCTCCTCTCGCCCTAGCCACCACTCTCTCCTCCTCTCGCCCTAGCCACCACTCTCTCCTCCTCTCGCCCTAGCCACCACTCTCTCCTCCTCTCGCCCTAGCCACCACTCTCTCCTCCTCTCGCCCTAGCCACCACTCTCTCCTCCTCTCGCCCTAGCCACCACTCTCTCCTCCTCTCGCCCTAGCCACCACTCTCTCCTCCTCTCGCCCTAGCCACCACTCTCTCCTCCTCTCGCCCTAGCCACCACTCTCTCCTCCTCTCGCCCTAGCCACCACTCTCTCCTCCTCTCGCCCTAGCCACCACTCTCTCCTCCTCTCGCCCTAGCCACCACTCTCTCCTCCTCTCGCCCTAGCCACCAGTCTCTCCTCCTCTCGCCCTAGCCACCAGTCTCTCCTCCTCTCGCCCTAGCCACCAGTCTCTCCTCCTCTCGCCCTAGCCACCAGTCTCTCCTCCTCTCGCCCTAGCCACCAGTCTCTCCTCCTCTCGCCCTAGCCACCAGTCTCTCCTCCTCTCGCCCTAGCCACCAGTCTCTCCTCCTCTCGCCCTAGCCACCAGTCTCTCCTCCTCTCGCCCTAGCCACCAGTCTCTCCTCTCTCCCTGGCATCATCCCTACCTCAACACCTACAAATACACACTACACGCTCGTATGTGACCTTGAAGGTTTCTTGACAACTCTTCCTTGCGTATTTAGTCGACACTCTAATCTTGTTACCGATGCAAACTATCGATATGATAAGAAAAACAAATCGCCAAGGGAAAGGTGTTAACCAAGGCTCCTAAGCCACTCGAGATGCTGATGGCTTGTCCGGGTTGCCACTCTTGCCATCTTGGGTTGTCCTCTATTGTTGCTGTTTCGCTGTCCAAGGTTGCCATCTGCCATCCTAGGGTGCCACCTGTCTGGCCTATGGGGGTGCCATCTGTCTGGTCTACGGGGGTGCCATCTGTCTGGTCTACGGGGGTGCCATCTGTCTGGTCTACGGGGGTGCCATCTGTCTGGTCTACGGGGGTGCCATCTGTCTGGTCTACGGGGGTGCCATCTGTCTGGTCTACGGGGGTGCCATCTGTCTGGTCTAGGGGGGTGGCCATCTTGTTGCCTTTTTAAAGTTGTGGGGTTGATGCCATCAGTTTCTGTGGAGGAAAATAAAAACACTGAGGTGGTGTGGCCATGTGGAGAGGATGGAGAGTGAGACTGACGAGGAGAGTGTGAGTGAGGTGGAAGGGGGGAGAGGGAGGGGGAGGCCAAGGATGAGATGGAGGGATGGAGTGGAGAGGTATATGAGAGAGGGGTGTGAGCTGGGAGCAGGGCAGTGAAATGGCGGGGGACAGGGCGACATGGGGGCGATATATTTGTGGCCACCCCTTATGGGATTAAGGCGTCTGGCAATAGATAGATAGATAAGAAAAAGAAAGTAATTTGAAAGAGCTATCATTGCTGTTATAAATGTCCACAGAATAAATTGATCTCTTGTATCATTTCTAAGCATTTCAAAATTTTACGAATTCCTAAAATGTTTTTGGTAGTACTGATCGGCAACTTCAAATTCAAAATAGCCACAATTCTTAGTTACTGGTATCGAAGCTTCTCAAAAAAATTCTCTATGTCAAAAAGATGGAGTCGAGAGGTATATGAGGGAGGGGGAAGTGAACTGGAGGGAGGGCAGTCAAATGGTGGGTGACAGAGCGACTTGGAGGCGTTTTGTCTGCGGCCACCCTTTGCGGGATTAGGGCGTCGGGCTATAGATCGATCGATAGATATAGATAGATAGATAGAAAAAGTATAAGTTGAAAAATTCACTCAAAATTACATGTCCAAAATTCTATCCATGAAAACACTAGCTGGCAACTTTCAATTCCAAGATGGCCGTCCTTGTGTTGATGTTGAGAGTGGTTGGTACAGTCACTGACAAAAATGCTGCTCCATGTTGTTAGTCCACGAATTATGAGAGTGAGAGACTGACGAGGAGAGTATGTGAGTGAGGTGGAGGGGGAGAGAGGGAGGGGGAGGCCAAGGATGAGATGGAGGGATGGAATGGAGAGGTATACGAGAGAGAGGGGTGTGACTTGGGAGCGGGCAATGAAATGGCGAGGGACAGGGCGACGTGGAGGCGATTTGTTTGTGGCCACCCCGTATGAGATTAAGGCGTCTTGCAATAGATAGATAGAATTATGGAACTCAAACGTAAATATTCTGAGAGTTTTGTTGTAGATACCTTCACTGGGTTTCAGAAGGCATTGCTCACTTCCTGGCTAATTTTCGTGGATCAGTATTTATGTCCGCGACTGTACACACACTCGCACTTGCCCCTCTCTTTCCTCCACGTGTCCTATCCAAGACTCTCCCACTCCTTCGCCCTTCCTCTCTCCCCCTGCTACTTGTTACAGTGAGGGAGGAAGAGGAAAAGGCAGGGGAATATTTGGACTGTGCCTATTTAACACTAGTCTCTCGTTTCAGGCTGTCTCCAGATTCAGATTACGAAAGACGACGCGAAAACTGGTTAGATTAATGTTTGCAATCCAAGAAAATCCATATTCGGCCATTTTTTGAAGAACATCTCTAATTTTTTCCATATATTGCTTTCTTGGCATTTTATTTCAAATTTATATATATTTTCCATTTTTTATGTTTTTGAAAACTATTTTGAACGAAGGTTTTTGGTTTAAAATTTTCCATGTAATAAAATTTAAATCTAGTTCTTCTCTCCAACGCTCATTAATATGTTAAAGATACTCATAGGTAAGCCAGGTGAGGTGGAGGGAGAGAGAGGGAGGGGTAGACCGAGGATGAGGTGAATGGATGGAGTTGAGAGGTATATGAGGGCGGGAGAGGGAGGGGTAGACCGAGGATGAGGTGGAGGGATGGAGTTGAGAGGTATATGAGGGACGGGGGGGTGAGCTGGGGGGAGGGTAGTCAAATGGTGGGTGACAGAGCGACTTGGAGGCGTTTTGTCTGCGGCCACCCTTTGCGGGATTAGGGCGTCGGGCTGTATATAGATAGATAGATAGATTTAAGGTTATGCTGAAAAACTACAGAAAAATGAAAGTTAAGAATAAAACACATCATATTTCAATATTATACAGCATATTAAAAATAAATAAATAATACCCAATTAGAGGCATGTGAAACGAGCAGATGGGTGTTATTCATCAGTACTCAGCACCCAGCATCCTTCACCATCACTCAGCACCACAGTCAGCATCCTTCACCATCACTCAGCACCACAGCCTCAGTCCTTCACCATCACTCAGCACCACAGCCACAGTCCTTCACCATCACTCAGCACCACAGCCACAGTCCTTCACCATCACTCAGCACCACAGCCACAGTCCTTCACCATCACTCAGCACCACAGCCACAGTCCTTCACCATCACTCAGCACCACAGCCACAGTCCTTCACCATCACTCAGCACCACAGCCACAGTCCTTCACCATCACTCAGCACCACAGCCACAGTCCTTCACCATCACTCAGCACCACAGCCACAGTCCTTCACCATCACTCAGCACCACAGCCACAGTCCTTCACCATCACTCAGCACCACAGCCACAGTCCTTCACCATCACTCAGCACCACAGCCACAGTCCTTCACCATCACTCAGCAGGGCACCACAGCCACAGTCCTTCACCATCACTCAGCAGGGCACCACAGCCACAGTCCTTCACCATCACTCAGCAGGGCACCACAGCCACAGTCCTTCACCATCACTCAGCAGGGCACCACAGCCACAGTCCTTCACCATCACTCAGCAGGGCGCCACAGCCACAGTCCTTCACCATCACTCAGCAGGGCACCACAGCCACAGTCCTTCACCATCACTCAGCAGGGCACCACAGCCACAGTCCTTCACCATCACTCAGCAGGGCGCCACAGCCACAGTCCTTCACCATCACTCAGCAGGGCGCCACAGCCACAGTCCTTCACCATCACTCAGCAGGGCGCCACAGCCACAGTCCTTCACCATCACTCAGCAGGGCGCCACAGCCACAGTCCTTCACCATCACTCAGCAGGGCGCCACAGCCACAGTCCTTCACCATCACTCAGCAGGGCGCCACAGCCACAGTCCTTCACCATCACTCAGCAGGGCACCACAGCCACAGTCCTTCACCATCACTCAGCAGGGCACCACAGCCACAGTCCTTCACCATCACTCAGCAGGGCGCCACAGCCACAGTCCTTCACCATCACTCAGCAGGGCGCCACAGCCACAGTCCTTCACCATCACTCAGCAGGGCGCCACAGCCACAGTCCTTCACCATCACTCAGCAGGGCGCCACAGCCACAGTCCTTCACCATCACTCAGCAGGGCGCCACAGCCACAGTCCTTCACCATCACTCAGCAGGGCGCCACAGCCACAGTCCTTCACCATCACTCAGCAGGGCGCCACAGCCACAGTCCTTCACCATCACTCAGCAGGGCGCCACAGCCACAGTCCTTCACCATCACTCAGCAGGGCGCCACAGCCACAGTCCTTCACCATCACTCAGCAGGGCACCACAGCCACAGTCCTTCACCATCACTCAGCAGGGCACCACAGCCACAGTCCTTCACCATCACTCAGCAGGGCACCACAGCCACAGTCCTTCACCATCACTCAGCAGGGCACCACAGCCACAGTCCTTCACCATCACTCAGCAGGGCACCACAGCCACAGTCCTTCACCATCACTCAGCAGGGCGCCACAGCCACAGTCCTTCACCATCACTCAGCAGGGCGCCACAGCCACAGTCCTTCACCATCACTCAGCAGGGCACCACAGCCACAGTCCTTCACCATCACTCAGCAGGGCACCACAGCCACAGTCCTTCACCATCACTCAGCAGGGCACCACAGCCACAGTCCTTCACCATCACTCAGCAGGGCACCACAGCCACAGTCCTTCACCATCACTCAGCAGGGCACCACAGCCACAGTCCTTCACCATCACTCAGCAGGGCACCACAGCCACAGTCCTTCACCATCACTCAGCAGGGCACCACAGCCACAGTCCTTCACCATCACTCAGCAGGGCACCACAGCCACAGTCCTTCACCATCACTCAGCAGGGCACCACAGCCACAGTCCTTCACCATCACTCAGCAGGGCACCACAGCCACAGTCCTTCACCATCACTCAGCAGGGCACCACAGCCACAGTCCTTCACCATCACTCAGCAGGGCACCACAGCCACAGTCCTTCACCATCACTCAGCAGGGCACCACAGCCACAGTCCTTCACCATCACTCAGCAGGGCACCACAGCCACAGTCCTTCACCATCACTCAGCAGGGCACCACAGCCACAGTCCTTCACCATCACTCAGCAGGGCACCACAGCCACAGTCCTTCACCATCACTCAGCAGGGCACCACAGCCACAGTCCTTCACCATCACTCAGCAGGGCACCACAGCCACAGTCCTTCACCATCACTCAGCAGGGCACCACAGCCACAGTCCTTCACCATCACTCAGCAGGGCACCACAGCCACAGTCCTTCACCATCACTCAGCAGGGCACCACAGCCACAGTCCTTCACCATCACTCAGCACCACAGCCACAGTCCTTCACCATCACTCAGCACCACAGCCACAGTCCTTCACCATCACTCAGCACCACAGCCACAGTCCTTCACCATCACTCAGCACCACAGCCACAGTCCTTCACCATCACTCAGCACCACAGCCACAGTCCTTCACTATCACTCAGCACCACAGCCACAGTCCTTCACCATCACTCAGCACCACAGCCACAGTCCTTCACCATCACTCAGCACCACAGCCACAGTCCTTCATCACTCAGCACCACAGCCACAGTCCTTCACCATCACTCAGCACCACAGCCACAGTCCTTCACCATCACTCAGCACCACAGCCACAGTCCTTCACCATCACTCAGCACCACAGCCACAGTCCTTCACCATCACTCAGCACCACAGCCACAGTTCTTCACCATCACTCAGCACCACAGCCTCAGTCCTTCACCATCACTCAGCACCACAGCCACAGTCCTTCACCATCACTCAGCACCACAGCCTCAGTCCTTCACCATCACTCAGCACCACAGCCTCAGTCCTTCACCATCACTCAGCACCACAGCCTCAGTCCTTCACCATCACTCAGCACCACAGCCTCAGTCCTTCACCATCACTCAGCACCACAGCCTCAGTCCTTCACCATCACTCAGCACCACAGCCAGAGTCTTTCAGTGGCACTTTGCAGGGGCACCACCACCACCACCACCAGAGTCCTCAGGCATTACTATGACCACTGTCAGTCCTCTGGCATCACTTGGCAGGGGCAGAACCAGTTAATATCACCCCATAAGAGCTCGGCTGCATGGGCACGATGACCTCAGCTCTCCGGCAGGGACAATACTAGAGTTCTTCAGTATCACTCAGCAGGGGGCGGAGTTCACCAGGGTGGCAGGGTCAGCAGCAGGCACACGCAACACCTACGGAGCATGTGTGTATTGATTCAGATCTATCAAATCAATATCAATTATAAACATAACTTTTGTTCAGATATCAAACATTATAAACATAAGATTTAAACCTCATAAGAGTAAAAGCACTCGTCATCAGTTCCAGCAGCACTTGGCAGGGGCACGAGCAGATTCTTTGCCATGACAACAGGCTTAGCAGCATCCACAAAAACCTATGGAGGTTCAGGGCAGTAGTTGATATCCATTCTCCGCCAGGGTACAGTCCTCCAGCACCACTCAGCAAGAGAGAGACCAGAGCAGCACGCCAGGACTACAGGGTCAGCAGCCAGCACACGAAACCTGTGAGGCAGAAGCTTATTATAGTCCATGTTATCGTTTAATTCTTTTTAAACACCCAACAGTGACAAACTTCATATGGTCCTATACTAGTAAGCTTAGTAAAGGCTTAATATATCAGTAGTTCAGACTATGGTGGTTTACATACGACATTTCTACACACCACAGGAGGTCATAATACAAGTAAATGCAAATAGATGAAAGAAAAACAAGTCTGCTGGGAAGCCTCCATAACATCCATCTATCATCTAATCCCATGCCACCCCATAAGGAGCGTAGGAACCCGGGGCTAGGCAAGTTGGTCCTGACATTTGAGATGAGAGTGACCAGCCTCACTCATCCCTGAGTGGCATTATGTGAGCAATAAACCCCAACCATCCCTTTGATATAAATCTTCACCGGCTCAATCCGATTGGAACACAATAATTACCCACTAAACCACCAGGCGCCAAAATTTGGTTGTATGGTTACCACCCAGCGTAGTAAATGGTTTCCTAGTGTACAGTAAACCATTTGGCTTGTCACTCAGTGTAGAGTCACCCACAGGCAGAAGGAAAAGGAAAGAATGAAGGAAAGAAAGACAGAAGAGGGAGTGTAAAGTCACCCATAGGCAGAAAGACGAGGAAAGAATGAAGGAAAGAAAGATGATGGAAGGAAAGAAGGATGGAGGAGAGGACAGGGCAGACACCCGAGAGCAGCACTACATTGAGTGAGTGGATGGTGAGCGCCCCCACCTACCACAAATTCAAATAAATATAAACTCACTCGATGTAGTGCTGCTCTCGGGTGTCTGCCCTGTCCTCTCCTCCATCCTTCTTTCCTTCCTTCGTCTTCCGTCTTTCTTAACTTAATTTTTTCCTCTTCCTTCTGCCTACGGAAGACTTTACATTCCCTCTTCTGGCTTTGTTCTTCATTCTTTCCTCTTCCTTCTGCCTATGGGTGACTACACTGAATGACATACCAAATAGTTTCCTGGTGTACGCTGGGTGGTAACCATATAACCAAATTATGACGGCTGGTGGTTTAGTGGGTAATTAAGGCGCTCCAGGTGGATTGAGCCGGTGAAGGTTTATATCCAAGGGATGGTTGGAGTTTATTGCTCATGTAATGCCACTCAGGGATAAATGAGGCTGGTCACTCAGATGTCAGGACCAATTTGCCTAGTCCTGGGCTCCTACGCTTCTCATGGGGCAACACAGGATTAGATGATGGAAGGATGGATAAATTTACTGCTAATATTTCACACAAGTTCTTATCATAAAAAGACTGCCAAGACCACTGTACATTTTCCACAGCTCTTTCGTGACTACTGTTTACTCTAACTTTGCCTATAATGTCATCTTTCCATCCTGAATTCAGATTTAATTAGATCATCACTAGCCTATGGTGCTAGTCACGAGGAAGTGCTGTGGAAAGAGTAGGGAACCATGGCACTGTCTTAAACTGCTCTCATCCAACATTATATAAACTGTAGAAAAGACCAAAATCTAGACCAAATTAGTTTAGAAGTTAGGGAAGCATGTGTTAATTCCGATTTATTGGCTTTTTATACAGGTAATCTATTTTAAACATAACTTTTTAATCAAATATCACACATTATAAACATGAGAGGATGGAGGGTGAAAGACTGACGAAGAGAATATGTGAGTGAGGTGGAGGGGGGAAGAGGGAGGGGGAGGCCGAGGATGAGATGGAGGGATGGAGTGGAGAGGTATATGAGAGTAGGGGGTGAGTTGGGAGCAGGGCAGTGAAATGACGGGGGACAGGGCGACTTGGAGGCGATTTGTTTGTGGCCACCCCAAACGGGATTGAGGCGTCTGGCAATAGATATAGATAGATAGATTTAAACCTCGTAAGGGTAAGAGCACTCACTATCAGTTCTCAGCAGCACTTAAGAGGCACAAGCACTCGGCAGGGGCAAGAGCAGATTCTTTGTCATAACAGCAGGGTTAGCAGCAGCCACAACAACTTATGGAGCTTGTGTCGTACTTCAAATCCATGCTCAACAGGGGCACACAGTCCTTCAGCACCACTCAGCAGGGTAAAGACCAGAGCAGCACGCCAGGACTACAGGGTCAGCAGCCAGCACACGAAACCTACAGGGCAGAAGCTTTTTATAGTGCACGGTATCTTATTTCTGTTTAAACGACAAACAGTGACAAACTTCATATGGTCCTATACTATACTCCATTTCACCTGGTCTGGCACCATCAGTGATGTCCTCAGCACCTGTAGCGTTGATGAAGGTCCTCAGTACAGGATATACCTTGTTGTATTGCCTTGATATTGGGTCTTAAGGTAATGAGTAGAGGTTCACCTAGTGCCAGTGATTTCCATGAACACTACAGGCGCTGAGGACACCACTGATGGTGGCAAACTTGGTGAAATGGAGTACAGTAAGCTTAGTAAAGGCTTAATACATCACTAGTTCAGACACCGGTGGTTTACATGACATTCCTACCCACCACAGTGCTTCTTAATAAAGGTAAATACAAATATGAAAAGAATTGTGAAGCCTTTAACATACTAATTTTAGATATTCATTCATCACCTAATCCAGTGTAGCCCCATGAGGAGCGTAGGAGCCCGGGGCTAGGCAAGTTTGTCCTGACATTCAAGATGAGAGTGACCAGCCTCAATCATCCCTGACTAGCATTACATGAGCAATAAACCCCAACCACCCCTTGGATATAAACCTTCACCGGCTCAATCCAACTGGAGCGCCTTAATTACCCACTAAAGCACCAGGCGCCATAATTTGGTTATATGGTTACCACCCAGCGTACTTAAGGTATACAGGAAACCATTTGGCTTGTAACTCAAGGAATGAAATATACTGTTAATATTTCACACATGTCCTTCGCAAAAAAGAATGCCAAGATTATTTTCCACAGCTCCTCCATGACAACATAATATTCTGTATTTACTTTAACTTTGCCTATATTGTCATCTCTCCAGCTTGAACTCAGAATTATAACAGATTAACACTGGAATATAGTGCTAGTCACGAAGAAGTGCTGTGGAAAGAGAACCATGGCACTCTCCTAAACTGCTCTCATCCTGCATTATATAAACTGTAGAAAGACCAAAATCTACACCAAATTAGTTTAGAAGATGGGGTGCAATGGGCTATCACACCATGGGGGTCTATGGGCTATCACACCATGGGGGTAAGGGGGCTATGGACTATCACTACGGGGAGAGATTATCATCACTACGGGGGGGACTATCATCACTACGGGGGGGACTATCATCACTACGGGGGGGACTATCATCACTACGGGAGGGACTATCATCACTACGGGGACTATCATCACTACGGGGGGACTATCATCACTACGGGGGGACTATCATCACTACGGGGGGGAATATCATCACTACGGGGGGGACTATCATCACTACGGGAGGGACTATCATCACTACGGGAGGGACTATCATCACTACGGGAGGGACTATCATCACTACGGGAGGGACTATCATCACTACGGGGGGGACTATCATCACTACGGGGGGGACTATCATCACTACGGGGGACTATCATCACTACTGGGGGGACTATCATCACTACGGGGGACTATCATCACTACGGGGGGACTATCATCACTACGGGGGGACTATCTTCACTACGGGGGGACTATCATCACCACGGGTGGGACTATCATCACCACGGGGGGGACTATCATCACCACCGGGGGACTATCCTCACCACGGGGGGACTATCATCACCACGGGGGGACTATCATCACCACGGGGGGACTATCATCACCACGGGGGGACTATCATCACCACGGGGGGACTATCATCACCACGGGGGGACTATCATCACCACGGGGGGGACTATCATCACTACGGGGGGGAACTATCATCACTACGGGGGGAACTATCATCACTACGGGGGGGAACTATCATCACTACGGGGGGGAACTATCATCACTACGGGGGGGAACTATCATCACTCAGGGGGGGACTATCACCACTACGGGGGGGACTATCATCACTACGGGGGGACTATCATCACCACGGGGGGACTATCATCACTACGGGGGGACTATCATCATCACGGGGGGACTATCATCATCACGGGGGGACTATCATCATCACGGGGGGACTATCATCACCACGGGGGGGACTATCATCACCACGGGGGGACTATCATCACCACGGGGGGACTATCATCACCACGGGGGGGACTATCATCACCACGGGGGGGACTATCATCACTACGGGGGGACTATCATCACCACGGGGGGACTATCATCACCACGGGGGACTATCATCACCACGGGGGACTATCATCATCGGGGGGACTATCACCCCGGGGGGGACTATCATCACTACAGGGGGGACTATCATCACTACGGGGGGGACTATCATCACTACGGGGGGACTATCATCACTACGGGGGGACTATCACCACTACGGGGGGGACTATCACCACTACGGGGGGGGACTATCATCACTACGGGGGGGACTATCATCACTACGGGGGGGACTATCATCACTGGGGGGGGGACTATCATCACTACGGGGAGACTATCATCACTACGGGGGGGGACTATCATCACTACGGGGGGGACTATCACCATGGGCTGTAAGTAGCGATATCAGTAACAAAGCCTACATAAACTACTTTCTCTTTCACCCGAGGGAACTGGGCCACTTCCACTTACTACGTCGTGTCTGCAGTCATTCTCGTAGTCTTAGTTACGAGCACTACAGACCAAACCACCCCTACAGACCAAACCACCCCTACAGACCAAACCACCCCTACAGACCAAACCACCCCTACAGACCAAACCACCCCTACAGACCAAACCACCCCTACAGACCAAACCACCCCTACAGACCAAACCACCCCTACAGACCAAACCACCCCTACAGACCAAACCACCCCTACAGACCAAACCACCCCTACAGACCAAACACCCCTACAGACCAAACACCACTACGAGTCTACTTGCTTCCGGGCCAGATCAACCCTCCAGCGTCACTATGCTATCAGAGGCACGCAAAGGTAACGCTGAAATACCTTAAAAAAAAACAAATACCTAAAATACCTAAAAATACCTAAATAGCTTTAAATACCTAAATAACTATAAATACCTATAAATATCTATAAATACCTAAAAATACCTTTAAATAACTTTAAATGCCTAAATACCTATAAATACCTAAATATCTAAATACCTTAAAATACCTATACCTATAAATACCTAAAAATACCTTTAGAAAACTTTAAATGCCTAAATACCTAAATACCTATAAATACCTAAATACCTATAAATACCTAAATACCTATAAATACCTAAATACCTATACCTATAAATACCTAAATACCTATACCTATAAATACCTATACCTATAAATACCTATAAATACCTAAATACCTATAAATACCTAAATACCTATACCTATAAATACCTATAAATACCTAAATACCTATAAACACCTATAAATACCTATAAATACCTATAAATACCTAAACACCAATAAATACCTATAAATACCTATAAATACCAAAATACCTATACCTAAAAAAGAAAAAAAAACGGCCATGACTATAGGAGCAAAGCACCACTACATACCGTGAAGAGGAGCCCGACTATGGTAGTCCCCCTGCCGTAGTCCCCCTGCGATAGTTCCCTGCGGTAGCCCCCCGCGGTAGAGCCCCTGCGGTAGCACCCCTGCGGTATAATCCTAGCGATCCGGGCAGCATCTGAAATAAAACAAATCGCCTCTTGAAATAACCTTGACCTCATCACCTCTGAACTGCCCCGTCATCACGACCGTTACCCAGACACGCAACTGTATCGGTAACGGCTTCGATATTCAAACAGCAGAGGCGTTGGTTCAAATATTTAAAACGACTCGCTAATACAGAGAGAGAGAGAGAGAGAGAGAGAGAGAGAACTGCATCGGTAACGGCTTCGGTATTCAAAACAGCAGAGGCGTTGGTTCAAATATTTAAAACGACTTGCCAGTGCAGAGAGAGAGAGAGAGAGAGAGAGAGAAGCTACGCATCTACGGTATCTAAACACTAGAGGACGTATGTCGTATGCTAAAATAAATCGCTAAAGTACAATTGCTAAAGTCAAATCGCTAATGAAGAGGTGTTAGGAAGCTTTCTCTGCTGGCTAGAATACAGTCCTTTACTTTTAATAATACAAATAATACAGTGACCAGTCATAAGGTAACAAATATCCTCCAACTCAATAATAATAATAATAATAATGATAATAATCTATCCATCTATCTATTGCCAGACTCCTCAATCCCGTTTGGGGTGGCCACAAACAAATCGCCTCCAAGTCGCCCTGTCCCCCGCCATTTCACTGCCCTGCTCCCAACTCACACCCCCCTCTCTCATATACCTCTCCACCCCATCCCTCCATCTCATCCTCGGCCTCCCCCTCCCTCTTCCCCCCTCCACCTCACTCACATACACTCTCTTCGTCAGTCTTTCACCCTCCATCCTCTCCACATGGCCAAACCACCTCAGTGTGTTCCTCATAACGCTTCCTATCACATCCACATCCACACCACAACGCTCCTTTATATCCTCATTCGTCAGCCTGTCTCTCCATGTGACTCCACAGGCTCCTCTTAAATAACTCATTTCCACTGCTCTCACTCTTGACTTGAGTCCTTCCAACAACGTCCAAGCTTCACTTCCATACGTTAGAGTTGGTATCACAATACTGTCATGTAGTAACTTTTTCACTTCCAAGCTCACTTCCCTGTTTCTTATCACTGCTTTCAAAGAACCAGCAACCTTTCTTCCCTGCTGTACCCTTTTAAGCACTTCACCCTCCAAACCTCCATCCTTACTCATCACACTACCCAAGTACTTAAACGTACTCACATTTTTCAATTCCTCACCATCCAACCTCACTGTACATTCACTGACTTCACCTCTCTCAAAGACCATCACTTTACTCTTCCCTACATTCACCTTTAGATTCCGTTTCTTACACACTCTCTCAAACTCATCCACCAAGCCTTGCAGCTCCCCTTCGTCTTCACTCAACAACACAGTATCATCTGCAAACAACAGTACAGGGAGTTTCCAAACACTATCCTCTCTCACCAGGGCCACTCCAACATCCACTACCGTACCTTGTACCTCTTTTATTACCCCATCCATGTACAGATTGAACAACCATGGAGACATGATACATCCCTGTTTCAACCCAACTTTCAAAGAGAAAAATTCACTCAGTTCACCATCCATACGCACTGCAGCCTTAACACCATCATACATACTCTTCACAGCATTCAACAACTTCCCATCTACTCCATATATTCTTAATACTTTCCACAATCCTTGTGTATCCACCCTGTCATATGCTTTTTCCAAATCCATGAAGGCCGCATACAACTTCTTTCCCTTCTCTAGAAACTTTTCCACTAAAGATCTAAGAATGAATATCTGATCTACACAACCTCTTCCCTTCCTAAAGCCTCCCTGTTCTTCACCAACTAATTCCTCACACCTCAGGTTCGTATTCTCCTTGGTTAGCTATAGAAGCTCCCCAACACCTCTGCCTCAGTGATTTATTTTGGGATATGGCTGGTTGATATCTTAAGTTATTTATAGAGTATGGTGGTAATGAAGGGATTTTTGTAACACAGAAGAGGACAGTAAGGTGTAATAAACAAAATAAATTACTTAGGAAGAGGTGTTAGGTAGCTTTATGCAGGGTATGGTGATAGTTACTGGAAGAATTTATACAACACTGAGAAGGAGAGTATGGTGTAATAAACAATATGAACTGCTTAGGAAGAATTGTTAGGGAGCTTTAGACTATGCAGAGTATGGTAATACTGAAAGAATTTATGTAGCACAGAAGAGGACAGTATGGTGTAACAGGCAAAACGAATCACTTAGGAAGAGGTGTTAGGGAGCTTTCTTAACCGATGAGAATACTGACCAATCTCCTATACTCAACAGAATAAAATCATCAGACATCAGGTGAACAGAATCCTAGACTTGTCCTAATCATGAGAGGGTTAGAAACAGAGAAGACAAACTGGAGGGAGCTTTTTTTTATGGAAGGAAGAAGGAACCAAAGGCCAGGAGCCCCCAAACTGCTCCCTCCAAGAAAAAACAAACACAAGACAACAGACAGCCAAATTCTAGATTCGTACAGTACATTTTGAGATGCCTGGACACACTGTGCTTGAAAGACTGGAGATCATAGGCAGTAGGAAAAACAGACATGGAAAGACACTTCTAGATCTGACCTGTTGCATACATGATGGACGGGAAGTAATGGCTGTTAACTCTTGCATTAGAGAGCTGGACAGAAAAGGGATGAGAGTTTGTTGCTAGATGGGTGCCATGTGCCCATCGTAATCGTGAAGGGATGCAAGCAGACAGTTCAGAGGAGCAGTGACCATTGAAGTAGTGACAGAAAAGAGATAACGATGCAACAGTGCGGCGAAGAGACAGAGGTTGAAGGAAGCCAGTAAGAGGAGGAGAGTTAATGAGACAAAAAGCCTTTGAGAAGAGCTGTATATGGGGAGCCTCCCCACACATGAGAGTTGTACTCTACACAGGGGTGAATAAAACCCGTGTATAAAGTCAACGACTGTGCAGGGGTAAAGAAGGCACAGAGTTGGCTTAGCACACCTAATCTCATGGAAGCAGATTTTACAAGAGGTAATATGATCTTTCCAAGATAAATCCCAACAGAATGAAACCACAAGTATGTTTAAGGATGATGCAGGATTAAGCTGGATATTGCTAAAGATTAGAGGGGACTCCTGTGGAAGATTCTGTTGGGATGATAGATGTAAGAACTGTGTGTTTGATGCACTAAAAACACCCAGATTACCTTGACCCCAATCAGAGATATGAGCTGATGTGGGTGCCTGATACATCCAGGCCGCCATGACCCCCAAGCACTGTGTGTCTGAGGTGTGAAGGAACCGCATGTCAGCCACTGTGTGGGTGCCTCATACATCCAGGCCGCCATGACCCCCAAGCACTGTGTCTCTGAGGTGTGAAGGAACCGCATGTCAGCCACTGTCGGCCAGTCTCTCGGCTCCATCCACACGTTGATGGATGGGCAGGCCAGGCTCAGTACATTCCAGTTCTGTCTGAAAGATTACATTCTATATTACTGTGCTATCTATTTATCTGTCATCTGCCCCTATATATCCTACTGTCTATCTATCATCTACTCCTACAAAATACTAATCTGTCTATCTATCATCCACCTCTACAATATTCTGTCTATCTATCATTCACTCTTATAATACTAGTGTCTCTAACTGTTACAGATTTTTTATGAATGGAGGACACCTATAATCTGGGGTATGAAATTTTCTATTAAAAAAAAAAAAAAATCCTTCCTCTGTTCATCTTTGTATCAATCGTATCACATCGTTTATAAAGGCTCCAACATGCTGCCATGCGTTGGTCTTGGTCACCTAATGGCGGCTCTCCACACTGCTTGATCTCTGGCAGCCTCCCTATTCAGTTCCTTGTCCCTGGGGTCACACTATGACCTCATCCCAGGTCTTCTTTGGTCTCTCTTTCGCAATCCAACCCCCGACATTCACACTTCTCACTGTCCACACCCAGATGTCATCCTCCATCCCCTCAACATGCCCAAACCACCTCAATCTACCCCTCCTCATCACAGCACTAATACCGGTACTGATACAAACTATTTCTATATTTATAAAAATGTAAACAGCGAATAGAGTAGTGTTCTACCTATCTCTCTATCTACTGCCAGACGCCTTAATCCCGCACGAGGTGGCCACAAACAAATCACCTCCACGTCGCCCTGTCCCCCGCCATTTCACTGCCCTGCTCCCAACTCACACCCCCCTCTCTCATATACCTCTCCACTCCATCTCTCCATCTCATCCTCGGCCTCCCCCTCCCTCCCCCCCCTCCACCTCACATACACTCTCCTCATCAGTCTCTCACCCTCCATCCTCTCCACATGGCCAAACCACTTCAGTGTGTTCCTCCTAACGATTCCTATCACATCCACATCAACACCACAACGTTCCTTTATATCCTCATTCGTCAGCCTGTCTCTCCACGTGACTCCACAGGCTCCTCTTAAATAACTCATTTCCACTGCTCTCACTCTTGACTTGTGTCCCTCCAACAACGTCCAAGCTTCGCTTCCATACGTAAGAGCTGGTATCACAATACTGTCATGTAGTAACTTTTTCACTTCCATGCTCACTTCCCTGTTTCTTATCACTGCTTTCAAGGAACCAGCAACCTTTCTTCCTTGTTGTACCCTTTCAAGCACTTCACCCTCCAAACCTCCATCTTTACTCATCACACTCCCCAAGTACTTAAAAGCACTCACATTTTCCATTTCCTCCTAATCCAGCCTCACTGTACATTCACTGACTTTACTTCTCTCGAGGACCATAAATTTACTCTTCCCTACATTCACCTTTAGATTCCGTTTCTTACACACTCTCCCAAACTCATCCACCAAGCCTTGCATCTCCCCTTTGTCAGAACAAAATTTCATTAAAGGTCTAACATGAGATGTGCATGGTCTATCTATCTATCTATTGCCAGACGCCTCAATCCCGTTTGGGGTGGCCACAAACAAATCGCCTCCAAGTCGCCCTGTCCCCCGCCATTTCACTGCCCTGCTCCCAACTCACACCCCCCTCTCTCATATACCTCTCCACCCCATCCCTCCATCTCATCCTCGGCCTCCCCCTCCCTCTTGCCCCCTCCACCTCACTCACATACACTCTCTTCGTCAGTCTTTCACCCTCCATCCTCTCCACATGGCCAAACCACCTCAGTGTGTTCCTCATAACGCTTCCTATCACATCCACATCCACGCCACAACGTTCCTTTATATCCTCATTCGTCAGCCTGTCTCTCCACGTGACTCCACAGACTCCTCTTAAATAACTCATTTCCACTCCTCTCACTCTTGACTTGTGTCCTTCCAACAACGTCCAAGCTTCACTTCCGTGAGTTAGAGTTGGTATCACAATACTGTCATGTAGTAACTTTTTCACTTCCATGCTCACTTCCCTGTTTCTTATCACTGCTTTCAAGGAACCAGCAACCTTTCTTCCCTGCTGTACCCTTTCAAGCACTTCACCCTCCAAACCTCCATCCTTACTCATCACACTACCCAAATACTTAAACGTAGTCACATTTTCCAATTCCTCACCATCCAACCTCGCTGTACATTCACTAACTTCACCTCTCTCAAAGACCATCACTTTACTCTTCCCTACATTCACCTTTAGGTTCCGTTTCTTACACACTCTCTCAAACTCATCCACCAAGCCTTGCAGCTCCCCTTTGTCTTCACTCAACAACACAGTATCATCTGCAAACAACAGTACAGGGAGTTTCCAAAAACTATCCTCTCTCACCAGGGCCACTCCAACATCCACTACCCTACATTGTACCTCTTTTATTACCCCATCCATGTACAGATTGAACAACCATGGAGACATGACACATCCCTGTTTCAAACCAACTTTCAAAGAGAAAAATTCACTTAGTTCACCATCCACACGCACTGCAGCCTTCGCACCATCGTACATACTCTTCACAGCATTCAACAACTTCCCATCTACTCCATATATTCTTAATACTTTCCACAATCCTTGTCTATCCACCCTGTCATATGCTTTCTCCAAATCCATGAAAGCCGCATACAACTTTTTTCACTTCTCTAGAAACTTTTCCACTAAAGATCTAAGAATGAATATCTGATCTACACAACCTCTTCCCTTCCTAAAGCCTCCCTGTTCTTCTCCAAGTAATTTCTCTGTTCTTTCTCTAACTCTGTCTATAAGTATCCTACCATACACTTTTCCTATTATACTAAGAAGACAAATGCCCCTATGATTACCACACACTTCTTTTTCCCCTTTTCCTTTGTACAAGCGAATAATTATACCTGACTTCCAATCCTCCGGGACTCTACCTTCCTCCCAGGCCAATCTGCACATCTTCCACATCCATTCTACTACTATCTCTCCCCCATGCTTCAGCAGTTCACCACACACTCCATCAATTCCTGGGGCTTTTCCCGATTTAACTTTCTTCATTGCTTCCACAACTTCTATCCTACTGATTTCTTCCTGTCTTCTCACCTCCCTCCTTCTCCCAGCCATTCCCCAGCCACTTATACTCGCATTACTTCCATCCTCTACGTTCAACAATTCCTTAAAGTGTTCTCTCCATCTGCTCACTTTTTCTCCCTTCTCCACTAGTAATCTACCATAATTATCTTTCACTCCCCTGCTAACTTCACTTCCACCCTGTCTTACTCTTTTCACTTCTCTCCAGAACACTTTCTTACAGTCCCTCCACTTTACACTCAAATTCCTTCCAAATTCCTCATCCACACTCTTCTTACTCTCTCTTACTAATCTTTTCACCATGTGCATGGTCATATCATGAATTCGGAGGAACGGCAGATGGTGGATTTTTAAAAATTTGTAGCCACACCCCAGCTTTATTGGCCACAGTGTGGATATGATGGTGGAACCTCAAATTTCTATCCACCAGAACGGCCAGGTCTTTACTCACAGTTGTTAATGGGATAGGATGATTACCTATAAAATATCGGCCAAAAAGCTGAGGCACAATGCAGTTGCTGCCAAACCTAAGTGTACCACACTTGTCTGGGTGAAGGTGTAGGCCCCAAGACTCGCCAATACTGTTCACCATGTCTATATCATGTGGACTATTGGTAAGTCCACAGAGAAGACACACACGACTGTTCCTGTTAACTTTTACATATATTTTTAATCATTAACAAATCTCTTGTACTGGCAGTTCAAAGATGAAGTTAAGTGGCTGATGTATATAAAAAAAAAAACAATACAGGACCCAACACTGACCCCAGGGGTACTCCACTAACACAGGTCAATAGCAACTCTGCCTACCATCCACTGAAACAGATATTTTCCTCCCAATTAGGAATTGATGAAGCCATGCGAGGACATTTCCAGAAATACCCAAGCATCGTAATTTTGTGATAAAGTCAATGAAGATAATACGCACCTTTCCCAGCACACTCAGTTTAAAATGTCGCAACAATCCAGCAGACGACAGCCATTGTGGTAGGTTGTGTTTACGTCGCTTAGAGCAACAAGTCTACTAAAAATCTCATTTAAAGGTCTCGTCAAAATAGTCAACTGAGTGTACGGAATTCCTCCAAAAAATTAACAATGTAAAATGATATAGAGAAGAAGACACTACATTGTAAGTTTATGAAAATAACCTAGGATAAATTATCAAACGAATCTCGTATCCACTCCCATCTAATATAAATGTTGATATCTATAGTTAAAGAAGAAATGCATAAATAAACGCTGTATTGTAAATTTACGAAAATCTATAAGGACGAAATATCAAACCTCCCCTGCCATTCTAAATCCTGATACTGGTGCTTTATTTAAAAACCATTTTTTTTTAAATCTGTACCATTCAAATACATAATCTTCATTCACTAACTCCTCAGATAACTCTCTCAGGCTCCCGTAATTCACTCTCAGCTGAAGGAAATCATCTGGCATTAGCTGGTGTGAAATATTATATCTGTTCCAACAATGACACACTCAAGCCCCAGTCTCTTCCTCATCCTCCACTCCTCCTTCACCCATCCAGAAAATTACTCTCGCTCCTTCACTCCCCAAATTTACATCTCGCAATCCCTCACTCCCTATTTTCCCTCTCTCACTCCCTCCATCTCCTATAAATACCTCTTCTTGCTCCACACTGCACTTCTCTGTTATAATTTCACACCTTCAGACTTCTATATTCTCTCTCTCTCTCTCTCTCTCTCTCTCTCTCTCTCTCTCTCTCTCTCGCATCTGTTCCCTTCCCATCACTCCTTCCCCTCCAATATCATCTCTGTACAAATCATAGCTCCTGCGCGATGTTTTTTTTTTTTTTTCCCTTACAAGGCTTCTATTCTGCCGTTTGTCTCGCTCCTTTCCCACTGCCCCATGGAGGGAGGGAAAGAATCTATCTATCTATCTATTGCCAGATGCCATAATCCCGTAAGGGGTGGCCATTTGACTCGGAGTTATTTGTTTTACAGGGAGGGGCACTAACCCTCCACCAACCCACTTGTTGACACGTAGGCAGCACGTATGGTTTGGTTATATGGTTACCACCCAGCGTTGTAATGGTTTCTTGGCTTACAGGAAACCATTTGGCTTGTCACTCAATGTAAAGCCACCTGTTAAGGAAAGAAAAGCAATAAGAAGTGACAGGAAAGATGGGAGAAATAGGAAGAGAGGAGGGCAGGCACAGAAAAAGAATGATAAAGGCTAAGGAAGAAGTAGGCAGCACTACATCGAGTGAGTGGATGATGGTCGCCACCACCTACCACTAAGGGAAAGAATGCTTGCCCAATATAGTAGCCCTGCCTGTGGTAAGAGGTCACTACAAAGAGTCGGTCTGTCTTCCATCTTTCTCTCCTTGCTGTCCTCTTCTGCTCTTCTGTCCCGCCTCTCTTCCTGATATATCCCTGTGTCACCTTCACCTTTTATCCCGTACACCATTTACACGCCAGCCTTAGTGCCACACAGCCACGGGGCGCCTTGACGCTACTTCTTACCTTTCCCTAATTCCTTCCTTCCTTCCTTCCTTCCTTCCTTCCTTTTCTTCCTATTTTCTTACTTTTCAGGAACGGTCCTCTTATTATTCTCAGAACGGTCCTTGGTTTCTGATCTGCGTATAATTCAGGAACGGCCCTACTGACCTGTCCCACAGCCTCACACCTCACAGCAAACCATCTCTCTCTCTCTCTCTCTCTCTCTCTCTCTCTCTCTCTCTCTCTCTCTCTCTCTCTCTCTCTCTCTTTTATCCTTTACACTTTTTTTCTTTTAGTCTACGTTGGTTCTTAGTCCAGAGAGAGAGAGAGAGAGAGAGAGAGAAAGCTATCCCTCTTCTTACCTGCCACATCACTAATGAGGCCCAGACAGATGTATTAAATGTGTGTGTGTGTGTGTGTGTGTGTGTGTATGTGTGTGTGTGTGTATCTATCTATTGCCAGACGCCTCAATCCCGTTCGGGGTGACCACAAACAAATCGCCTCCACGTCGCCTTGTCCCTCGCCATTTCACTGCCCTGCTCCCAACTCACACACACCCTCTCTCATATACCTCTCCACCCCATCCCTCCATCTCATCCTCGGCCTCCCCCTCCCTCTTCCCCCCTCCACCTCACTCACATACACTCTCTTCGTCAGTCTCTCACCCTCCATCCTTTCCACATGGCCAAACCACCTCAGTGTGTTCCTCATAACGCTTCCTATCACATCCACATCCACACCACAACGATCCTTTATATCCTCATTCGTCAGCCTGTCTCTCCATGTGACTCCACAGGCTCCTCTTAAATAACTCATTTCCACTGCTCTCACTCTTGACTTGTGTCCTTCCAACAACGTCCAAGTTTCACTTCCATACGTTAGAGTTGGTATCACAATACTGCCATGTAGTAACTTTTTCACTTCCATGCTCACTTCCCTGTTTCTTATCACTGCTTTCAAAGAACCAGCAACCTTTCTTCCCTGCTGTACCCTTTCAAGCACTTCACCCTCCAAACCTCCATCCTTACTCATCACACTACCCAAGTACTTAAACGTACTCATATTTTCCAATTGTTCACCATCCAACCTCGCTGTACATTCACTAACTTCACCTCTCTCAAAGACCATCACTTTACTCTTCCCTACATTCACCTTTAGATTCCGTTTCTTACACACTCTCCCAAACTCATCCACCAAGCCTTGCAGCTCCCCTTCGTCTTCACTCAACAACACAGTATCATCTGCAAACAAAGTACAGGTATTTTTATTTTACTCTTGAAGGATAGGTTAGGTTATCATGAAGAACAGAACAAAAATAGTTTATGAGAAACATGCCACAAACATGCCTTAGAATTGTCTAAAATACCACAAAAATGGATCAAAATCTGGTACTTCTGTGGCTGGCTGAAACTATAATTTTACCACAGCTTGTTTCAGGCCATTGTGTCAGGTGAACTACCACAGCTATGACTTACACTCACAACCTTTCTCGTATCTTGTACAGTGTTAAACTACACACCGTGCCAGTTCAACTTCTAGCGGGTGTAAAGATGGTAAATTGGCCATTTCAGTCAGGGTTATTGTGATTTTTTTTTTCTTATCTAATTTAACTGATCAAACCTAACTAGCGTAGGTTGTGAGGTGCGACTGCCTTGCATTTTGGTGGGTTAGCCCTTAATAAATTACCTATAAACACTTCACACAGACTTGAAACATCCCACTAACTGTAAATATACTGGTAATCCTAATGTCTGCTGCAAGGGGCTTTAAACACAGCAAAAATTTTCCTTGTCAGCGAATTGTCAGTGAAGGTACCGGGACCTGGGCTGCTCAAAACACTAACCCCCCACTACTGCCACTATGAATTTCCCCTATTTACCCTCCTAAAGATAAAATAACTATATACACAGCCGCTCACGTGTATACTTACCATCTAAGTTTGATTCTGTATCTATACATAAGTGTCAACAAGATTCATATACGGTCTGCTCTCGTTTATATTTTGGTGAACAGCTGTCTAAACGCAACAGATGACGATCGCCATCCGCATAAAAAGTACGGTACAGTAGATTGATTGAGAGTAAGGTACAGTAGATTGAAAAGGAGTATAGCAGAGTTGACTGAATAAGGTAGAGTAGACTTAAAAGGAGTACGGTAGTTTAGATTGGCAGCCGCAAAAGGAGTAAGTTCAGATAAAGTAGACTGGTAGCCGCAAAAGGAGTGTTCCCGACTCATGCAGTGATCTATCTACCCAAACATATTCCTGTTGCAACTCTCATCTCACCCTGCCATGCTCCTTTTGGCGCTGTCAGTCTCCTCTACCGTACTCCTTTTGCGGTTGTCAATCTACTCTATCACACTCCTTTTGGCGCGGTCTGTCTACTCTACCGTACTCTTTTTGCGGCTGTTTATCGACTCCACCGTAGTAGTCGATGTACAGTCCCCACGGTAGGGTAGACCATCCATCAGCCTTAAAATGAGTTGAGTTGATCGAGAGCCGTAAAAGCTGGTAGAATTTTAAGTGAACTAATCCCCTGAATCCCTAAACATCGAGACCACTGTTCCAGGAGGAGAGGGTGCAATGTATTAAAACTAATCGAAGTATTTTGTTCACACACACACACACACACACACACACACACACACACACACACACACAGGTCGAAATTTGACCATGCCGTGCGACCTTCACCTTTGACTTAATGCTCTTATAAAAAATAGTTTTTGCATGGGCTGATCCTCAACCCATCCACCAAGTTTGGGTAAAATCCAATAAAAATTTACTCGTTATCTTATGGCCGGAACTATTCTCACAGGAGGAACGCCCATGAGAATAGTTCCTGCCACGAGATAACTCACTTTTTATCCAATTTTAACCAAACTAGGTGGAAGGATTGAGTGACAGCCTAGAACGAAACGTGCTTATTAATATTATAATTTTTTTTTAGGAAAGTAAATAAAAGGTAAAGGTTTGAAGGCTAGGTGAAAGTTTGAGAGAGAGAGAGAGAGAGAGAGAGAGAGAGAGAGAGAGAGAGAAATCAACTTAACTAAATAAATTCATGATAGATAAACCTGGGGCAAGGCTGGAGGATAAGACTGAAGTGAAGTGACTGGCTCTTGAGGACAAATACTCAGAGGTCAAGGTCACAGGTCAAGGCCAAAGTCGGTGTGTGAGGGGTTATTAAAATAAATCTGTTCTGATAAGATTTTAGCCAAATTTGGTGGAAGGATGACGATGTAAGATTTGCAAGGTGACGTTCATTACCAGATCAGCAGCCACTACTACTACTACTACTACTACTACTACTACTACTATTACTACTACTACTATTACTACTACTACTACTACTACTACTACTACTATTATCATCATCATCATTATTATTATTATTATGGTGGTAGATGATGGCCACCATCATCCACTCACTTGATGTAGTGTTGCCTACTTCTTTCTTCATCTTTATCATTCTTTTTCTGTGTCTGTCCTCCTCTCTTCCCATTTCTCCCATCTTCCCTGTCACTTTTTATTACTCTTCATTCCTTTTCAGGTGGCTTTATATTGACAAGCCTAATGGTTTCCTGTTTGACAGGAAACCATTTTCAGCGCTGAGTGGTAACCATATAACCAACACATACGTGTTCCCTACGTGTCAACAAGTGGGTTGGCGGAGGGTTAGCGCCCTTCCCCGTAAAACCACTAACCTGAAGTCAAACGGCCACCCCTTACGGGATTATGACGTCTGGCTATAGATAGATAGATAGATCATAATCATCATCATCATCATCATCATCATCATCATCATTATTATTATTATCATTATTATTGTTATTATTGTTTACCACACTCACTGGCCTGAAGTTCTAGACCAAACCAGTGTAGTAGCCAGTGGTCGGGTGTGGTGGGGCGGGACAGGATGTTATTATTATTATTGTTATTATTATTATTATTATTATTATTATTATTATTATTATTATTATTATTATTTACCACACTCACTGGCCTGCAATGCTAGACCAAACCAGTGTGGTAGCCAGTGGTCGGGTGTGGTGGGGCGGGACAGGATATTATTATTATTATTATTATTATTATTATTATTTACCACACTCACTGGCCTGCAATTCTAGACCAAACCAGTGTGGTAGCCAGTGGTCGGGTGTGGTGGGGCGGGACAGGATATTATTATTATTATTATTATTATTATTATTATTATTATTTACCACACTCACTGGCCTGCAATTCTAGACCAAACCAGTGTGGTAGCCAGTGGTCGGGTGTGGTGGGGCGGGACAGGATATTATTATTATTATTATTATTATTATTATTATTTACCACACTCACTGGGCTGCAATTCTAAACCAAACCAGTGTGGTAGCCAGTGGTCGGGTGTGGTGGGGCGGGACAGGAGGGCTGCAAGGAGATGCCAGGGTGTGCAGATATTGCCCCACCATTACACTGATGAGCTGGTCTTCAGGCACGCTGATGAATACACGCTGCTCACTCTGCCCCTCCAACCCAACAAGCACGAGGACGAGGAGGACATGGAGGAGGAGGGAAAAGAGAAAGAAAGAGGAGAAGGAGAGAGAGAGTAAGAGGGAAAAGTTGGAGAGGGAAGAGGAAAAAGGAGGAGGAGGAGGAAGATGGGGAGGAGGAAGGAAAGAAGGAGATGGGGAAGGAGGGAAAAGAGAAGGAAGGACAACTAGAGGGAAAGAGAAAGAAGGAGGAGGAGGAGAGAAAAAGTAGGAGGGAAAAGTTGGAGAAGGAAGAGAGAAAGGAGGAGGAGGAAAGGAGAAAGAAGGAGGAGGGGAAGCGAAAAGAAAAAGAAGGAGGAGGAGGAGGGGAAGGGAAAAGAGGAATAATTAGAAGGAGGAGGGACAAGAGAAACAAGAAGGAGCAGGACGGAAAGAGAAGGAGGAGGAAGAAAAAGAGAAAGAGAGAGAAGGAGGAGGGAAAAGAGAAAGAAGGAGGAGGAGGAAGGAAGAGAAGAACAAAGAAAGAGGAGAGGAGAAAGAAGGTGAAAGGGAGGAAGAAAGGAAGGTTTATGGTAAAGCTTTTTGTCAGTGCTTGTGGTGTCCTGCAGTCAGTAGTCTCTCTCTCTCTCTCTCTCTCTCTCTCTCTCTCTCTCTCTCTCTCTCTCTCTCTACATAGACATCCTATCCCGTAAGAAATGGCCACAAATAAATCGTCTCCATGTCGCCCTGTCCCAAGCTATTTCCCTGCCCTCCCCCCAGCCCACACACTCCTCTCTCATATACCTGTCCACTCTATCTCCATCTCATCCACGGCCTCCCCCCCTCTCACCCCCTCCACCTCACTCACATACTCTCTCCTCGTTAGTCTCTCGCTCTCCATCCTCTCCACATGGCCAAACCACCTCAATGTGCTTCCCCTAACGCTTCCTATCACATCCACATCCACACCACAACGCTCCTTCACTTCCTCATTTGTCAGTCTGCCTCTCCATATAACTGCCCATCATCCTCACTCATATACACTCTCTTCGTTAGTCTCTCGCTCTCCATCCTCTCCACATAGCCAAACCACCTCAATGTGCTTCCCCTAACGCTTCCTATCACATCCACATCCACACCACAACGCTCCTTCACTTCCTCGTTTGTCAGTCTGCCTCTCAAATATATATATATATATATATATATATATATATATATCTATCTATCTATATATATATATATATATATATATATATATATATATATATATATACCAGGCAAAAATAACGATTTATGCGATATCGAGTGGTAATAATTAGCAAGGACAATATTAGACTTATAATAACAGGGCGGCCCATATATCACAATGTGTCGTGTGTGTGGCAGAAGGATACGTGCCAGAAGATGACCCAGACTTGTTTGGTTGATTGTACACCTCATTCATTCTCTCTCTCTCTCTCTCTCTCTCTCTCTCTCTCTCTCTCTCTCTCTCTCTCTCTCTCACACACACACACACACACACACACACACACACACACACAAATATCCATGCATATAACACATCTATCAGCAGATGAAGATTCCAAGCCTCTCTCAGGTTAGGAATACTGGCTGGTTGATGAGAGAGAGAGAGAGAGAGAGAGAGAGAGAGAGAGAGAGAGAGAGAGAGAGAGAGAGAGAGAAAGAGAAAGAGAGAGAGAGAGAGTTGCCTAGTCACTGTGTTCATTTTGCCGTCCCCCCCCCACCGTCATTCTGGTGTGCATTATAGTCTCTTTCTCCATCCTTTTCACAGCACTTCTTCGTGACTGGCATCATATTCTAGTGTTAATGTACTGATAGAGTTATTTCAGGATGAAGATATGGCAATTTTAGGTCAAGTGACTGAAAAAATAGCCCAGTCGTAACGTTGGAAGCCCCAGTTAGAAGCCCCAGTTGGAAGCCCCAGTTGGAAGCCCCAGTTGGAAGCCCCCAGTTGGAAGCCCCAGTTAGAAGCCCCAGTTAGAAGCCCCAGTTGGAAGCCCCCAGTTAGAAGCCCCAGTTGGAAGCCCCCATTTGGAAGCCCCAGTTGGAAGCCCCCATTTGGAAGCCCCAGTTGGAAGCCCCCAGTTGGAAGCCCCAGTTGGAAGCCCCCAGTTGGAAGCCCCAGTTGGAAGCCCCAGTT
Source organism: Coenobita brevimanus (assembly GCF_032717465.1). NCBI lineage: Eukaryota > Metazoa > Arthropoda > Malacostraca > Decapoda > Coenobitidae > Coenobita > Coenobita brevimanus. The sequence continues at coordinate 5,419,711 of NC_136962.1, read as the reverse complement.
GGAAGCCCCAGTTGGAAGCCCCAGTTGGAAGCCCTCAGTTGGAAGCCCCAATTGGAAGCTCCAGTTGGAAGCCCCAGTTGGAAGCCCCAGTTCCCATCAGACCAAAACCTGAACCCTAACCTGTCCTTATAATACGAGGATGAGATGGAGGGATGGAGTGGAGAGGTGTATGAGAGAGGGGTGTGAGCTGGGGGGAGGGCAGCGAAATGGCGGGGGACAGGGCGACTTGGAGGTGATTTGTTTGTGGCCACCCCTTACTGGATTAAGGCGTGTGGCAATAGGTACTCGTAGATAGACAGATTGACTTAAACATTTTTTCGGTAATATACAACAAACCACACCAAGTTTTGCCAAGTCTTGTATTTTTGATAAATTCCTAAACTTGTACAGATAAATGATGAACCTTGTGTTATACTGTATAGTTATTGGCTTGGTTGCAGGAGTAAATATTTCCTGAATTATATAACCCCAAAATACAACAATCGCTTCCATAGTATCTCGCGCGTAACTGAAAAAAATGGTTAACTCAAAAATGGTTAACTCAAAAATAGTTAACTAAAAAATAGTTAACTCAAAAATGGTTAACTCAAAAAATTAACAAAAAATGGTTAACTCAAAAAATTAACAAAAAATGGTTAACTCAAAAATGGTTAACTCAAAAAATGGTTAACTCAAAAAATTAACTCAAAAAATTGTTAGGTCAAAAAATGGAAAACTCAAAAGAATAGTTAACTCAAAAATGGGTAACTAAAAAAAAATAGTTAACTCAAAAATGGCTAACTCAAAAAATGGCTAACTCAAAAAATGGTTAACTCAAAAATGGTTAACTCAAAAATGGTTAATGGCAATTTTCCCCAACGACCTTTTGAAACGTATTTGAAATTTTCTGCCACTGAGCAACGTGAAATAAATTGGAATAGGACAAACATTTTAATGCTTCACCATCCACTCACTGGATGTAGTGCTGCTCTTGGGTGACTGTGCTTTCCTCTCTTCCTTGGTTCTTTCCTGCCTGAGTCAGTCAGTGAGGTGAATGAGGCGTGTCAGCTGAGTAAGATGAGCCAACGAGTAAAATGAGGAAGTAATTGACTGAGGTGAGACAAGGGACAGGAGTGAGTATGGTGAATGAGCAAGGGAAGTGACTGTGTGTGTGTGTGTGTGTGTGTGTGTGTGTGTGTGTGTGTGTGTGTGTGTGTGTGTGTGTGTGTGTGTGTGTGTGTGTGTGTGTGTGTGTGTGTGTGCTTAAAGGCAGGAAATAAAAGAGAAATCCAGCGGGAAAATATTAGGCACAACTAGACAGAGCAGAAGAGGATATGAGGAGGGAGGAAAAGAGGAGGGGGAAAGAGAGGAGCTGGAGAGAGAGCAGTGAGCTGAGGAAAGAATAAGTGACATTAGGAGAGAGAAAAGGGAAGAATGCTAGGTGACGTTGTACAGGTCAGCTCTGGAACTGTCTCTCTCTCCCTGTATTTCCTGCTGCCTATGATTTCCAGTCTTTCAAACGCAGTGTGTCCAGGCATCTCCATATGAATGCATCTTGAATTTGCACTCTGTTATCTTGCCTTTGTTCTTCCTCGGAGGGAACAATCTTGTGGGCTCCTGGCCTTTGGTTCCTTCTTTCTTGCACAAAAAAAAAATGCCAAGTGTGGTTCCTTGAGGGTGTGGGTGATGTGGCGGCAGCATCAGAACCTTAGTGTTGGTGGCATACAAGACCCCAGTGTAGAAGTGGCGTAGGGACTGGCTGAGTTACCAGCCACTTTTATGTTATCAGTGGCACCACACAATGTTTTTATGGCCTGTACTTCCTGCCGCCATTCAGCCACTGTCTCTCTCTCTCTCTCTCTCTCTCTCTCTCTCTCTCTCACACACACACACACACACACACACACACACACACACACACACACACACACACACACACACACACACACACACACACACACACACACACACACACACTCTTCTTCACATTCACTGGTGCAGCTTTCAGTCTCATTGTTTACTCCTTCTCTGGACACTCACTACTCCTTCATGTTACTTTGAACCTTCTTTCCTGCCGCCTTGATACCCTCCTTTTCTCCCACTTCCCTCTCTCTTCTCTTCTTTCTCCTCTCCTACCATCCCTCGCTCCCTCCCTCCTACCCTTTCACCCCATCACCCTCCACAGCTCGGCGTGGTTCCGGAATTCGAATCCGCACCTACACCGCAGCTGCACTGTTAGAACAACGTTGGCACCACAGCCCCACAATTTTAGCTGTCTTGGTCCCGCACCCACACCGCACCCACAATACACAGAACCGCACCATCACCGCACCTGTACCACACCTGCAGTGCATAGAACCACACCTGCACCTGTACCACACCCGCAGTACATAGAACCACACCTGCACCTGTACCACACCCACAGTACATAGAACCACACCTGCACCTGTACCACACCCACAGTACATAGAACCACACCTGCACCACACCCGTACCACACCCACGATACACAGAAACACATCATCACCGCACCCACAGAACATAAATGGCACAATTTGCACTGCAGTCCTATATCCACCTACTAGACTCCTGGACATACAGTAATCAACAGCATGCATACACAGTATATACAACACCATTTTATATGTTTCGAAAGTAGAGTATGATACGGGAAGAAGGAACTTAAACAAGAAATGGATTATAATGAGTTTATTACGTTATTATTATGAAATATTGTTTAGGTTTTCATGAAGCAATTTTGACACGATTATGGAAGTTGGTGAACCATGGTGTTACAGGTTCTGTTGCTTGCATTGCTACTTCTCTTTACCTTAGCATTGACGCTGGAACTACTGAAAAAGATATCATCGACACAGGATGGCTTGACGCTTGTCCTCCTGGTTGGCACTGTGTCCAGCCAGACTAATATGTCTGTCACTAGGTGCACTGGTGGCCATGATACACAGAACATTACCTGCAGTCCTACACAGTACCTAGAGTTGCATCTCGTCTTCCTTCCACATACATTCTGTGTGTGTGTGTGTGTGTGTGTGTGTGTGTGTGTGTGTGTGTGTGTGTGTGTGTGTGTGTGTGTGTGTAAGTGTGTGTGTGTGTGTGTCACTATACATTCATTTTCATACATACTAACGCTACAAATTCCACACATATACCGCAGTGAAGGAAGTACAACCGCACCCGCACCTCATCCGCACAGCAGCCGCAAGTATTTCCTTACGGTGCGGGATACCGCAACACAGCGCGGTGCGGTTGTTGCCACACAGAGCTCTGCCACCCTCCCTGCAACCCTCCCGGTCGCCCTGCCACCCTCCCTGCCCCCGTCCCTGTCACCCTCCCTGCCCCCGTCCCTGTCACCCTCCCTGCCCCCGTCCCTGCCACCCTCCCTGCCACTATTCATGTCGTCCAACTACCCTCCCTCCATCCCTCCTACCCTGTCTCCGAACCACCCTCCCTGTCGCCCCACCACTCTCCCTGCCTCCTACCCTGTCATCCCACCACCCTCCCTGCCTCCTACCCTGTCGCCCCACCACCCTCCCTGCCTCCCCTGCCAAAGGAATTATCACCCACATTGTTGTCTGGTAAACGCGACCTATTACACTGGTCTATAAAAACCTGTACATAGTGGTGATGCAGGCGTTGTGGTGTGATGATGATGATGATGATGGTGATGATGATGATGGGGGGCCGCAGAGGGGAAGGGGGAGGAAGAGGGGGAGGGGGAGGGGTGGCAGGGGTTTAAAGGAAGGCAGGAGACAGAGGGACAGGAATGGCAGGAGGAAGGGGACAAGAAAGATGACAACGATAGAGGAAGATAAGAGTTACACACAGCGCAGAGGAGGGAGGCAGAGGGTGGGAATGGAGGGAGGCAGAGGGTGGGAATGGAGGGAGGCAGAGGGTGGGAATGGGGGGAGGCAGAGGGTGGGAATGGAGGGAGGCAGAGGGTGCGAATGGGGGGAGGCAGAGGGTGGGAATGGAGGGAGGCAGAGGGTGGGAATGGGGGGAGGCAGAGGGTGGGAATGGGGGGAGGCAGAGGGTGGGAATGGGGGGAGGCAGAGGGTGGGAATGGAGGGAGGCAGAGGGTGGGAATGGAGGGAGGAAGAGGGTGGGAATGGAGGGAGGAAGAGGGTGGGAATGGGGGGAGGTAGAGGGTGAGAATGGAGGGAGGCAGAGGGTGGGAATGGAGGGAGGTAGAGGGTGGGAATGGAGGGAGGTAGAGGGTGGGAATGGAGGGAGATAGAGGGTGGGAATGGAGGGAGGCAGAGGGTGGGAATGGAGGGAGGCAGAGGGTGGGAAGGAAGGAAGGCAGGGGGTGGGAAGGAAGGAAGGCAGGGGGTGGGAAGGAAGGAAGGCAGGGGGTGGGAAGGAAGGAAGGCAGGGGGTGGGAAGGGAAGACAGGAGGGAAGGAGGGTAGTGCGGGAGAGTACAGCAGAAATAAAACGTTCAAACAAAATTAATGAATAAAAAAAATCTGAATAGTATGTGAGGGAGAAAGACAAACTTATTAGAGGTAGAGAAGACAAAATGTGACAAGAGGGAAGGAGGGAGGAGGAGAGGAGTAATGTTGGAGAGGAAAAGGGAGGAAAGGGACACAGCAAGGGATAGAAGGAGAGGAATAGGAGGGTGTGAGAGAATAAGAGAAGCAGAGAGATGGGAGAAAGAGACAAAGAGTATGTAAGAGAACAGAGAGATGGGAGAAAGTGACAAAGAGTATGTATGAGAACAGAGAGATGGGAAAGGGAGACACAGAGAAGCAGAGAGAGAGAGAGAGAGAGAGAGAGAGAGAGAAAGTAGGTAAGAGTCTGTGATAATAGAGTCAGAGGCCAACACTGCAGCACAAGACTGACCCCTTGTATGGGCCTGACATCATGTTCAGTGTATTCTTGCCACCAGCATAGGATGTGATGCAAGTTATACAGAACCACTTGCAGTCCAGGCTTTATGGCAGGTTATACTGAACCTCTTGAGTCTGAAGAGATATTTCTAAGTTGTATGAAATGGTCCGGGGATACCATGAGTACAATATATGACACCATCGCACTGAATGGGTTAACAGGAACAACCCCGCAGGAATAACACATCAATGACCCACTAAAGCACACGAGAGAGAGAGAGAGAGAGAGAGAGAGAGAGAGAGAGAGAGAGAGAGAGAGAGAGAGAGCAATGGGGTCGCAGTGTATGTTATCAGAAATATTGTGATAAAAGTCGAGGGGATGGAGAGAATGTGAAAGAGGATGTGGGTAGAGATAAATGAAGTGACTGGCACGGGTAACGGGCTGGAGGGTAACAACATGAGTGAAAGTGAGAGTAAAAGTGACACAGCGTATGACAGGAACCACAGAGCGTGTGAACTCCAACACAGCAAGTGGCACAGCGGCGTGGGACAGAGGCAGGGAAGGAGAAAGACAAAGAAATGGGGGGAGGGTGGGAAGGAGAGGGAGGAGAGAAGAGACGGAGAGAAGAAGGACTGCAGAGAGACCAAGACGAGCGGGATCAGAGAAGAGATGAAGATTGAAGGGAGGATGGACAGCGAGAGGTAAATGACGAAGGGGGGAAGAGGAAAAATGATAATTAAGTGAAAGAAGACAAAAAATATGGAAAAGCGATGGAGGGGAATAGCTACGGAGAAGAGTACGAGGAAAAGATGGAGAGAAAAAAAAAAGGATGGGGAAGGAAGGAAGGGGAAAAGAGACTGACAGAAGAGGATGGACAAAGTAGATGGGGAGGAGAGGAATGTGAAGAGTCAGAGAAGGGAAGAAGGACAAAAGAGATGGACAGTGGAGAAAGGAGATAGAGGAGGGAGGTAGGAAAAAAAGCAATGAATAAGACAGCAAGGAGAATATAGACAACGAAATGATGAAAAGCAAATGATATGGATAGGGAAAGGAGGAGGACAGTGATGGAAAGGGGAAGGAGTATAGTAGATAAGAGAGAGCGATGACGAAAAGAGAGAAGGAGAGGGATGATTAGAGAGGAAGACCGAGGAATGAAAGAAGCCAAAAGAGATTTACTGCGTGGAAGTGATGATGAACCACTGCAATACTCCAAGCGTGATTTGGGAAGCAGTCGGTCGGCGATTAAAACAGGAAGGGGTTGCATGTTGGCCTTAGAGAGGAAAGATTGTGTGCTGGTGGTTGCAGGGGTGTACCTAGTGGCGGGGGTAACCTACCCCCCCACCCCACCTCACCCCAGAGAGAGAGAGAGAGAGAGAGAGGTACAACCAAGACAACTGCAGGTAGAGCCACAAGGCAGGTACAGGTGTGGCCAGAACACAAGTACAACAGCCACAGGACCATTACACCTGCATTCACCACACAATTACAACTACATTCACAGTACAGTGCCATATCAAAATGTTTATAGTGATAGTTTCCTTCCATCATTACCAAACAGGACAACTACTGACATTTTGACTGACAATAGTTTTGCCCTGATACCTCTCCACAGCAAAGGATTTTGTCTCAATGTTAGTGTCGGCTACGATTACTGATCTATAGGACGGACATAAGTGGCTGTGTAAGGACTGGCATTAATGTATTAGTCTTTGTTTGTGATCAGAATATCTATCTATCTATCTATCTATTGCCAGACATCATAATCCCGTAAGGGGTGGCCACTTGACTTTGAGTTATTTGTTTTACGGGGAGAGGCACTAACCCTCCACCAACCCACTTGTTGACACGTAGGGAGCACGTATGGTTATATGGTTACCACCCAGCGTCGTAAATGGTTTCTTGGCTTACAAGAAACCATTTGGCTTGTCACTCAATGTAAGACCACCTGCATGTAAAGGAAAGAAAAGCAATAAGACGTGACAGGAAAGATAGGAGAAATAGGAAGAGAGGAGGACAGACTCAGAAAAAGAATGATAAAGGCCAAGGAAGAAGTAGGCAGCACTACATCAAGTGAGTGGATGATGGTCGCCACCACCTACCACTAATCATACATTATAATTATGTTGTATTCAAATGCAGTAGCGTATAGAATTAAACCTGTCAATGGCATTACCTTTACTGTGTACATCCGTCTCTCTCACCGTTAACCTTTACCTTGTACAATACCACGTCCCTCTCCCTTGCTTCTTTCCTCTCCCTCCACTTTACCCTCAACAATATTTTCTTTCTCCATCTCCCGTTTTTATCACATTCAACCTCCTCCCTTTACCTCACCTTCAACCTCACCTCCTCTCTTTTCCCCCCTTCTGCTGCCCCTGCTTCATCCTTACCTTCACTCCTCTCCCTCACACACACACACACACACACACACACACACACACACACATACACAAACAAACAAACACACGTCGAGTAAACCAACCCCCTCTCTCTTGCTATCGTAGGCGAGGGTGGAATAAAAATATAAAATGAAATTATCTTCATCTGTGTGGGGAAACACAGGAAGCAGAGGAGCGACGGTGTACAGTGATGAGAGGAGGGGCAGCAGCAGTGGGGGGAAGAGGGAAGAGACAGGGGAAGGGAGAGAAAGTGAGAAAGAGGACAGAGGAGGCGACTGGGAAGAGGGAAGGAATGAAGAATGAAAGAAAGGGGCAGGGGAGAGAGAAAGGATGGAGGAAGAAACAGTGAGTGACTAAGGAACGGAGGGGAAGATAAAATACAGTGAAGAAAGGGAGAGGGAGCAGCAAAGGGAGGGAGGAAGGTTGGAGAAGGCAGAGTGAGGGTGAAGGTGGAAGGGAGAGAACAGACTGAAGAAGGAATGAAGTCAGTCGAGACAGGGAGAAGGATGATGGGAAAGAAGGTGGATGACAGACAACACTGTGAAGGAATAGGGTCAGGGTGAGGAAGAAGGGAGGATGTACTCTAGGGTATAGGAGGGAGGGAGGAGGCTGAGTGAAGGAGGAAGGGCTGGGGCAGGGTGAGGGGGCAGGGAGGAGGCTGAGTGAGGGGGGAAGGACTGGGGCAGGGTGAGGGGGCAGGGAGGAGGCTGAGTGAGGGGGGGAAGGGCTGGGGCAGGGTGAGGGGGCAGGGAGGAGGCTGAGTGAGGGGGGAAGGGCTGGGGCAGGGGAAGGGGGCAGGGAGGAGGCTGAGTGAGGGGGGAAGGGCTGGGGCAGGGGGAGGGGGCAGGGAGGAGGCTGAGTGAGGGAGGAATGGCTGGGGCAGGGTGAGGGGGCAGGGAGTGGGGGTTACAACATGAGGGGGCAGCGAGAGGCAGGAAGAGACACCAGAGTGTGACATCCATCACCGCGGTGATAGTCATCTGCACAACACATTTTGGTAGATCAGGACATTTCACGCCTTAGGTTAGTGCTGTTGCCAACACCTTCACGAAATGTATGGGAATAATTAGCCCTGAATGTGGTGTTAAAATGGTTGATTACAGAAAGAGAGCAAGAGTGGACCAATGCATTAGCCTTTGTGTTGGCTGTGTCTTGTTTATTTTTAAGTTCTAGATTCTGCACTGTACAGTAAGTTACTTCTGTATTGAGGACAGTGTCACTGGCAGTGCTGTGTTTACGCATGTATCTGTGAATCTATCTATCTATTGCCAGACGCCTCAATCCCGTTTGGGGTGGCCACAAACAAATCGCCTCCAAGTCGCCCTGTCCCCCGCCATTTCACTCCCCTGCTCCCAACTCACATCCCCCTCTCTCATATACTTCTCCACCCCATCTCTCCATCTCATCCTCGGCCTCCCCCTCCCTCTTTCCCCCTCCACCTCACTCACATACACTCTCTTCGTCAGTCTTTCACCCTCCATCCTCTCCACATGGCCAAACCACCTCAGTGTGTTCCTCATAACGCTTCCTATCACATCCACATCAACACCACAATGCTCCTTTATATCCTCATTCGTCAGCCTGTCTCTCCATGTGACTCCACAGGCTCCTCTTAAATAACTCATTTCCACGGCTCTCACTCTTGACTTGTGTCCTTCCAACAACGTCCAAGCTTCACTTCCGTACGTTAGAGTTGGTATCACAATACTGTCATGTAGTAACTTTTTCACTTCCATGCTCACTTCCCTGTTTCTTATCACTGCTTTCAAAGAACCAGCAACCTTTCTTCCCTGCTGTACCCTTTCAAGCACTTCACCCTCCAAACCTCCATCCTTACTCATCACACTACCCAAGTACTTAAACGTACTCACATTTTCCAATTCCTCACCATCCAACCTCGCTGTACATTCACTGACTTCACCTTTCTCAAAGACCATCACATTACTCTTCCCTACATTCACCTTTAGATTCCGTTTCTTACACACTCTCTCAAACTCATCCACCAAGCCTTGCAGCTCCCCTTCGTCTTCACTCAACAACACAGTATCATCTGCAAACAACAGTACAGGGAGTTTCCAAACACTATCCTCTCTCACCAGGGCCACTCCAGCATACACTATCCTACCTTGTACCTCTTTTATTACCCCATCCATGTACAGATTGAACAACCATGGAGACATGACACATCCCTGCTTCAACCCAACTTTCAAAGAGAAAAATTCACTTACTGTAGTTCACCATCCACACGCACTGCAGCCTTCGCACCATCGTACATACTCTTCACAGCATTCAACAACTTCCCATCTACTCCATATATTCTTAACACTTTCCACAATCCTTGTCTATCCACCCTGTCATATGCTTTCTCCAAATCCATGAAAGCCGCATACAACTTCTTTCCCTTCTCTAGAAACTTTTCCACTAAAGATCTGAGAATGAATATCTGATCTACACAACCTCTTCCCTTCCTAAAGCCTCCCTGTTCTTCTCCAACTAATTTCTCTGTTCTTTCTCTAACTCTGTCAATAAGTATCCTGCCATACACTTTTCCTATTATACTAAGAAGACAAATGCCCCTATGATCACCATACACTTCTTTTTCCCCTTTTCCTTTGTACAAGGGAATAATTATACCTGACTTCCAATCCTCCGGGACTCTACCTGCATCCCAGGCCAATCTGCACATCTTCCACATCCATTCTACTACTATCTCTCCCCCATGCTTCAGCATTTCACCACACACTCCATCAATTCCTGGGGCTTTCCCCGATTTAACTTTCTTCATTGCTTCCACAAATTCTATCCTACTGATTTCTTCCTGTCTTCTCACCTCCCTCTCTCTCCCAGCCATTCCCCAGCCACTTATACTCGCATTACTTCCATCCTCCACGTTCAACAATTCCTTAAAGTGTTCTCTCCATCTGCTCACTTTTTCTCCCTTCTCCACTAGTAATCTACCATTTCTATTTTTCACTCCCCTGCTAACTTCACTTCCACCCTGTCTTACTCTTTTCACCTCTTTCCAGAACATTTTCTTACAGTCCCTCCACTTTACACTCAAATTCCTTCCATATTCCTCATCCACTCTCTTCTTACTCTCTCTTACTAATCTTTTCACCTCTCTCTTTCTTTCTACATATAACTCTCTCTTCCGCCTCTCAACTTCTTCCACGCCCCTATTTCTCATCCATTCATTGTATGCTTTCTTCTTTTGTGCCACAGCCCGTTTCACCTCTTCAGTCCACCACGCTGTTCCTTGCACCCCCCTCCGTCTTCTCTTCCTTCCACACACCACATCACATGCTGCACATATTTCTTCTGTAAATATTCTACACACACCTTCCACGTCCCCCATCTGCTCCAATTCATATTTGCCCAATCGTTCCTCCACTTCTCTCTTATACTCTGCCTTTTTCTCATCCTCTTGTAACCTTTCCACTCTCCTTGCAACTACTCCTTCCTCTCGTCTTTCCCTTCTTTTATTCCTCCATCTTACTTGAACTTTAATTCTGGCCACCACCAAGTAGTGGTCAGAAAATCCACTCCCCCAACCTCTATAAACTCTTGCATCCAATATACATCTTCACATCCTTTCATCCACACACACATAATCAATCATTGCCTTCCTTTCACTCAGTTCACCACCCACCCTTCTCATCACTCGCCATGTATTCCTGTGGATCATTTTATGCCTGAAGAGGGTATTGGCTATCACCAACCCCCTCCCAGCACAAATGTCCACTAACGCACTCCCATTCTCATCTACCTCAGCAGGCACACCCCACTCACCAACTATTCCATCCACCTTCACATTCCCAACTTTACCATTCATATCACCAATCAAAAACACTCTCTCATTCCTTCCAAACTTTTCCATGCACACTTCTACATTTGTCCAGAACTCTTCTCTCACACTTCTAGCACGATCTTGCGTTGGTGCATACACACACACAATCACCCACATTTGTATTCCAACTTTCAACTTTACCCACACAATCCTTGATCCAACTGATCCATACTGTCTTATGCTCCTCTTCCATCTTTTTCTCACAACTATACATACTCCTTCCTTTGCCCTCTCATTCTCACCTACTCCTGCACATATACCCCATCCATACTCCCATTCTCTCACACTTTCACCTCTCCATTTTGTTTCAGTTATTCCACATACATCCACTTTCGCATCCTCAAGCACCTGGACAATCTCTCTCTCTTTCACCTCATCATTTGCTCCCCTTACATTCCACGTTCCAATTGCAATGTCCTTTGTCCGGTCCTGGGTGGTCAACGTTTGGTCAGTCCTTGTCCGAGGCTTCTTGTTTGTTTTTTTAGTTATTTGTTTTCCGGGGAGGGGCACTAACCCTCCGCCAACCCTTTTAGTCGCCTTTTACGACAAGCAGGGATACTGGGGGAGTATTCTTGAAAAAAAACCATATATATATATATATATATATATATATATATATATATATATATATATATATATATATATATATATATATAGCAAGCGAGCGAGAGAGAGAGAGAGAGAGAGTGTGTTCGTGAGCTGGTCCTTAGTGTCCTCCCAATTTTTTTTTTTTTTTTTTATACTTAGAACGAAATTTTGCAGGAAGGTAGACGTGTACTTTGAACAGGTTTTGGGCAGGACTGGACCCGTAAAGAGGCCTATTTACACCTGGGTCAGGGGGTAGGGAAGCCTCTACCCCAGTTTCTAAATTTCCTATAAACATAACAAGATGCGGCTGGCAGGGTTTAATTTACAAAAAAAAAAAAAAAAAAAAAAAAAAAAAGAATCACGGTGGTAGACGGCCATCCCGGCGAGGTTTTAGGCAGAATGGAATCGCCAAGGCCTGCCTCTGCGTACACCGAGGTACACGCCAACACCAACTAATTTTTACACACGGTGAGATCCCCTGTGGCTGCCCCGGCAGGCAGGATGTACCCTACGAGGGGGGGGGGACTCCTAAGTTAAACCAAGTTGTCTCTTAATTGCAAGACTAAAAGTTCAAAGTCTTTTGTTGTTACAGGAACAGTTACATTTCACCAACTTGACTATGTAAATTGTCTACCACCATTGCTGTAATAATCTTCACTATTAGTAATGCATTTCCTCTTGGACATTCACTGGTTATTTCTGCTGCCAATACTGCAACTCATACACTGAATACATCTTAACATTATAACAACTGGTCAGCAAATAATACAAAGATGAGAAACGGGTCAGTATATGTGTACATAATGCAAAACTCTGTCTGCCCTTAACATTGACATTATTCCCAGTGATGATGGAGGCAGGGATGATGGTTGTGATGGTGGTAGAGGCAGGGATGATGGTTGTTGTGGTGGTAGAGGCAGGGATGATGGTTGTAGTAGTGGTAGAGGCAGGGATGGTGGTTGTGGTGGTGGTAGAGGCAGGGATGATGGTTGTGATGGTGGTAGAGGCAGGGATGATGGTTGTGGTGGTAGAGGCAGGGATGATGGTTGTGATGGTGGTAGAGGCAGGGATGATGGTTGTTGTGGTGGTAGAGGCAGGGATGATGGTTGTAGTAGTGGTAGAGGCAGGGATGGTGGTTGTGGTGGTGGTAGAGGCAGGAATGATGGTTGTTGTGGTGGTAGAGGCAGGGATGATGGTTGTGGTGGTGGTAGAGGCAGGGATAGTGGTTGTTGTGGTAGAGGCAGGGGTGATGGTTGTGGTGCTGGTAGAGGCAGGGATGATGGTTGTTGTGGTGGTGGAGGCAGGGATGATGGTTGTTGTGGTGGTGGAGGCAGGGATGATGGTTGTTGTGGTGGTAGAGGCAGGGATGATGGTTTTTGTGGTGGTAGAGGCAGGGATGATGGTTGTTGTGGTGGTAGAGGCAGGGATGATGGTTGTTGTGGTGGTGGAGGCAGGGATGATGGTTGTTGTGGTGGTAGAGGCAGGGATGATGGTTTTTGTGGTGGTAGAGGCAGGGATGATGGTTGTTGTGGTGGTAGAGGCAGGTGTGGTAGTGGTGGTGATCACAGTACTAACGTGCACGGTGACAGCGGGGATGTGGTAGTGGTGATTGTCCTAGTGATGGTAACAGGCAACGTTGGTATGCATGGACAGCATTTTCTGTTTTTACCCTGGTAACGACAGGTATCCATGCTAATATCTGTCTGTCTATCCGTCTATCTACAGATCAGTAGATAGGTAGACATAGACATATACATAGACATATAGACTGACTAACAGATAAACAGACATAAAGATGGACAGTGAGACAGACAGATGGATAATGTTAAGGTGTGGCTTTAGGTCAAGTTGTATGGTGTTTACGGCATCAACAAGGTAGTAGGTTAGGGTGGTGCAGCGGGGTGCTACTATGGCAGTGTTGTGGGGCCAAGGCGCGGTAGCTGGCCTGGCACAACACTCCGGCGGGGAGATCTTCCTCATTCACCAAGTTGTCAAATTCTGGCCTGAGATACTGCTCCTACATACCTCTATACAAAGCTGATCCTCTTGGCGGCTATCCCTTACCCATTTGCCCTGCACCACGCCAGGTTACGAACCTTGTTTCAGTCCTAGCTAGTTGCAGTCTGCCCCAGGACGGCGGCTGCTTGCTTGTGGTCGATGGCACTGCTCGGCCACCAGACCAATGGACAGGAACAACAACAGCAACAACATTCTATCAGTTTTGCCAAAGCATCTCCCATATACTTCTTTAATACCTCCCACCACCAGACCAAAGGCAGGCTGAGTTTGGTACAAACTGTTGTCAGCAAAAAATAATCGTTAGGAGATTGTGAAATGTGAGTTTTTCCCTTGCCTCTGATACCTGTGTTGATATACAACAAAGAGTATGCCTTACCCAGAGTACAGTATGTGAACCTACCTGGGTATCCTCCTACATACCAGTTTATTAGCCTGTGTTTTCACACTGTATCTTGACCCAGTAAAGTCTCTCCTGCCTAACACCCTACCACAACTTGTCCTGCCATTTATTTAACACTTCATTATTTTCCTACTTCACTATACTCCCTTTACCTTAACTTGGCACGGATTCTCGTCCTTTTGCGGCTTATTCCAAGCAGAATAAAACAATACTATGGCTCTACATCCCTTCCGTAGCACTTCTTCATGAAGTGCTGTTAATCTCTTGCTACAACCAGTAATGAAGATGGACAGATGGCAGTTTTAGGCCAAGTTAGAGTAAAAAAGGTATAGTATATCCGTTGCCAACGTTACCATTTCATTAGTGTACCAGGCCATTATTTTGTGTGTTCCTTAACTCACTAATAAAACCGTTCATTAGTTACACCTTTTCCTTCTGCCCCAGTTCATCAGTTACATAGTGTACCAGTGTATTATCTAGTTTACTAGTGTACTATTTCACTAATGTACAAGTTCATTTTTGTTCTAAACAGCAGTGGAAATGAGTTATTTGAGAGGAGCCTGTGGAGTCACATGGAGAGACAGACTGACAAATGAGGAAATGAAGGAGCGTTGTGGTGTGGATGTGGATGTGATAGGAAGCGTTAAGAGAAACACACTGAGGTGGTTCGGCCATGTGGAGAGGGGAGAGGGAGGGGGAGGCCAAGGATGAGACTGAGGGATGGAGTGGAGAGGGGTGTGTGAGGTGGGAACAGGGCAGTGAAATGGCAGGTGACAGGACTACATGGAGGTGATTTGTTTGTGGCCACCCCTTACGGGATTAAGGCGTCTGGCAATAGATAGATAGACAGACGAGTTCATTAGTGTACTATTTCACTAGTTGCTTCGTTGATGCTGTTACCAGTCTGCCACTTTACTACTTCATCAGTTGTCCAGGTCATTAGTTTACTCGTTGTTCAGGTTCCAAGGTAAACCATTCCATAGTTGTCCAGTTCACTAGATGACCATTTGACTGGTGTTGGGGTTCACCAGAGTATTAGTTTACTAGTACATGAGTTTACCAGTACATTAGTTAACCAGTTGTTTAGTTTACCAGTCCATTAGTTGCTTAGTTTACCAGTCCATTAGTTAACCAGTTGTTTAGTTTACCAGTCCATTAGTTAACCAGTTGTTTAGTTTACCAGTCCATTAGTTAACCAGTTGTTTAGTTTACCAGTCCATTAGTTAACCAGTTGTTTAGTTTACCAGTACATTAGTTAACCAGTTGTTTAGTTTACCAGTACATTAGTTAACCAGTTGTTTAGTTTACCAGTACATTAGTTAACCAGTTGTTTAGTTTACCAGTACATTAGTTAACCAGTTGTTTAGTTTACCAGTACATTAGTTAACCAGTTGTTTAGTTTACCAGTACATTAGTTAACCAGTTGTTTAGTTTACCAGTACATTAGTTAACCAGTTGTTTAGTTTACCAGTACATTAGTTAACCAGTTGTTTAGTTTACCAGTACATTAGTTAACCAGTTGTTTAGTTTACCAGTACATTAGTTAACCAGTTGTTTAGTTTACCAGTACATTAGTTAACCAGTTGTTTAGTTTACCAGTACATTAGTTAACCAGTTGTTTAGTTTACCAGTACATTAGTTAACCAGTTGTTTAGTTTACCAGTACATTAGTTAACCAGTTGTTTAGTTTACCAGTACATTAGTTAACCAGTTGTTTAGTTTACCAGTACATTAGTTAACCAGTTGTTTAGTTTACCAGTACATTAGTTAACCAGTTGTTTAGTTTACCAGTACATTAGTTAACCAGTTGTTTAGTTTACCAGGTCAGTGTACTGCCAGTGCATTAGCTATAGTTCTTTTACACTAATTTGGCCCAGATTTTTTTTTTCTTTTGGAGATTATTTCACGTAGTTCAGTGACAGAAACAATATTGCAGCTCTACATCATTCTCACAGCACTTCTTCGTGACTAACACCATACTCGAGACTTAATTTATTGTTATAACTCGGCACTGAAGCTGGGGCGATGGAAATTTGAGGCCAAGTTAGAGTAACAAGGGTATAGGGCACAGCACAAGCCCTGCCACCAAGTCAGATATCTGGGTAAGCAGGATGGCCGTCTATTTTGGGCCTGTGATCTGAAGCGATAAAACCCAACGCCTCCACTGAATGGCTGTGGCCACTCAGTAAAATAGCGTGTTGACTCAGTGAATTAGTGGTGAGTCAGTAAGTATGGTGAGTCAATGAATGGACAGGGTGACTCAGTTAAATAGCGTGTTGACTCAGTGAATTAGTGGTGAGTCAGTAAGTATGGTGAGTCAGTAAGTATGGTGAGTCTATGAATGGACAGAGTGACTCAGTAAAATAGCGTGTTGACTCAGTGAATTAGTGGTGAGTCAGTAAGTATGGTGAGTCTATGAATGAACAGGGTGACTCAGTAGTGTGGCGAGTTTTTGAATGTTGTGACACAAAGGATGTTTTGGGTCAGTGAGTCAGTGTGGTACATGAGTGTGGTGAATGATGGGTGAGTCAGTGTGTGAGTGTGGTGGGTCAGTGTGGTACATCAGTGTGGTGAATGATGGGTGAGTCAGTGTGTGTGTGGTGGGTCGGTGTGGTACATCAGTGTGGTGAATGATGGGTCAGTCAGTGTGTGAGTGTGGTGGGTCAGTGTGGTACATCAGTGTGGTGAATGATGGGTGAGTCAGTGTGTGAGTGTGGTGGGTCAGTGTGGTACATCAGTGTGGTGAGTGATGGGTGAGTCAGCGTGAGTGTGGTGGGTCAGTCAGTCAGTGTGGTCAGTCAGCCAGTCAGTTTGTTAAGGTAACGAGTGCATGTCACCAGGCAGTGTAAGAGTGCTGATTCAGTAGGTCAGTGTGGTGAGTCAGTGAATGAGTTGTGAGTCAGTCAGTGTGGTGAGTCGGTAAATGAGTGATGAGTTACTGAGTGAATGTGTTCAATAAGTGAGTGAGCCATTGTTGTTGAAGCGAATCCTAATGTTGCAGTGATGGCGTCTAGTTGTGGTGCTGGTGGTGTGGTGGCGGTGTGGTGGTGCCTGATGTTGCTGTGCCACACCATGCAGATACACCGCATCGCAGCAATACGTAAGTTACTGTGTTATTATTATTATTATTATTATTATAACTACACCTGTCTGCCTTACCATCACACCTGTCACTGCCATGGAGTATAGATGTTAATGATGTTTCAGAGACCACTGGCCATCCCAGCACACCTACTGGACCTTCTGACCCCTCACACCCCTCCCCTAACCTCTCTCCTGACTCACCTCAACATTCCCCTCATCCTTCCTCCAACCCTTCTCTTAATCCTTCTCTTGATCCTTCCTCCAACCCTTCTCTTGATCCTTCCTCCAACCCTTCTCTTGATCCTTCCTCCAACCCTTCTCTTAATCCTTCCTCCAACCCTTCTCTTAATCCTTCTTTTGATCCTTCCTCCAACCCTTCTCTTGATCCCTCTCATAACACCTTTCCAAATTCTTCTGATCACCCTCCTAACCCCTCACCCAAGCCTGTCCCTAACCCCTCTCCCAATCCTGTCCCTAACCCCTCTCCCAAGCCTGTCCCTAACCCCTCTCCCAAGCTTGTCCCTAACCCCTCTCCCAAGCCTGTCCCTAACCCCTCTCCCAAGCCTGTCCCTAACCCCTCACCCAAGCCTGTCCCTAACCCCTCTCCCAAGCCTGTCCCTAACCCCTCTCCCAAGCCTGTCCCTAACCCCTCACCCAAGCCTGTCCCTAACCCCTCACCCAAACCTGTCCCTAACCCCTCTCCCAAGCCTGTCCCTAACCCCTCACCCAAGCCTGTCCCTAACCCCTCACCCAAGCCGGTCCCTAACCCCTCTCCCAAGCCTGTCCCTAACCCCTCTCCCAAGCCTGTCCCTAACCCCTCTCCCAAGCCTGTCCCTAACCCCTCTCCCAAACCTGTCCCTAACCCCTCTCCCAAGCCTGTCCCTAACCCCTCTCCCAAGCCTGTCCCTAACCCCTCACCCAAACCTGTCCCTAACCCCTCTCCCAAGCCTGTCCCTAACCCCTCTCCCAAGCCTGTCCCTAACCCCTCACCCAAGCCTGTCCCTAACCCCTCTCCCAAGCCTGTCCCTAACCCCTCACCCAAGCCTGTCCCTAACCCCTCACCCAAACCTGTCCCTAACCCCTCTCCCAAGCCTGTCCCTAACCCCTCACCCAAGCCTGTCCCTAACCCCTCACCCAAACCTGTCCCTAACCCCTCTCCCAAGCCTGTCCCTAACCCCTCTCCCAAGCCTGTCCCTAACCCCTCTCCCAAACCCGTCCCTAACCCCTCTCCCAAGCCTGTCCCTAACCCCTCTCCCAAGCCTGTCCCTAACCCCTCACCCAAACCTGTCCCTAACCCCTCTCCCAAACCTGTCCCTAACCCCTCTCCCAAGCCTGTCCCTAACCCCTCTCCCAAGCCTGTCCCTAACCCTTCTCCCAAGCCTGTCCCTAACCCCTCACCTAAGCCCGTCCCTAACCCCTCTCCCAAGCCTGTCCCTAACCCCTCTCCCAAACCCGTCCCTAACCCCTCTCCCAACCCTTCTAACCTCTCTCCTGCATCCTCACTTAAGCACTCACCTAATCCCTCACCCATCCTAAAGCCTACTCCCTCCACCAAGCCCTATCCTGCCTCCTTTCCTAGCCTCTTTCCTAGCCTGTCCGCCAATCCCTCACCAATCCCAGTGCCCAGCCCCTCCACCAAGCCATCTGCAGACCCCAGCACTGAACCAGACAACTCTACAGCTGCCAACCCTCCTATAAAAGGTTAGTTGTGTGAGTCAAAGCAAAGGCAGAGGAGCTGAGAGGCAGGGTGGAGGAAGGGTGTACGAAGGGTGGAGTGAGAGAAGTATGAGGGATGGGAGAGCAGAGAGGGTGGGTGAGGGAAGGGAGGGTGAGGGAGGGTGAGGGAAGGGAGGGATGAGAGGGAGGGTGAGGGAAGGGAGGGATAAGAGGGAGGGTGAGGGAAGGGAGGGATAAGAGGGAGGGTGAGGGAAGGGAAGGATAAGAGGGAGGGTGAGGGAAGGGAGGGATAAGAGGGAGGGTGAGGGAAGGGAAGGATAAGAGGGAGGGTGAGGGAAGGGAGGGATAAGAGGAAGGGTGAGGGAAGGGAAGGATAAGAGGGAGGGTGAGGGAAGGGAGGGATGAGAGGGTGGGTGAGGGAAGGGAGGGATAAGAGGGAGGGTGAGGGAAGGGAGGGATAAGAGGGAGGGTGAGGGAAGGGAGGGATAAGAGGGAGGGTGAGGGAAGGCAAGGATAAGAGGGAGGGTGAGGGAAGGCAAGGATAAGAGGGAGGGTGAGGGAAGGGAAGGTGTGAGAGAGGGAGGAGGGTAAGGGTAAGGGAAGTGAGGGTGTGAGGGAGGGAGGAGGGGGGTAAGGAAAGGAGGGTGTGAGGGAGGGAGGAGGGGGAGGGTAAGGGAAGGGAGGGAGGAGGGGGAGGGTAAGGAAAGGGAATGTTGTCCCTACATCCCAGGGTGACAGGGAGGAGGAAGTTAGTGGGCATTAGGGAATGACGAGTGGAAGAGAGAATGGGAATCGAGGGGGGGCAGTGGAATGGAGGGTATGGGAAGGAAAAGTAAAAGGAAGAGAGAAGACAGAGGAAGGAGGTTTAAAACAGGTTGAAGAGTGGCTGCTGGAATGACCTGTAAGAAGGAGATGGAGAGGGAGGGAAAAGTGAGAGGGGTGAAGGAAAGCAGGATGAGGTAGGAGGGATGGAGATAGGAGGAAGAGAAAGGCAGGTGGTGAGAGGAAGGCTGAGGGGCCTGGGTTGAAAGGATGGGGTGAGAGGGAGTAGGAAAGGGGGTTTAAAGGAAAGGGGTAAAAGGGAGGTGTGAGAGGGAGGTTGAGAGGGTGTTAGGGTAGTGGTGTGTCAATGTGGTAAGGGATGGATTAAGAGACGCCTTTAAGATTGATATGTAATTGGATTATCAGTCGTTATAAACACCCTCACTTTGGTTGGTGGGTTTAGCTATTTTATTCCGCATAACGTCATTCAATTTTGTTGATCCCAGTGACATGGTAAAGTCAAAGACTAAAATAACTGTCCGTAGTCAGCCTTTCACTGCTGCTGGTGCATTCAAACTGTCATTTTGGCTAACACCACAACATTTTATTTAGTCAAGAGAAAACGACCCCTGAAAAATTAAGGAAGAGTCCACACTTATCGCTTTTCGTGTTCTTCCTTTCAGAATGCCACAAAGTCACGGTGCCAACATATCGTACCCGTCACCCAGTGGCACTCAGGAAGAAAGACAAGGAGGAGATGCTTGAAGCCGAGTTTGAGCTTCACCAGTCTGTAACAAATGCCGCCTTTGCTCTAGTGTTCGAAGTCAGAACTTTATCAAACAGATCACGCGAGGCTCTTCTTGCTGTAGCCTTGAGTGATGACGAGTCTGCTGTCGTGGACGCCGCAGAGTTCCAGTGTTTTGATAAGAGTGGTGAAAACTCAACACTGACCCTCACCATCAACACTGTCCCCACCAACCCTGCAACCACCACCACCCCTGCAACCACCACCACCCCTGCAACCACCATCACCCCTGCAACCACCACCAACCCTGCAACCACCACCAACCCTGCAACCACCGACAACCCTGCCGAGCCTGACAACAGCATAAAGGTGGTGACTCACAGGATCAAAATTCAGGTTAGTTGTGGTGTTGTGGGTTCACAGGTGTGTGTGTGTGTGTGTGTGTGTGTGTGTGTGTGTGTGTGTGTGTGTGTGTGTGTGTGTGTGTGTAACAATTAACACTGGTATAAATGTAATAATTCTGACATAAAGTCCAGCACATCAGTACTAATGAAGGCACTCGAGTGTGTGTGTGTGTGTGTGTGTGTGTGTGTGTGTGTGTGTGTGTGTGTGTGTGTAACAATTAACACTGGTATAAATGTAATAATTCTGACATAAAGTCCAGCACATCAGTACTAATGAAGGCACTCGAGTGTGTGTGTGTGTGTGTGTGTGTGTGTGTGTGTGTGTGTGTGTGTGTAACAATTAACACTGGTATAAATGTAATAATTCTGACATAAAGTCCAGCACATCAGTATTAATGAAGGCACTCGAGTGTGTGTGTGTGTGTGTGTGTGTGTGTGTGTGTGTGTGTGTGTGTAACAATTAACACTGGTATAAATGTAATAATTCTGACATAAAGTCCAGCACATCAGTACTAATGAAGGCACTCGAGTGTGGGATAATAAGATGTTGCCACAATATCCAGTGATGTCTCACAGTTGTTTAATGCCTTCAGTGCCATGATGTAGCCTTGTATGTTCTTCTTGCTGCCTTCACACCATTGGACTGAACTCAAGATAAGTACCTTATACTGAACACTTTAATGAAGGATGCACCAAATCCCTCGAGGTGCAAAAGGCTTGCCCATCTATATTATAATGAGCCGATTTCTGTATGTTGTTTGTTTGTTACCGCAACACAGCCAAAACCGCCGCATGTAACGCATATTTTTTTAGTGCAAGGTACAGTTAAATGCTGTAACTTGAAGAATAAAACAATTTCCAGTCCAATTGGGCCACCGGTTCCCGAATTATGACTCATTTCTGGCCTTTTGTTTGGAGTGGAGGGGATGGATTCGTTCTTGGTCCATCACAGAAACTACCAACATGACAGAAGAGAGAAGAGTGACGTGTTTGTTGTATTATCACTCTCTCGCCTCTCCTTCCTCCCTCCTTATACTCGTAAAAGTATATAGTATAATGATATACCGGTAGTATAATTTAGTATAAGAGCAAACACTTCTATCCTGCCTCTCTCTCTCTCTCTCTTTCTCTCTCTCTCTCTCTCTCTCTCTCTCTCTCTCCTCAATGGGTGTCCCAGCAGGATAAAAGTAAGGGAAAATTCCTCGCTCCGTCTCGCTCACGGCTTGAGTAGGCCTAATTCAGTTTCTGTTGCCTTTTGACTGAAGATAGGAAGTGACTTGACATCGAGCGGAGGCCGCCGAGGGTGGCCTTAAAGCGAGTACTAAATAAAATCTGGTGAAGGTTGTAAGAAAACGTGAAGAATACATCATCGGATAAAAGAGGTCAAACGCCACATGCCACTAATACATAATATTTTGTTGCAGGTGGAGCGAGAACAGATGAAGGTCAGTGTGACCAACGGGGACCAGATCACAGAGACGGAGCCAGGCAAGTGCCCAGTCCTCTCCTTGGAGTTCCCTGACCTGTTCCTGGAGGTGACATGTATGTCTGGTGGTTCCTGTGGGTCCATGACGTACTGCACGACACGTGAGTATTACCACATACCTCACCACTGCCTACAACACCACCACCAGGGACTGTGTTGTATACTAAGCATGTACATTGTACTCAGGCCACAAACTGACACACGAAGCCACCAGCCACACCCTTCTCTCTCTCTCTCTCTCTCTCTCTCTCTGTACAGATGCCACACATTGCCACACGATACCACCATTCCCCTCCTCTCCCTCTCTTTATCTATCAATCTATCTATCTCTGCCGCCATCATCATCATCATCCAGACCTCTGTTCCCACCTGGTATGAAGTAGGGATCAGAGTGCCAAAACTCGGTGATAAAAGGATAAGGTAAGCAAAGGTGATGCTAATTAACGGGCCACACTCACATTTACTGACCATTTAAGCCCCAGACTCCTGACTCCACCCCACAGGCCTAAACACCCACACTTACACTCCACCCCACAGGCCTAAACACCCACACTTACACTCCACCCCACAGGCCTAAACACCCACACTTACACTCCACCCCACAGGCCTAAACACCCACACTTACACTCCACCCCACAGGCCTAAACACCCACACTTTCACTCCACCCCACAGGCCTAAACACCCACACTTACACTCCACCCCACAGGCCTAAACACCCACACTTACACTCCACCCCACAGGCCTAAACACCCACACTTACACTCCACCCCACAGGCCTAAACACCCACACTTACACTCCACCCCACAGGCCTAAACACCCACACTTACACTCCATCCCACAGGCCTAAACACCCACACTTACACTCCACCCCACAGGCCTAAACACCCACACTTACACTCCACCCCACAGGCCTAAACACCCACACTTACACTCCACCCCACAGGCCTAAACACCCACACTTACACTCCACCCCACAGGCCTAAACACCCACACTTACACTCCACCCCACAGGCCTAAACACCCACACGTACACGCTTCATACCATTTGTCACCCACACCCACACATACTTACTAGTGATAGCTTTTCATAACAGCTTGTAGTCGAGAACTATGAGGTGAAAGGCGCCAATTTTAGGCACTTACGTAAGGAGAGAGAGAGAGAGAGAGAGAGAGAGAGTTATTTACTTTGTGTCTTAGGAAGTGTGCAATCTCTCTCTCTCTCTCTCTCTCTCTCTCTCTCTCTCTCTCTCTCTCTGCCATAAAATGCCACAGATCAAGCACCACACTTGAGAATGGTTCTTCACATAGTGTAGTAGTTGCACTGAATGTGGGTGTACGTGTATCACTTTCATGAATAACATTTTTACTTGCACAGCCAAGGACTTTTAAACTGTGTTGTGCCATAATACTTTTTCTAATTTTTGTTCCTTGTGCACTAACATTTAACTTAAACACGCCATTCCTTCCTTCATTCTCCGTAACCAAATGTAACTTATAAACGCCATTCCTTCCTTCATTCTCCGTAACCAAATGTAACTTATAAACGCCATTCTTCCCGCCTTCATTCCTCGTAAGTGAAATAAGCTTCTCCCAAACCTTACTTCTAACATCATTCTTACGCCAACATCTAACATCCATCCTTCCCCTGCTGCTAACAAATCTTTCCCTGTCTTCCTAACTGCCCCTGTCTCCTCAAAAGCCCCTCCCCTCTATTTCTTACCTTCTCCCCCCCTGTACTTTCAACCCCCCTTCTCTCGTCTACTTCCAACGTTCCCTTCCCCTCAACTTCTAACCTTCTCATAACCTATGCTCTTAACTTACCCTTTCACCTGCTCTGACCCTCCTGCTTCCTGTGTTCCTAACATCACACTCTCCTGCCACGTCCCTTTATCCAGATTTCTTCTGCTCTTTCTACTAAGCCCCCTCTTTCACCCTAACCATCTTCCCCTCCTGCCCCTATCCCTAGCCGTCTACCCCTTACCTTTTCTAACCCCCTCCTCACCTCCCTCCATTTGCTGATAACCCTGTTAATTCATCCCTTGCTTTTAACCTCATTCCCTCCTTCTTGTTATCATAACCCCATCGTTCCCTGCTCCACATGCACTAACCCTGCTTTCTCTTTCCCTCCCATGTTCTCACAGGCCTCGTCTAACCCCTGCGGCAGCCCACCCCCTTCACCTGACTCAGCCCTTACATGCCTCTCACTTAGCCCTTCCTTGTATCTAACCTTCCGTCCCCTT
>NC_136962.1:5360229-5390229 GCF_032717465.1 Coenobita brevimanus | reverse complement strand
ATCATCATCATCATCATCCGGACCTCCTTTCCCACACTAGGGCAGGGTTAGGAGTAGCAATGTCCAGACAGCCCAAATTTGCCCAATCCAATGGGCCACGCTTCCTTTCACTCATCATTCAAGCCCCCGGAGTCCGGGCTCTATCTGATACGCCAAAAACATTCACCACGTTCTGTAGCTTCACATAAACGTATCCAACAGAGTCAATCCAGACTCTGCCACGTTAAAAAGGGGTGCCAAATCCCTGATCATGCGCTTCTCCTGACAACATTCATCCAGCCAGCTCGATCTCTTGTCAGTTCCCTAGTCTCACCGATTTCCAAATCTCTCGTCTTCACACACTCATCCACCATATCTCTCCACCTTCTCCTTGGCCTACCTCGCCTCCTCCCTCCTTCAAAGTCGCTCAGATATACCTTTTTCACCACTCTAATGTTACGCATTCTCTCCACATGACCATACCATCTCAGTACCTCTCTTCGATTCTAGTGTCCACAGACTTCCTCACTCCACATCTTTCACGAATCACATTATTTCGTATCCTATCCACCGTCTTTACTCCACATACATTCCTCAGCAGTCCCATCTCCACTGCTTTTACTCCTGACATTTCATTTTCATGCCACACCATAGTCTCACATCCCTATGTTAAAGCTGGCACTAACACTCCATGTAAGCCATGTGCAGCTGCAACACTCAAGCCTCTGTTTCTTATCAAGGCCTTCATTGCACCAGCTACTTTTCCTCCTTGTGTCAGTCTACTTTCCACTTCTTTTGCACATTTTCCTCTCTTTTCTATCATTGTACCCAGGTATTTGAACTCTCACCAATTCCAGTCTCTCTCCATTCGCTGTAACATCGCACTGGGAGTCACCTTCTCTCTCAATAACCATCACTTTACTCTTTTTTACATTTACTCTCAAGGCACGACGCTCACAGACATCAGCAAAACTCTGCACTAGACTACCAAGTTCTTGTCCGGTACTTGCAAGCAGTACTGCATCATCAGCATACAACAAATTTGAGATATTCCATCCATCACCATTCATTACCAACGTCATCCCTCTCTCCATTACTCGTGTTTTTACATCTTTCATCACCTACATATTGAACAACCACGGGGACATCACACAACCTTGTCGCATGCTCACACAGGTGGTGAACCATTCACACAGATGCCCATTAACCCTTACACATGCTTCACTACCATCATAAAAACTCTTGACAGCACCTAGCAGCTTACCATCTACACCGTACATGCGCAAAACCTTCCACGATCTTTCTTTGTCTACTTCGTCGCATGCTTTCTCCAGATCCATGAATGCCATAAACACCTTATGGTCCTTCTCACAAGCCTCCTCTGCTATCTGTCTCACTGCAAATACTGATCCACACATCCTCTGCCACTCCAAATGCCACCCTGTTCATCACCCACTAGGACTTCTGATATCTCTCTTACTTTCTCTGTAATAATTCTTCCATATACCTTCCCTACCACACTCAGTAAGCTTATGCCACGATAATTCTTGCACTCACTTCGTTCATCTTTATTTTTGTACAGGGGTACAATCACAGCCTTTTTCCACTCTGCGGGCATAGTTTCACTCGTCCATATCTTCTTACATATCTCCATCAAGCACTTCATTCTACTCTCTCCACTACACTTAATCATCTCTGCATACACCTCATCAACCCCAGCTGCTTTCCCTTTTTTAAGCCGTTTCACAGCACACTTCACCTGCGCAAGTGTCACGTCTCCTGGCACTGCATGCCTTCTCTGCGCACCCCCAAAACTAATCATGTTTACAGCCGCTCAGCTCTCTCTATCCCCATTAATCAGGCTTTCAAAATATTCTTTCCATCTGGTCCTTACTTCATCCCCATGAGTTAATAATCTACCACCTACATCTTTCACACCATCCCATTTCTTTCCACTTTCACTTCTACATTTCCTCACCTCTTTCAAGAATAACTTCCTTTTTTCAGAGTAGTTTTCATTCATTTTTCTTTCTAGATCATCATTTACCTTTTTTTCCTCTTCACTAGTCTCTTTATGTGCTTCCATCTCTCAACATATTCAGTTCTTATTTCAGTTGAACCCCTGTCCTGTAACCACTCTAGCCACTTCTCTTTTCCTCCACTGCTCTCTTACCCTCCTCATCCCACCATGCCGCACCTTTCTTCTTTGTTGTTACTCTTGCCACATCACTCACCGCTTTAGCATTCCTAACTAAGCAATCCCTATATGCATTCCACAGGCTGTCCAGATCCATTTCATTCCAATTCAGTAATTCTAACTCCTCCTCTACTTTGGTCCTGTATTCATCTGCCATTTCATTGATCCTCAGCTTCTCAACTTTCAGTCTTTCTCGCTGACTGCTCCTCTCTCTCTCCTGGTCCACCTCACTCCTCTCAGCTTGTTCTTGCATACCACAACCATATGATCTAACAGACCTTCACATCGTCCTCTCACGGCCATCGTATCAGCAACCATTCCCATCATCGACCTCTCTACGAGCACGTAATCAGGCTTCTTTCAATACGATCCCCGTTCCCTCTATACCATGTATATTTATGTGCATCTCTGTGTTTGAAATACGAGTTACAAATGCACAACCTCCTTTCCTGACATAATAATAATAATAATAATAATAATAATAATAATAATAATGTGTTAACACAATAATATTATAAAAGAAAAGCATACGGAAGCCGAATGCTAATCGCCCGCCGGAATATGTTGCTGGCCAAGTTACAAGTTACTTACAAACCAAATGTGAAGAAAAATTTGCAAGACTCTACGGCATTCAGTCACCTCATTTCACCAAAAGCCAATCCATATTAAAGAAACTAGACACAATACTCGGTTCCAGGGAGTCTGACGCACTGATTTTGCCAGCCGAGGACAGGTGGATTTGGTAACACTGCGCGATGCACTCGGGCGGTGCTTGGTGGATTTCCGTTGTGTTTGAACGTGCACCAAATTGACTTTGTATTCCAACCAAGGCACCTCATTGATTTGTTAGATACCGGAATATACAGATACAAATTAAAGCAATGATATCTTTAATGATAAATATGTGCCTTTTAAATTACTAGAGATAAACCTGAACGACAATGACAACAAAACTAAGTAAAGTCGCGACTGGATGCATACGAACACAGTCAGCAACTGTGGCGGGAATTCAGACGTTGATAGCGAGGTGGTTCCGAGGTTCTGTGAAGGCTGGAATGTTTTTCCCACCACTACTACAGTGTCACAGTCTACAGTGTACACCATGCCCTTCATTACCTCATCTACTAATATACAACCTGACCCTAGATACGCTTAGCTTGTCTTCTAATATGATTTGTGTGAGCACACACACACACACACACACACACACACACACACACACACACTGGGGTCAATACATGCTATTCTCAATATATATAATGTACATACACATTTTCATTACCTTCATAGGTAACAGTAGCTTTAAAAATCTGCATTTGTTTGTATTCCCAGTCAGATTGTCAAATTATTTCTTACATGATTAAGTTTAATGTTTGATTTTCCCAAACATTTGTGTATCATAAGAGACAGACATACAGACAGACAGACGCACACCCTATCCCTGGCCACCATGCACCCTCTCCTCAAGCATGTATCTTTGTCCCCTCGACAGAGCCAGGAAAGTAATGGATTGCATCATTACAGAATGAACCGAATTTTTATTAATGGTGGAAGAAAGGAAAGTAAGATAAAAGCAAAACCCATGAGAAAATAACAGTTGAACTCTGTTGCTATAACAAAACCGCTTACAGTGTGAACGAAATCAAACCTAATGAAATCAATTTAAATCAATTGCTGACTGTGTTAGTATGCATCCAGTCGCGACTTTACTTAGTTTTGTTGTCAGTGTCGTTCAGGTTTATCTCTAGTAATTTAAAAGGCACATATTTATCATTAAAGATATCATTGCTTTAATTTGTATCTGTATATTCCGGTATCTAACAAATCAATGAGGTGCCTTGGTTGGAATACAAAGTCAATTTGGTGCACGTTCAAACACAACGGAAATCCACCAAGCACCGCCCGAGTGCATCGCGCAGTGTTACCAAATCCACCTGTCCTCGGCTGGCAAAATCAGTGCGTCAGACTCCCTGGAACCGTTTATAGTTGACCTTTGCCAGTCATTATGGTGACTTTGACCTTGACCCCGAGTGCCCATTTTCTCAAACTCGTCGAAGATTTTGGCCATATCTTGATACCCTGAAGGTTTCATGTTGACAGCTCAAGCCGTTCATGAGATGTAATGGTAACACACACACACACACACACACACACACACACACACACACACCGCTCGCTGGTGCAGTGGTAACGTTCTCGCATCCCAACTGGTGGATGGGAGTTCGCGCCTCGCTCAGGTTGCGAAAAGTTTCACTGACGAAGTGGGTGGTTACTGTCCCCCTTGAGCAAGGGGACGGGTGTGTGCGTGTGTGAAGGTCACAGCCTTGCCCTTAGATCGGACTATATGAGCTTTCAGCTCCCTTCCGGGAGGGTAAAAAGCTGACGATCACGACCATCAAGTGATCCTGACCGACCCGGTGAATTACACACACACACACACACACACACACAGACGCTGGCAAAAACAGTAGTGTTATTCAGTAAGGTAAACACAGTAGTGGCATTAACAGTAGTGGTGTTAACATAGCTGGAGTGAGAACTGTGGTGGTATTGGTAACATTTTTGGTATTAACACCATTTGTGTCAACCAAGTAGTGGTGTTAGTGGCAGTGGTGTCAGCTGAGTCGTGGTGTTGGTAATATTGTTGCCAACAGTGTTATGCTAACAGTACTGGTGTTGACATAGTACCTTTGTCAGTAGTACAGGTGTTAACAAAATAAGGGTGTTAATAGTAGTGGGGTTAGCAATGTAGTGGTAACCTGTGTTGTTTTACCCCAGGCTGCCAGATGACCCATGTGCCAAAGCAACCCAAGTATATATCCCTGACACTCCAGTCTGGCCAGGAGGGCGGGCACACCACACACCAGGCCCAGCTGGTACACTACCCACCTTCACACAATGTATCCTGGTACCTTAGCATTGGTTTCCATGACCAAGAGGGTAACTACACCGGAGCCAAATTTGTCATATACCACACACCTGCCATTAATGCTACTCTTGATGGTGTGTATATCGTGTGTGAGAAACGCGGCCAGACGACGACCCATGTAGCTGACCCCTGGACCACCCTCCATCCCTCACTCACTCACTCCCTCACGATCCAGGTCAGTAGGGGTTGGGGTATGTGGTGGAGGGAAGGAGGATCAGGTACAACAGGATGGTGGGGAAAGGGGGGGTTGAGGAGAATGTTTAGGTGGTGGTGGTGTAGGATGGAAGGTTGGGAGTTGGTGGTGAAGATTGGATGGGGGAGGGGGTGGTTGTGTAGGGGGTAAATTACTGGCTGGGAGAGGGTAAGCACTGGGGAGGAGGAAGAGCGGTGGTGGGGATAGGGTGGGGGTGCAGGTTTATGCTGGTGAAGAGGGTGAGGAATAAATGGTGGTTGGGGTGAGGGCAAGGTGGTGGTGGGGTAGGGGTAATGGTTGGGGAGGGGGTAAGGTAATGGTGAGGTAGGGGTAATGGTTGGGGAGGGGGTAAGGTAGTGGTGGGGTAGGGGTAATGGTTGGGGAAGGGGTAATGGTTGGGGAAGGGGTAAGGTAGTGGTGGGGTAGGGGTAATGGTTGGGGTGAGAGTAAGGTAGTGGTGGGGTAGGGGTAATGGTTGGGGAGGGGGTAAGGTAGTGGTGGGGTAGGGGTAATGGTTGGGGTGAGAGTAAGGTGGTGGTGGGGTAGGGGTAATGGTTGGGGAGGGGGTAAGGTAGTGGTGGGGTAGGGGTAATGGTTGGGGAGGGGGTAAGGTAGTGGTGGGGTAGGGGTAATGGTTGGGGAGGGGGTAAGGTAGTGGTGGGGTAGGGGTAATGGTTGGGGAGGGGGTAAGGTGGTGGTGGGGTAGGGGTAATGGTTGGGGAGGGGGTAAGGTAGTGGTGGGGTAGGGGTAATGGTTGGGGAGGGGGTAAGGTAGTGGTGGGGTAGGGGTAATGGTTGGGGAGGGGGTAAGGTAGTGGTGGGGTAGGGGTAATGGTTGGGGAGGGGGTAAGGTAGTGGTGGGGTAGGGGTAATGGTTGGGGAGGGGGTAAGGTAGTGGTGGGGAGGGGGTAAGGTAGAGGTGGGGAGGGGGTAAGGTAGTGGTGGGGCAGGGGTAATGGTTGGGGAGGGGGTAAGATAGTGGTGGGGTAGGGGGTAAGGTAGAGGTTGGGGAGGGGGTAAGGTAGTGGTGGGGTAGGGGTAATGGTTGGGGAGGGGGTAAGATAGTGGTGGGGTAGGGGTAATGGTTGGGGAGGGGGTAAGGTAGTGGTGGGGTAGGGGTAATGGTTGGGGAAGGGGTAAGATAGTGGTGGGGTAGGGGTAATGGTTGGGGAGGGGGTAATGGATGGGGAGTGGGTTAGGTAGTGGTGGGGCGGGGGTCATGGGTGGGGAGGGGGTAAGGTAGTGGTGGGGTAGGGGTAATGGTTGGGGAGGGGGTAAGGTAGTGGTGGGGTAGGGGTAATGGTTGGGGAGGGGGTAAGGTAGTGGTGGGGTAGGGGTAATGGTTGGGGAGGGGGTAAGGTAGTGGTGGGGTAGGGGTAATGGTTGGGGAGGGGGTAAGGTAGTGGTGGGGTAGGGGTAATGGTTGGGGAGGGGGTAAGGTAATAAAAGGTATGTTTGTAAAGGCATAAGTGTACAACTGCTAAACATTTGTTCCATTTATTCATGAACTTGTCCTATTTTATCTGTGGTAAAGGCTAAGTTAATGGCAGTGGTTAGGTACAGTGGAAAGCAATGTGGCATCAGTGCTGGCAAGTAATATAATCCATGGCACTTTTTGGCCTAGAAACACTGTAGAGTCCCTCCTTTGTTTTATTTTATTATTATTATTTTTTTTTAATGTATGAGTGGCTTTGTAGTTCTCAGTTTCGTTGCATGCCATTGTTTGGTCGTCTGCTTACGATGTTCTACAGTAATTTAGTGCCTCTCTAGTTATTTTTTTTTTTCTAATGTACTTTTAGTTTTTCTTGCATTCATTTTTCTCTCGTCTGATACTCTTACAACACCTTATACCCTATATTAATACACCATAGCTGACGTATTGTAGTGTATTGTATTCTCACTGTTAGTATCATTGTATTCGTCAGTACTCAGCCTAATTCACCCTTCGGTGTGCAATTTGGACATTTTGTAAGCTCCTGGAAGCTGACAATATTACGGGAAGCTGGTGATGCACTGCTTAGCACATTATTTTAACTGGCAAATGTAAGAGCCTGAGTCTGATTTTTGTGCCAGACACTTGTACAGTGTTTGTTTACCCAGCAGTACAGCTGAGGCCTCCATGTCAAACTGAGTGTTGTGGGTGGTACTGCTGACGCAGACTGGCACTCGGCAAAACTTTGGTGGTCCCTCTGCATGACTGTCATTTACTCGATAAGCATTAACTTAACCACACTTCTTCGTTGATAGAGCACCACTTTAAAGTGTCTGCCATTTATCCATGATCATGAGTGCTTTGATGTTGCAGGTGAGCCCAAAATGGATTGCTCTGTATGAAAAAACCTATGGACAGACGAATGTCGTACACCGGCATAACTGCAGTCAAGATCTGGAAGACTTCCCAGAACTGTGGCTGGGTGCAAGATGTCTAGGTGAACAAGACTGTGGGTCCTTCAGTTCCTTCTGCAAGGAAGGTTAGACTCAGCAGTCTGTTGAAGACATACACAAAAAAAATGTGTTCTATTATTTTCTTGTCATTCTTTATACCCACCATTACTGTATTGTGTTTATGTAATGTTAAAGATTTATCTGACTTTTTTGTGCTAAGAAGTTCCATCCTGTGCTGTGTTACTCAGGTATTCAGTAGTTACCAGGTATTATTACTGAATTACCTTGACTATCCATTCATCTGTCCAGCAGTCTATCTATCTCCCCCTCTATATATCACCTTATCTTTTTGTAAACAGACACCGGTAAATAGATACTGTATATAGATACTGTACAGAGAGAAAGAGATGGATGGATGGATGGATGGATAGACAGAAAAATAGATGGACAGACAGGTAATCAGATAGACAGAAGGTTAGACAGAGAGACGGAAGACTAGAATGATAGATGGATAGACAGACAGAAGGCTAGACAGAGAGATAGATAAACATAAGGCTATAAAGATATATAGCCAGAAGGCTTGAAAGATAGATAGATAGAATGCGAGAAAGATAGATAGGGAGACAGACCAGCAAGATAAATAGACAGAAGGCTAGAAAGATAGATGAACAGACAGAGGGTGAAACAAACAGAAGGAGTCTCTAAAGATAGATAGATAGGCATACCGAAGGTTAGATAAATAGATAGACAGACAGAAAGAAGACTAGAAAGAGAGATAAACAGACAGAAGGACAAAGATAAACAGAGACAAGGACAGAAGGACAGAAAGACAGAAGGCTAGAAAGACTGATAGACAGAAGGGTAGAAAGACAAATAGACAGAAGGCTAGAAAGACAGATAGACAGAAGGCCAGAAAGACAGATAGACAGAAGGCTAGAAAGACAGATAGACAGAAGGCTAGAAAGATAGATAAATTGCCAGAAGGCTAGAAAGATAGATAAATAGCCAGAAGGCTAGAAAGATAGACAGGTAAACAGATAGAAAGAAGACTAGAAAGATAGGTAAATAGACAGAAGGATAGAAAGGTAGATAAACAGACAGAAGAATAGAAAGATAGACAGATAGACAGACAGACGGCTTGAAAGGTAGATAGATGGACAGACAGAAGGCTAGAAAGATAGACAGATAGAAAGACAGAAAGGTAGATGGATAGAAGGACAGAAAGGTAGATAGATAGAAAGACAGATAGACAGATAGAAAGACAGAAGGCTACAATGCTAGATAGATAAGTAGGTAGATAGACAGAGTGGCCTGTGACTGGAGACTCATAGTGACAGCAGTGTGTGCAATAGTGGTGTGTGCAATAGTGGTGTGTGCAATAGTGGTGTGTGCAATAGTGCTGTGTGCAATAGTACTGTGTGCAATAGTGGTGTGTGCAATAGTGGTGTGTGCAATAGTGGTGTGTGCAATAGTGGTGTGTGCAATAGTGGTGTGTGCAATAGTGGTGTGTGCAATAGTGGTGTGTGTAATAGTACTGTGTGCAATAGTGGTGTGCGCAATAGTGGTGTGCGCAATAGTGGTGTGTGCAATAGTGGTGTGTGCAATAGTGGTGTGTGCAATAGTGGTGTGTGCAATAGTGCTCCACCACTGTCACATCTTACCTCTGATATTCTATGCCATCAAATCGTCCAAACAAGCCGTGAACAACGCGGTGTGTTCAGTTCCCTGTGATATTTGGCCATACCTACCTAGAGTTACAGGTACCAGGATACCCACATTGTACAGCCCCAGGCAGGGTACAAAGCCCTGCCTGTGTGTACACGTGTGGTACTGCTGGTTTGTTCCATGTGCCCCTTCCTGAACACATAGCCTGAATAATTTAATATACATTGTTATCCCTTTATTCATGACACATGCAAATGTTTATAGCACTTTCTACGCAGTGGCTGTCAACTGCCAATGCCCACCCTTCCTATACCCACAACCTTAATACCCCTCCCCTACCATCCCCCTTATGCCCTCTGCCCCCACCAGTCCCTCCACTGTACCCCATACCCCCCTCCCCTACCATCCCCCTTATGCCCTCTGCCCCCACCAGTCCCTCCACTGTACCCCATACACCCCTCCCCTACCATCCCCCTTATGCCCTCTGCCCCCACCAGTCCCTCCACTGTACCCCATACCCCTCCCTCCCTCCCCCCTCCCCTACCATCCCCCTTAAGCCCTCTACCCCCACCAGTCCCTCCACTGTACCCCATACACCCCTCCCCTACCATCCCCCTTATGCCCGCTGCCCCCACCAGTCCCTCCTCTGTACCCACTTCCCCGCTCCCCTACCATCCCCCTTATGCCCTCTGCCCCCACCAGTCCCTCCACTGTACCCCATACCCCTCCCTCCCTCCCCCCTCCCCTACCATCCCCCTTATGCCCTCTACCCCCAACAGTCCCTCCACTGTACCCCATACTCCCCTCCTTCCCTCCCTCCCCTACTGTCTCCCTTATGCCCTCTACCCCCACCAGTCCCTCCACTGTACCCCATACACCTCCTCCCTCCCTCCCCATTTCCGGCTACAACAATCTCCTGAGTCATCTCACCTACCCCCTCCCGGTCACCACTACCCCCTCCCCACAGTCCAACCCGTCAGGTGGAAATGAGCCAGTGCCTGTGTGTGCGTGTGTGTGTGTGTGTGTGTGTGTGTGTGTGTGTGTGTGTGTGTTTTGTCAGGAGGTGTACCTTCAGAGTATAATAGAAGCCGTGCTGCAAGAATGACCAAACAATGGTACTAGAATTTATTTATCAATCTATTAATATTACAGAACCATGGGTGCTGATATGGAACGCCACCAGAAGGTATTTATAAATCTATTAATATTACAGAAGCATGGGTGCTGATATGGAACGCCACCAGAAGGTATTTATAAATCTATTAATATTACAGAACCATCGGTGCTGATATGGAACGCCACCAGAAGGTATTTATAAATCTATTAATATTACAGAACCATCGGTGCTGATATGGAACGCCACCGCTGTTGCCATCAACTCTGACAAGATATTGCCAAAGCTGGTGGCCAGGATGATGATAAGCCAGATTGGCCTGGCAGCCGTCTTGGGCTACCTTATCTACCGGCTGTGGCTGAACACCTTCAACATTAACCTGTTTTACTACCTGACCCCACCACACCGGCACCACCCACACCAGCCCTAACACCACCTGACCCACCACACCAGCCCTAACACCACCTGACCCCACCACACCAGCCCAAACACCACCTGACCCCACCACACCAGCCCTAACACCACCTGACCCCACCACATCAGCCCTAACACCACCTGACCCCACCACACCAGCCCTAACATCACCTGACCCCACCACACCAGCCCTAACACCACCTTACCCCACCACACCAGCCCTAACACCACCTGACCCCACCACACCAGCCCTAACACCACCTGACCCCACCAAACCAGCCCTAACACCACCTGACCCCACCACATCAGCCCTAACACCACCTGACCCACCACACCAGCCCTAACACCACCTGACCCCACCACACCAGCCCTAACACCACCTGACCCCACCACACCAGCCCTAACACCACCTGACCTCACCACACCAGCCCTAACACCACCTTACCCCACCACACCAGCCCTAACACCACCTGACCCCACCACAGCAGCCCTAACACCACCTGACCCCACCACATCAGCCCTAACACCACCTGACCCACCACACCAGCCCTAACACCACCTGACCCCACCACACCAGCCCTAACACCACCTGACCCCACCACACCAGCCCTAACACCACCTGACCCACCACACCAGCCCTAACACCAGCTCATGATATAAAGACACACTAGATCAGTACATTTTATAATAGAGTAATGGACAGACAAAACAGGAAGAAATGTTGGGCATAAATAATGGAAGGTGAGGTGCTTGAAGAGACGGCTGGAGTAAGATTGAAATATATGGGAATATTGTTATGACCGTGGCAGAGTGACACGTAGAATTAATCAAGCATTACACAAGAAGCATAACTGTTGTGTTGTCAAAGGTGGCATGCTTGGTTTGTATAGGTCCAAGCACACACACAAAAAAAAGGTTTTGAAGGTGACGTGTTTTGGTGAAGTGACCCTTTTATTGTGCATGATGGCGGCGGTAGGCATAAGGAGTGGTTGGCTTAAGTTTTTTTCATGCAAGGATAAAGGAACCAAAGGCCAGGAGCTCGCATATTGTTCCCTCCAAGAAAGAAAATAACAGAGCCAAATGCAAGATTCATTCATTTCGAGATGCCCGGACACACTGCATTTGAAAGGCTGGAGATCGTAGGCAGTAGGAAATACAGACAGAGGGAGACAGTTCCAGAGTTGACAGTATTGGCAAGAAATTAAGAGCATGTCAAAGCAGCCTAAGTAACTTGACTCTGTGCATGGTGTGTTGTATGACAGATGGAAGGACAGTAAATAATGACATTTTATTATATAACTTTTGTCAGTCAAGAAAGATTAGTCAGGTACATTGACTGCAGCATTGCATGGAACAAAGTATATCCAGTTAGTAACAATTACAATATCAGCCTTGTATACTGACAACGACTGCTGCCCCAACACCTACACTACCTTAATAGGCTACACCTGTCATTGTTTACTAATTTACAGAGAACAACACTGACTCTACCATCACATCAGCCTTCATTGATAACCACTGACATTTATAACAATATAGCCCTCCACTTCCAATATATGAATGGTGCCAGAACTGTAGCTTTTTCCCTGGCCAACCCACGGCGATAGGAATATTTGGGGTGGGCGACAGGAGGACATGA
The DNA here is from genome assembly GCF_032717465.1 of Coenobita brevimanus. Classification (NCBI taxonomy): domain Eukaryota; kingdom Metazoa; phylum Arthropoda; class Malacostraca; order Decapoda; family Coenobitidae; genus Coenobita; species Coenobita brevimanus. The sequence goes on along the minus strand of NC_136962.1, from coordinate 5,377,714 downwards.
GAGTAGCCCTTTCAGACACTGTGCTGACCAATGACTCACTGGTGGCAAAGAAACAAGCTCAGCCATCTCATTAACTTTACACATTTAACAGTACGGTAGTCTTTACACAGCAACTTCCCTAGGTTAGTAAGCGATAGTGGCACAGTGAGGAGTCAAATGGTCAGTTTAACAGGCATTTTATAATAATGTCAGTAAGCCATACATGTTGTTAGTTTAATAGGCATTTTATAATAATGTCAGTAAGCCATACATGTTGTTAGTTTAATAGGCATTTTATAATAATGTCAGTAAGCCATACATGTTGTTAGTTTAACAGGCATTTTATAATACTGTCAGTAAGCCATACATGTTAGTTTAACAGGCATTTTATAATAATGTCCGTAAGCCATATTTTTTTAGGCATTTTATAATAATGTCAGTAAGCCATATTTTTTTAGGCATTTTATAATAATGTCAGTAAGCCATACATTGTGTTAGTTTAACAGACATTTTATAATACTGTCAGTAAGCCATACATGTTGTTAGTTTAACAGGCATTTTATAATAATGTCAGTAAGCCACACATTTTTGTCCTCATGCCAGGTGAGGGTTACGTCACCACAGCAGAAAATGTTCATGTGGTACATAGGATGAAAAACTTTGAATATCACTAAACTAAGAGTATTGAGAGAGTACATGGCTCAGTCCACTGTGTTGTTTGCTAACAGAAAATGTAGAGCTATAGAAATAGAAGCAGAGACTGACATAAGGCAGTGTGTTTGTAAGTACAGTATTAGTATTAGTATGTAGTATTAAGAACTGTAGTGTGGCCATAGACGTAAGAGTGCAGTTAGTGCCTTAGTGGCTGGATTATTACAAGTTGTGTAGCAACACCATTTTGTTTAGTATGTCACAGCTGATGTGTCCCATTTGTTAGATATGGCCTCAGCAATAATTGTGTTTAGTTATGTCACTGCTGATGTGTGCCATTTGTTAGACATGGCCTCAGCAATAATTGTGTTATGTCACTGCTGCTGTGTGCCATTTGTTAGACATGGCCTCAGCAATAATTGTGTTTAGTATGTCACTGCTGCTGTGTGCCATTTGTTAGACATGGCCTCAGCAATAATGTCATACAACCAACTTGAGTGTGTCAGGCACTGCTTTGCTGTGTATAATGTTGGTATTCTTGTGACCCATGGCACTGATAGGTAGTATGCATTTTAATGCACTAACAGCTTAGTTCAATACAAAAGCTATGCCTGGCATCAACTTAGTCGGGTCACTGGCATTATAGGTTTTAACTCTCAGACTGGTGCATTATTTGACTGGTCTTATAGGTTAGCTGTGGAGCACACAAAGTATTCAGGGTGTACTACACCCAACAGCACAAGTTACACCTCTTGTAATATTACAGCCATCATCAATGTAATGCGTCCTGACACAAGCACTAGTCTCCACAAGTATGATTAAAAATAAATATGATTATGTATGATTAGAAATAAATATGATTAAACAACAACTTTTCACTGACCTTTGATGCATGTTAGTAATAGAGAAGGAAGTCATGAAAGGAATATAACACAACAGTGATTGCCTTAGACGTGGGATTTTATAATAATTGGAGAGAGAGAGAGAGAGAGAGAGAGAGAGAGAGAGAGAGAGAGAGAGAGAGCAGGGAGTGGCTTGAAGGGCTACGAGTGGCAAGGGATAAAAATGTAGAGGGATAAGACTGGCTGACACTGAAGGCTAATAACATGTATACAAAGACTAAAACAAGACACAGGTGAGAGTCAACAGTACACACCTGGCGACTGATGCACGATTTGCCACACCTGTCCTGACCACATTACTACTACTACTACCACTGATACTACTACCCCTGCTGCTGCTACTACTGCTGCTGCTACTACTACTACTATTACTATCCTGTTACGTATTGTACCATTGTATTCTTTCTACTAACAGGCTATTTTAACAACTGAAGGCGTCAGACGGAACTCCAGCTGACTCCTTGATTACCAGCTGACTCCTTGATTACCAGCTGACTCTTTGATTACCAGCTGACTCCTTGATTACCAGCTGATTCTTTGATTACCAGCTGACTCTTTGATTACCAGCTGACTCCTTGATTACCAGCTGACTCCTTGATTACCAGCTGACTCCTTGATTACCAGCTGATTCTTTGATTACCAGCTGACTCTTTAATTACCAGCTGACTCCTTGATTACCAGCTGACTCCTTGATTACCAACGCTTCCCTCAGGATCAATAATAATCGTCTGGAGATGGAAGGAATAAACTAAAAAAAACAAGTGTAAGCGAAAGACAGAGGAAAAAGGGACGACCAGAAAACAAGGAAAGGAAGGCAGGGAAAAATATGAGAAAGAGAAAATACTAATGAGAGGGAAAAAGGGAAGGGTAAAGGTTGTAGAGAAACACAGAAAAGGACAAAGAAATAAAGGAATAACAAAGAGGAAGACAAAGAGATATATAGAAAGGAGAGGAAAGAAGGGACGAAGGAGACATGCAGTGATGACAGGAAGACAGACTGACCCAAACCAGACTGAAGGAAGGAAGGAACAATGAAGGAAAGAAAAAATAAATGAAGGAAGGAAGAAAAAAATAAATGAAGGAAGGAAGGAAGAAAAAAAAATGAATGAATGAAGGGAGGAAGGAAAGAAAAAAAGAAGGAAGGAAGGAAAGAAAAAACGAAGGAAGAATGGAAAGAAAAAATGAAGGAAGGAGGGAAACAAAATGAAGGAAGGAAGGAAAAAATGAAGGAAGGAAGGAAAAAATGAAGGAAGGAAGGAAAAAATGAAGGAAGGAAGGAAAAAATGAAGGAAGGAAGGAAAAAATGAAGGAAGGAAGGAAAAAATGGAGGAAGGAAGGAAGGAAAAAATGGAGGAAGGAAGGAAGGAAAAAATGGAGGAAGGAAGGAAAAAATGAAGGAAGGAAGGAAAAAATGAAGGAAGGAAGGAAAAAATGAAGGAAGGAAGGAAAAAATGGAGGAAGGAAGGAAGGAAAAAATGGAGGAAGGAAGGAAGGAAAAAATGGAGGAAGGAAGGAAGGAAAAAATGGAGGAAGGAAGGAAGGAAAAGAGCCAGAAGAGGGCCACAAGGAGGACATATGTACTCCATCAAATAAACATAACAAAGGGGGTGAGAGAGCCAGCCATTTTATCCTGCCCTCCTTTTCTCCTTCTCCTCCTCTTCCTCCTCCTACTTTTCTTTTTAATCTTTCTCCTTCTCTCTACTCTCCTTTCTTCTCCTCTTCTCCCTCCCCTCTATTCTCCCTTTTCCTCCTCCTCCTCCTCTCCCTTCTCCTCCTCTCCCTCCTCCCTACTGTCCCTCCTCCTCCTCTTCCTTCACCTATTCTTTTACACTCCTCTTCCTTGTCTTCTCTTAATTCTCTCCTTTACTCTGCCTCCTCTTCCTCTTTTATTGCCTTCTCTTCTTTTTCCCTTTCCTTCTGTCTTCTACCTCCTCTCTCTCTTCCTCCTCCTCCTGTTATGCTTCTCGACTCTTCCTCATCGTCATCTTTTACTCTTCTTTCTTTCCAAGTTATTTCTCTCCCTCTTTACCATCTTCCTCCACTTTTTCCTCCCCCTCTCTTGTTCTCTCCTTACCCCTTCTCTCCTCTTCCTTCTTCTCTTTTACTCCTCTTCCTCTTCCTCTCTTTCTTCCTCTTCTTCTCTTTTTTCTGTCTACTTCCTCCATTGCCTTCTCATCCTTCTTGTGTTTTTTCCTCCTCCACCTCCTCCTTCCTTCACTTCTTCCTCCTCATTCTTTTCTCCCTCTTCTCTTCTCCTCCTCCTCCTCTCCTCTTTTACTTCTCTCCTCCTCCTCCTCCTCCTCCTCCTCCACCTCTTCCTCTAGAAAACCAGGCATCATTTTGTTATACAGTTACCACCCAGCGTAGTAAATGGTTTCATGGGGTACAAGAAACCATTTGGCTTGTCACTCAGTGTAGAGTTAACTGGGGGTGACATCCATTAATAAAATATATATGTAAATAAATAAATAAATAAATAAATAATGCAGCATCGAAATTCAGAAAAAAAGCTGCAGTTACCCAGCACGTTAATATAAACAGAGAAAGAAAATGGGAAATGAGAGAGAGAGAGAGAGAGAGAGAGAGAGAGAGAGAGAGAGAGAGAGAGAGGAAAGGGAAAGGAGGTGACAAAATAATAGTTATCGACTAAGTATAAAAAATAAATAAAACAGGAAAGAAAAGAAGAGAAAACGAAACGAAGATGAACATAGAGAAAGAAAGGAATGAGAAAGAGAGAAGGAGTGGAATGAGAAAGAGAGAAGGAGAGGAATGAGAAAGAGAGAAAGAGAGGAATGAGAAAGAGAGAAAGAGAGGAATGAGAAAGAAAGAAAGAGAGGAATGAGAAAGAGAGAAAGAGATTACTAAGAAAGAGAGGAAGCTGAGCCTAGGGAAGGAGAGGAAAGGGAATGGCAGTAAACAAATGCTGAGGGAGAAAGATGAGCCTAGGGAAGGAGAGGAAAGGGAATGGCAGTAAACAAATGCTGAGGGAGAAAGATGAGCCTAGGGAAGGAGAGGAAAGGGAATGGCAGTAAACAAATGCTGAGGGAGAAAGATGAGCCTAGGGAAGGAGAGGAAAGGGAATGGCAGTAAACAAATGCTGAGGGAGAAAGATGAGCCTAGGGAAGGAGAGGAAAGGGAATGGCAGTAAACAAATGCTGAGGGAGAAAGATGAGCCTAGGGAAGGAGAGGAAAGGGAATGGCAGTAAACAAATGCTGAGGGAGAAAGATGAGCCTAGGGAAGGAGAGGAAAGGGAATGGCAGTAAACAAATGCTGAGGGAGAAAGATGAGCCTAGGGAAGGAGAGGAAAGGGAATGGCAGTAAACAAATGCTGAGGGAGAAAGATGAGCCTAGGGAAGGAGAGGAAAGGGAATGGCAGTAAACAAATGCTGAGGGAGAAAGATGAGCCTAGGGAAGGAGAGGAAAGGGAATGGCAGTAAACAAATGCTGAGGGAGAAAGATGAGCCTAGGGAAGGAGAGGAAAGGGAATGGCAGTAAACAAATGCTGAGGGAGAAAGATGAGCCTAGGGAAGGAGAGGAAAGGGAATGGCAGTAAACAAATGCTGAGGGAGAAAGATGAGCCTAGGGAAGGAGAGGAAAGGGAATGGCAGTAAACAAATGCTGAGGGAGAAAGATGAGCCTAGGGAAGGAGAGGAAAGGGAATGGCAGTAAACAAATGCTGAGGGAGAAAGATGAGCCTAGGGAAGGAGAGGAAAGGGAATGGCAGTAAACAAATGCTGAGGGAGAAAGATGAGCCTAGGGAAGGAGAGGAAAGGGAATGGCAGTAAACAAATGCTGAGGGAGAAAGATGAGCCTAGGGAAGGAGAGGAAAGGGAATGGCAGTAAACAAATGCTGAGGGAGAAAGATGAGCCTAGGGAAGGAGAGGAAAGGGAATGGCAGTAAACAAATGCTGAGGGAGAAAGATGAGAGAATTAAGACAAAGAGCAAAAGACCAAAGGTGAAGAAAATGAGGAAAGTAGGAAGGAAAAACTACATGACATACAATACACAAAATACAGAAATACAGAGAATACAGAAAATACAAGTACAGGAAATACAAACAGAAAATATAGAAATACAGAAAATACAGAAATACAGAAATACATAAGATAGAGAAATACTGTAAACAGAGAAATACAGAAAATACAGAAATACGGAAATGCAGAAATACAGAAAATACAGAAGTACAGACAATACAGACTGCAGAAAACAGAGGTACAGAAAATACAGAAAATACGAAAAAAAGTACCGTACAGAAAATACACAAAATACAAAAAGAACTACAGAAAATGCAGAACTACAGAACTACAGAAAATACAGAAATACAAAAAAATACGGAAAATATAGAAATACGGAAAATACAATAATGCAGAAATACAGGAAGTAAAGAAAATACAGAAATACAGAACTATGGAACTGCAGAAATACCGAAAATACAGACAATTCAGAAACACAGGAAATACAGAAATACAGAAAACACAGAAACACGGAAATGGAGATATACAAAAAAAAAAAAATACAGAAATACAGAAAATAAAGAAATACAGAAAATACAGAAATAGAGAACATATAGAAATATGGCAATATAGAATTACAGGAAATACAGAAAAAGCTAAATACAGTAAACAGAGAAATACAGAAAATTCGGAATACAGAAGTAGAGAAAATACAGCTGCAGAGAAATGCACCAAATACAACAAATCTGGGCGAGAGAAACACTAGGGCAGAGGGCGGTAGTGGTAGGGAAGAAAGATGATGGCAAAAGACGCAGCCAAGATACATCACTGCTGCCAACGTCAAGGCTCTGTCCCGAACGGTGTTGCAATGCCAGCCTTCTAGATCAGCGGTGTTGCAATGCCAGCCTTCTAGATCAGCGGTGTTGCAATGCCAGCCTTCTAGATCAGCGGTGTTGCAATGCCAGCCTTCTAGATCAGCGGTGTTGCAATGCCAGCCTTCTAGATCAGCGGTGTTGCAATGCCAGCCTTCTAGATCAGCGGTGTTGCAATGCCAGCCTTCTAGATCAGCGGTGTTGCAATGCCAGCCTTCTAGATTAGCGGTGTTGCAATGCCAGCCTTCTAGATTAGCGGTTGCCACACTTTATAGTGCGTGACCCAATCTGGAATATTTGAAGACTTCGCCACCCATGGCGTAAAAATATCAGAGAGAGAGAGAGAGAGAGAGAGATAGTAACCGGTATATACAGTAGACTATCGTAGTTATTGTCAATACGCTAATAGTGTAATAAGGATAATTACAGTTTCAATTACGTCAATAAAATACAGTGAAAGCATCAGGCCTATTCTATGTCCCTGCCACCCATCAAAATTCCTCTCGCGACCCACCTTTGGCTCACCAGCCATAGTTGACAACCACTGACCTACATCTTACCCCCCCCACCCCCCCAAAAAAATAGTAATAGTATCTACAATATTAGCAAGAACTCCACAGAACGTGGAGTTAACAATAATAATAATAATAATAATAGACATCTGATGCACTTGCGGTGAAACTGTAAAATCTATCAGTCTGTGTATGGATGTATTTGTTTATCTACCCAGACATCTATCAATAGCGAAAAGTAGTATATCATAATTATTATTATTATTACCGATATTATTATAGTTGTACGTGGGGGCGCTCATCATCCGCTCACTCGATGTAGTGCTGCTCTCAGATGACTGCCCTTTGCTTTCTTTCTTTCCCTCTTTCCCCTTTTGTTTCTTTCCTTCTTTCCTTCCTTCTGCCTGTGGGTGACTCTACATTGAGTGACAACCCAAATGGTTTCCTGTACACCAGGAAACCATTTACTACGCTGGGTGGTAACCATATAAACAAATTATGGCGCCTGGTGGTTTAGTGGGTAATTACGGCGCTCCAATCGGATTGAGCCGGTGAAGGTTTATATCCAAGGGATGGTTGGGGTTTATTGCTCACGTAATGCCACCCAGGGATGAAACAGGGTCAGATGATGATGATGATGATTACTATTACCATTACCAGCCGCGATGGCCAAGCTGGTATTGTTTTCCATTTGTCTGTCTGTGTGTACGTCTGTGTGTCTTTTACTACGATAACTTCGCAACCGCTCAAGATATCATCACAAAATTTGACACGTGTGTAGTAGGGATGAAAATCTACAAGTTCGAAACTGGTGAAGGTAGGTCAAGGTCAAGGTCATACTCCGAGCCGCGCTAGACATGTATCAGCTGGTGTGATTCCCCCCTTTGGGGTGCCTAGAATTATTATTATTTTGTAGCCTGGTATATCTGTCTATCTGTCTACCTACCTATCTATCTATCTATCTATCTATCTTTATCTATCTATCCGTCTTTCTATCAAATACGGATATCACTACATAAGGTGAGTGGATGGTACGTCCTAGACAGACTGATAGATACACGGATAGACGGAGAGAGAGAATCAGTGTCAAAACATTCACGTTATCGAGTTGACCTATTTATGTATGTATGTGTCTGTCCATCTATCCAATATATCTACCACTACATCAGGTGAGTGGATGGTATGTACCAGAGAGAGAGAATCAGTGTCAAAACATTCACGTTATCGAGTTGACCTATTTATGTATGTATGTGTCTGTCCATCTATCCAATATATCTACCACTACATCAGGTGAGTGGATGGTATGTACCAGAGAGAGAGAGAAGCTAATGATGTCTTTTAATCTGTTTTTGCATCTATCTATCTATCCAATAAAGCTATAGTAACATCAGGTGAGTGGATGGTATATACTAGACGGACAAACAGAGATAAAGAAAAAATACTGATGTTTTTAATATACTTTTGCATCTATGTACCCAATAAATCTATCACTACAGCAAGTAAGTGGATGGTATGTACTCGATAGAATGACATGCTTATAGATAGACTGATACGGAAAAAATGTTGATGTCTCATCTATTTTGCATCTATCTATCTATATAATACATCTATCACTACATCAGATGAGTGGATAGTACGTACTAGATAGAGAAAAATATTGATATCTTTAATCCATTTTTGCATCTATCTATCCAATAAATCTATCACTTCATCAGGTGAGTGGATGGTACGTACTGGTGTTGGTGGATATCTATATATCCATCAAGTGCACCTGTCTAGCTATTTACCTGTCTATCTACACACTACATCTATTTACCTATCTATCCAATAAATCTATAACTTTATCAGGTGAGTGGATGGTATGTACTAGACAGACGTAGATAGTGAAAAAATCAACATGTGAGTCAACAAATTCAAAAGTAATCTATCTATTTTTGCATCTACCTACCGATCCAAAAAATATCACTACATCAGGTGAGTGGATGGTACGTACTAGAGATGGATGGACAGACAGGCAGACAGCCAGAAATCCATTTTTATCGATAATTTATTGAAAAAGTGTATTTATGTATTTATCTGTCTGTATATTTATCTATCCAATAAATCTATCACTACATTAAGTGAGTGGATAGTACGTACTAGATAGATAGATAGATAGATACAGAATTGCTATTTATCATGTTTTAATCTATTTTTGCATCTATTGATCCCTCCCTTCATATATCGCTACATCGGGTGTGTGGATGGTATGTACTTAATAGACAGACAGACAGACATAGAGAAAAAATATTGATGTTTTTTAATATATTTTTACATATCTGTCTCTCCAATAAATCTATCATTACATCAGATAGACAGACAGATAGATAGACAGATAGACATGGATGGACAAAGAAAACAAATCATTCTTACTCATCAGATTGAAGGTTGATCTATTTTTGCGTCTATCTATCCGATAAATCTATCACTACATCAGGTGAGTGGATGGTAGCTACGAGACTGAAAGGAAAAAATATACATATATTTTTTTTACAATTTCAAAATTAATCTATCTAGCCTTCTCTTCCACCTGTCTATCTGTCCAATAAATCTATCACTACATCGGGTGAGTGGATGGTACGTAGTGGGCAAAATGCGTGTCCACATTCGTCTTGGTTGGTAGGCTGAAAAATGACTTAGGCGTATGTATCTATCTTTGATTATCGATAGATTAAAGGTGAACTGATAACCTGTTTGTAGGTCATGTGGAAAGATTAGATAATAATAATAATAATAATAATAATAATAATAATAACAATAGTAGTAGTAGTAGTAGTAGTAGCAGCAGTAGTAGTGATAGTAGTAGTAGTAGTAGTAGTAGTTACATGATAATGATAATAATAATAATAATAATAATAATAGTAGTAGTAGTAGTAGTAGCAGTAGTAGCAAATAATATAATAACAATAATGATAACAATAATAATAATAATAATACATTTCAACTCACCCTGTGTCCATACCAGGCATAGTTTCCTTTTTCCGGCACTTGTGCCACTTGCCTCGCCTCCACAGTAATCCAGTCTGTCCATTCATCACGGCAAACACAATCGCTAACGTCCAATAAAAGGGATTTAATCACCGAGCTAGGCAACTATGGCCATATAGCCCCGCTAGGTTACAGGAGCGTGCTACCACTCCCGGCACGGCAGTCCCGGGCGAGGCTCGAACTGGCAATCCCCCGATCACGACTCCGATGCTCTACCACTGAGCCACCGTGTCCCCAACGTCCAATAAAAGGGAAACGCAAAGTTAGTACGAGCTGTACACACCAACATCCTCCCACTTCCTGACCCGCGGGGTGACTGACTGCCCGATGGTCTGCAACGCTGCGTCTCAAGGGTCACGTGACCAAGGCAACATTGTGCCTGAGATTCCTCCAGTTAAATTTATGACGATTAAAACCAATATTACACGAATTTTTTACCCATGTTTTAAATCAGTAAATGATACAACAGATTTTACTTGATAGGATCATAATGGAAAGAAAAAAATAAAGTAGAAAATATCACCATCGTAGTGTACGTTGGTCGTTTCTTTTAAAAGACTGCATCTCCGGCAGCTGCCTTCAGGTGTACCATCACTCAACATTGGCAACGCTGATTTACTTTTTAAATCTTTGAATGTTTACAGGTAATGTCTTGATTATTTCTGACCTGCTTGTAATAAATAAGTAATGGTAGAGTTTATTTATCTTTAAGGAGATTATTGGTTCTGTGAACCTTATTTACCGTAGTTCAGAGGCTAAATAAGACGATGCTACGGCCCTGCATCCTCACCACAGCATTCCCTCGAGACTGGCGCCATTTCTGCGTCAAGATCTTGTTACTGTTTAACAATCAAGATGTAAATATGGCAAAATAAGCCAAATGATGAGAACTGTGAGGTTATACTTGACAGAAATGCAAGAAAATGCTTACGGGACACCCAGATTAAACAAATACGTCCAACAAATGACTACTAAAAGCAAAACACATCTCAGGAAGTTGCCGTTAACGGTCAGCGCCTGCAACTTGGCGCCGCTGTCCTTGCAATGTGTCCTTGAAATGTTTGGACGGTTAAAGGCAGTTGTGGCAGTGTTGGCGCGTCCTTTGCAATAGGTCAGTGATAATAGAGGTTGCACTTAACCCTTTCCCTGCTGCTGCACAAGGCGTCTGTTGTCATCTGATGCAACTTCTCCTTGGTTACTAGTCAAACCGCACCTCAAATCTGACTTACTTGGCCGTCCACTGCAACTACTACTACCAAATATTACCAGTACGACTACTACCAACGCTACTACTACTACTACTAATACCACCACCACCACCACCACCACCACCACCGTACATTGGACTCAGTCTGTATAAAGCTCACCATGATGTTGTTGTTGCCTGCCCCTACATAGTGTGTGTGGCCGAGCAGACCCGTCGACCACAGGTAAGTAAGTGTTTCTGTGGGGCCGCTACAGGTACAGTACGTGTAGTCAACCGGTGCCTCCTTGTGGTAGACCCTGCCTCACCAGGGTCCTTCCCACGGCAAGGTGCAGGCAAATGGAAGAGGTTTGTCGCGTGGGTGGACGCCGCAGAGGTTTGCCTGCGCCGGTGAGGTAAGCCAGTGTAAAGGCAAGTAAAGCCAGACTAGCGGTAAGCCATTTAAGGCCAGGGAAATGAGCCACAACCAATGTATAGCCAAGTATAGCCACAGCAACCCATAGAAGGCCAGGGAACCTATGTGTTTTGTGTGGGTTAGTCTGCCCTCAGCATATTGCCCACACTGACTGATAGATTACAAGATAGACAGATAGACATAGGTAGATAGACACATAGATTGATACAGATAGATAGATAGATAGATTGACTGATAGGCGGGTAGACAGATAAAGATACACAGAGAAAGACAATGACGAACAGACAAATGACTTAGATAGATAGACACATAGATAGATAGATAGTTAGACAGATGGAGACATAGATCAATAGACAGACAGACAGACAGACAGGTAGGTAGGTAGATAGATGGACAGATAGACACGGTCCAGGGAGACAAATAGTTAGAGTCCAGACCCCCTTGGTCCAGGACACTAGATAGATAGATAAATAGACACAAAGGGATAGATGTAGTTACCCAGATAGATAGATAGATAGATAGACAGATAGATACAGATTGATAGATAGATGGATAGAAGGATGGATAGATAGACAGATGGATGGATATGGATAGATAGATAGATAGACAGAGATGGATAGACAGACGGATGGATAGATAGACAACTAGATACATAGATACAGATAGATAGATAGACAGAAAAAAGATAGAGACAGATAGACAGATAGAGACAGATAGATAGACAGAGAGAGAAATAGATAGGCAGATAGATATATAGACAGATAGATAAAGATAAATAGATAGCTACTGATGACCAACATTTTCACCCCAGGCAGATAGATATAGATAGATAGATATAGAGATAGCCAGATAGATAGATTCTGACAGCAAATACATCATCTGGGAAACTAAATTGATAGATAGATAGATAGATAGACTGAGATAGACAGTTACCAGATAGATAAATAGATATAGATAGATAGATTGATTGATAGATACACAGAGATAGATGGATAGATAGTTACCCAGATGCACTGACTGATAGATAGATAGATAGAAAGATAGACAGACACAGATTGATAGACAGATAGATAAATAAATAGACAGACAGACAGACAGTTACCCGGACTGATAGATAGATCGATAGATACACAGCTAGAGATAGATGGCTAGATAGTTTGCCAGATAGACAGCTACAGATAGATAAACAGATGGATGGTAGACAGTGATTACAAACACATGTCTAGCCAGAGACAGATAGACAGACAGATAGATAGACAGATAGATAAACGGATAGATGCACAAAGATAGACAGACAGGGAGCCAGATAGATAGACGGACGAATTGCTAGATGGATAGTTAGCCAGATACCGATAGATAAACAGATAGATGCAGACAGATATAGTGTGACAAATAGACAGACACAGATAGATAGAAAAATAGATAGATAAATAGTAATTCTATACACACTTTCCTCCAGGGCTGACAAACAAGCATTAGTCTTGATGCATCTGAAACATTATTATTATTATTATTATTAGTAGTAGTAGTAGTAGTAGTAGTATTAGTGTGGTAAAGACTACATATTATATAGATAGATAGAGAGACAGATAGAAGCAGGGAGTCAGATGATGAGAAGGTGTTGTGTCTGCGAGAATCAAGCAGTGCTAAACATGCTTACACACTCTTAACACTGAGGAAAGCTGACGACAGCGGCCAGTAAGGAGATGATGCAGTTAGCTGTCAGCAGTCCTCTCGTGAACAAAGATCTAGTCCACCCACGAGGAACACACGTGACACACCCCTGCTACACCAGAATTTAGGAAAGAGAGCTCAGACGGAGATTAGCCACCGAACAGGCTAGATAGAAGGAGACAAGCGACCCTAGAGAGAGGTCAGACGGAGATTAGCCTTAGCCACAGAAGAGGGAGGAGGAGAAGGAGACAGGCAGGAGGTCAAGAAGAGGGATGACCCAAATGTCATTTATGACATTTGGTAGCAGCGAACGTATACGAACCTCGTCTACGAATCAACATTAAATTCCTACAAAATATCAAGATTGAAAACAAGAATATCTCTCTCAATCAACAACATAACCGGCGCCTGACAGTATTCTCTCCATCCAGCCCCCTCCGTCTCCCAGATCATTACGCTGATGCAGAGGTCAAGAGATCACTCGACGCCTTGCAAGTAGCTTAACGACAAACCAGCAAATCTGCGGACATCGTCTCCGAATTAAAAGCAAATTTCTACAAAAGCAACCGAGACTACAAGATTAGCTTCAGTTCTACATTGAATCCTACAAAATACAGCCTACAGTGCAAATAGTCTACAAGTCTACGACGAATCAGCGAACTACAGCCATCTACAATCAACTACAATTAACAACTCTACGTCGTCTGTATAATCTTCTACACGCACCTACAAGTAGTGGCAGTCTTCATCCTACAACGAGTAAATCACAAGAAAAAAGGACCAAGAATACATCAAGAAAGAAAGAAAACAAACAAACAAACAAACGAAGAGTGAGAGACGACTCACAACTCATAACCACCAGACCTCACCCTCCTCTCTCTGCTACATCCACCCAACCCCCACCGCTTACGCAGGTGTGAAGAGGTCAGTACACGCAGCAAAACACCAAGTCCATATTCACAACTCGTCTTACTCACCCATCTTCACTCAAGTTACTCATTGCTACTCATTCACTCACCACAGCTACCAGTGTGGGAAGCCGACGTCACCATGTGCTGAGACGACAACACGCCAATCAACCCGTGAAGAACAACGCTATCACCACGTGCAACACCACTCACACCATTCTCACCACGGTAAAAATTAGTGAGTTACATAGTTACTTCATTTATACAATACACAGTGATAGACAATAAGCTTCTGCACAAACATATAAAAAGTGCTGTATAGTTACAGCTTAAATACACATACTTACTTCAGTTATCTGCATAACTCAAACACTAAATAATCACCAACAATAAATATTCTATACTGTATATATTCATTCATTTATTATAACATTTATTTACTACCAACGAGTGTTACCATTTATACCTACATAATATACGTGTTACATACATACAACTATACATTATTACATCTACAAAGTGATAAAGAAAATATACCATCACAGTTACTCAGTGAGCGATTAAAAGAACTGTATTAAACATTTATTAATTCAAGCTACCTAGTGGAAACATATAAATTAAGTTACAAGGTAAACTAGAGAAAAAAAAAATGGCCAACACAAATGCCGTTAGCAAGAATGAACATCTTCAACACAATCGTGAAGACAATGATTTCCACACAGTGCTGACACACATATTACTCACGATAGGTACAAGTGAACAACAAATCAGTGTATATAGTTAATACTGTATATATGTATATATATTTTTTTTATATAAAATAACAAAACATGGGACTATATAATATCATTTTCAGTAATACCTGTGCAATATAAACTAAACTTTAAAAAAAAAAGTATCCTAAGGAAATTAGCCAGTAATTATGCGTACACAAGCAAAGAGAAACAAACTATAGAAAATCAATACATACAAAAAAAAAAGAAAAAAGAAAAAAAGAAAAAGAAAAGAAAGAAAGAAAGAAAAAGTAAGAAAGAAAAAAGAGAAATAGAGTACGATCACATAACAAACAAATGAAAATAAGTGTAAGTGTTACTTCATATGCCAAAATACCACATAAACTACAAACAAAAAAGCAAATTGTGTCTCCACAAACAAGTGGCATGACACATCATCACTATCATCGACCGCAGCATATGTTAGGACTGCAGTTATTACAATTATGTAACTACAAACAATACTACAAACAATATGTACCATTTCTGTGACAGTTGCATTAACAAGATGTAACTTTTATGTAACTTTAACTACAATTTTGTAACTACAAACGATATGTAACAATTATGTAACGACAAACGATTGCATTATGTTACACTAACTACAATTATGTACCTACAAACGATATGTAACAATTATGTAACGACAAACGATTGCATTATGTTACACTTTGCCAATTATGTAACAGTTGCATTAACAAGATGTAACTTTTATGTAACTTTAACTACAATTATGTACCTACAAACGATATGTAACAATTATGTAACGACAAAACAGTTGCATTAACAAGATGTAACTTTTATGTAACTTTAACTACAATTATAAGGCCAAGACACTTATGTAATAGTTGCATTAACAAAATGTAACTACAATTATAAGGCCAACACAATTATGTAGTACCACAATGTTAGTACAATATTATAAGTCATACAATTATAGCACAATTCTGTATTACCAGTATCATCATACAAGTTAGGTGAAATATTAGACATTACTAAAGTGATAACTCAAATATGTAATGTATAACTTAGCAGTAATACCATTGCACAATTATATGCGTACGTCTGTTGTACATGCACGTCTTACAAAGTGTTATACAACAACCATTGCATTTATTCCAATATGTATACAACTTGTTTAAATGTATTATTACTGAATAATCACTATTTACTATGAATAATATATGTATACAATATTCATACAATTATGTTACTTTACAATATTATGTATTTCACTTAATTAGCTTATAAGTTCATTATAATGTGTATGTAGTATGTATTAATATGTTATAACTATTAAATGTCGATGGTACGCCATTTTCGCGCGACCGAGCAGTGTGGTAAAGACTACATATTATATAGATAGATAGAGAGACAGATAGAAGCAGGGAGTCAGATGATGAGAAGGTGTTGTGTCTGCGAGAATCGAGCAGTGCTAAACATGCTTACACACTCTTAACACTGAGGAAAGCTGACGACAGCGGCCAGTAAGGAGATGATGCAGTTAGCTGTCAGCAGTCCTCTCGTGAACAAAGATCTAGTCCACCCACGAGGAACACACGTGACACACCCCTGCTACACCAGAATTTAGGAAAGAGAGCTCAGACGGAGATTAGCCACCGAACAGGCTAGATAGAAGGAGACAAGCGACCCTAGAGAGAGGTCAGACGGAGATTAGCCTTAGCCACAGAAGAGGGAGGAGGAGAAGGAGACAGGCAGGAGGTCAAGAAGAGGGATGACCCAAATGTCATTTATGACATTTGGTAGCAGCTGAACGTATACGAACCTCGTCTACGAATCAACATTAAATTCCTACAAAATATCAAGATTGAAAACAAGAATATCTCTCTCAATCAACAACATAACCGGCGCCTGACAGTATTCTCTCCATCCAGCCCCCTCCGTCTCCCAGATCATTACGCTGATGCAGAGGTCAAGAGATCACTCGACGCCTTGCAAGTAGCTTAACGACAAACCAGCAAATCTGCGGACATCGTCTCCGAATTAAAAGCAAATTTCTACAAAAGCAACCGAGACTACAAGATTAGCTTCAGTTCTACATTGAATCCTACAAAATACAGCCTACAGTGCAAATAGTCTACAAGTCTACGACGAATCAGCGAACTACAGCCATCTACAATCAACTACAATTAACAACTCTACGTCGTCTGTATAATCTTCTACACGCACCTACAAGTAGTGGCAGTCTTCATCCTACAACGAGTAAATCACAAGAAAAAAGGACCAAGAATACATCAAGAAAGAAAGAAAACAAACAAACAAACAAACGAAGAGTGAGAGACGACTCACAACTCATAACCACCAGACCTCACCCTCCTCTCTCTGCTACATCCACCCAACCCCACCGCTTACGCAGGTGTGAAGAGGTCAGTACACGCAGCAAAACACCAAGTCCATATTCACAACTCGTCTTACTCACCCATCTTCACTCAAGTTACTCATTGCTACTCATTCACTCACCACAGCTACCAGTGTGGGAAGCCGACGTCACCATGTGCTGAGACGACAACACGCCAATCAACCCGTGAAGAACAACGCTATCACCACGTGCAACACCACTCACACCATTCTCACCACGGTAAAAATTAGTGA